>NW_020946557.1:6303081-6402219 GCF_900497805.2 Vombatus ursinus | reverse complement strand
AGAGAGAGAGAGAGAGAGAGAGAGAGAGAGAGAGAGAGAGAGAGAGAGAGAGAATGCTTCCACAGAATCAAAGGAAAATTCCTCCAAAAATGCCATGAAATGTAATATGTAGAAGTTCTACAAATATTTTGACTTGGCAACTGATCCATCAACCCTCCCACCTCTGTGGCCCTGGGCGCTTTTGTTGCTTTGCCTTTCCAATAGAATTGCAATATCAAAGGGAATATAAACAGTAAGGCCTCTGTATGTGATTTAAATCATAGAATCTCAGAGACCTAAGGGACTTCTGAGGTTACTGAGTTCAACCTGGATTCCTGAAAAAGGAATTCCCTACACAACATCCTGAATAAGTGATCAACCACTACTTGAAGATCTGCAGAAATGGTGAACTCAGTACCTCTTGAGGCCACACACTCCACTTTGGGCAGTAGTAACTGTTATCAAATCTATAGATACTTATTAGGAACCTGCTAACTGGAAGGCTCTGTATGTAACATGGCACTCTGAGGAGGAAGAGAAGATGGTAATAAAAATTCCTTTACTAAGAAACACCAACTGTGCAGTCTGAAAAAAAGCCATTTTTTAAAAAAAGAAATTAAACCGGGCAGCACATTTATTGTTCCAGCCTTGGGGAAAAAAAACATCCTTTTTAAAATTTCACAGAGCCAAGCAAGTTTTAAAACTTCATACTCATCAAAAGAGTGCTAAGTTAAAGAACTTGCTAAGGAAATCTTGTCACAACTAGTGTCTCTTTTATACACTGCAAGAAGTTTTCCTATGTGCTTGGTAACATTTTCATTGACTTGGGTGATACATTTAGAAAGGAAATCATTACTTCTTTTCTTTTTTCTAACAAGAAGACACTACATTTTTCACTGTGATTAGGAAAATGTACTGATTGCTCCTTTATTATTTAAATATATATGTATGTTAATATATGTATTTACATTTGAGTTCCAAGCTGTTTTCCTCCTCCTAACCTTGCACCAGAGGTCAACATTTGATACTGATGAACATGGGAAACTATACAATACATAGTTTCATATATCAGTCGTTTCTCTGGAGGTGGATGGTATTTTCCTTCAATGGTCTTTTGTAGTTGATTTGAATACTCATATAACTCAGAATAGCTTAGTCATTCACATTTACTCTTCGAACAGTATTGCTGTTACTGTATATAACGTTCTTTTGGTTCTGCTTGTTTCACTCAGCATTTCATGCAAGTCTTTCCATGTTTTCTTAAAATCAGTCTGCTTATCATTTCTTACAGTACAGTGGTATTACATCACAATCATATGCCACAACTTATTCAGTCACTCCCCAATAGATGAGCATCCTTTCAATTTCTAGTTCGTTGCCACCACAAAGAGAATTACTATGACTATTTTAGAACACATAGGTTCTTTTCCTTTTTTCTTGATCCCCTTGGGAAACAGACCTAACAGTGGCATTGCTGGGTCAATGGGTATACACAGGTTTATAACTCTTTGGGCATAATACCAGATTGCTTTCCAAAATGGTTGAATCAGTTCACAATTCCACTAACAATGTATTAGTGTCCCAATTTTTCCATATTCCCTCCAACATTTGTCATTTTCCCCTTCTATCATTTTAGCCAATCTGATAGGTGTGAGAGAACACCTCAAAGTTGTTTTAATTAAATTTTTCTAATCAAAAATGATTTAGAGCATTTTTTATGTGACTATGTGTAGCTTTGATTTCTTGCTGCAAAAAGTGCTTGTTCATATCCTTTGACCATTTATCAATTGAGGACTTGTATTTTTTATAAATTTGACAAAGTTCTCTGTACATTTGAGATATGACAGCTTTATCTGAGAAAGTGTCTAAAATTTTTTTCTCCAATTTTCTGCTTTCCTTCTTACCGTGGCTATATTGGTTCTATTTTGTAATCAAAATTATTCATTTTAATGTCTCATGATGCTCTGTATCTCTTATTTATTCATAAATTCTCCTATCCATAAATCTGATAGGTAATACGTTCCACATTCTTCTAATTTACTTATGATATATCTCTTTATGTCTAGATCATGTATCCATTTTGTCCTTATCTTGGTAAATGGTATAAGATATTAGTCTGTATCCAGTTTCTGCCAGAATGCTTTTCAGTTTTCCTAATAATTCTTACCAAAAAGTAAATTCTTATCCTAAAAACTTAAATCTTTACATTTACCAAACACAAGGTTATTATAATCATTTACTACTGTGTATCGTGCTCCTTTACTCTTATAGTTATCAACGAGCTGATAAGACTTAAAGATGGAAGACATCTTAAACATCACTTAATCCAATCCTCTCATTTCACAGAGGAGGAAACTGAGGACCAGAAAAATGTAATTAATTTGCCCAGGGTTATACAAGTTTTAACTAGTAAGTTCAAGGTCACAAACTTGGACTCCAATTTTCTTTGCACAGAACCATGTTGCCATTATGTTGCTGTCTCACACTCATACTTTTCCTGCCAGTGCCCACTAGACTTGGCTTCCTCCTCCTTGCTTAGAACATTTCATTGCTCCCTACTAAAGTTGAGACAATACACCAAATGAAAATGGTCTAGGCTTAGCCTGATAAGATGGTGGGTTTAGCCCTTCCTGAGTCAATTAAGTAATAAAATGTTTTGATTTAAAATTCCTTGTTGACCTATTTCTAGGTACAGTAAACAAAAATTCTGTTATTTTCTTATATCCTCATGCGTGGGATTTCATGAACTTGATTGGTTCTTCAGGGCTCTACTATTGACATACAAACTTTGGCAGACCAAGCCAATTTGAGAAAGCTTCATGTGCAGGCCAAGGAAATGACCATGACCGTGTGATAGATTTTAGGTGGAGCTTTCTTTTCTTTCTTTCTTTTTTTCTTCTTTATATCTCAAAGGGCAAGTACAGTGTCTGTCATATAGTGTTTAATGTTTCTTGACTGATTGTTGATTGTGGTTCTGTTACCTGAGGACCAGCCTAGCTAAGGGCAGAGAAGTTCATCACCAGAAAGGAGGCCACCAGGAGATGACATTTTTAGATATAGGAACATATGAAGATTATCTTCCAAGGTATGAAGGGGCACAGTAGTACTTAGCAGTGACATCGCAGATCTTTTACAATAGGACAAATAACAGTCCTGAGATGACCCATTAGTGGACACTGAAAAGTTACTGACTATGGAATTATGGGTCTGGTTTATATTTATTTGTTAACATCTACAACTAGCTATCAGGGACTCAAATTCCATCACAGCATACCTTGGGCTGTTCCTTGCCAGTCATCTTCTTGAAAAGTTTGTACAGATGGTCAGAATTTCCTTGGGAATACCAGCCAGGCTTGTCTAGAGAGTGCAGAGTACCTCGTTCCTCATCATTCTCTGAAATGACAAATGACAAAACCTTATACATGGAAGCCTTATACAGGGTCCTACCAATGAGGTAAACTATCTGATCTAACAGCTTCAGAAGAAAGCATAATGGGTAGCATAATGGGTGTCTAGTGGCCTGATGGTTGGATGACTGAAATGAGAGATTGATGAATATGGGAGATGGAGAGGGACTAGATCTGTGACTTCATTGAGATAGAGAATTCAGATGAAGAAATTCTCTCTAGCAATGCAAGTTGGCAACTTCACTGAGGAAGAGTGATTATTACTTGCAAAAGGCAAATACAGTAAATGTAATGGCCCAGAGGAGCCAGTTACTGGCTTTGTTGCTTCTGCTATTTCTTTATGTCTTTACCTGAGCAGAGATAGGCAATCCTGAGGATATTTCTAATCTTGGTAGCAAGTCAAGTCAAGGAATATTTATTAAGTATCTTCCCTGTGCCAAGCACATAGAAGGATACAAAGAAAGGCAAAAAGCCCAGATCTCAAGGAGCTCACAGACTAAAGGTGGAGAAAACATACATGTAAATCTGTACAAATAAGCTATACAGTAGATCAGGGATGGCCTTTGAGACAAGACACTAAGATTAAGGAAGACTGGGACAGGCTTCTTGCAAAGGGCTTGGAGGAAGCCAGGGAAGCCTGAAGGAGGAGATGAAGGGGATGTAGGAGGAGAATTCCAGGTATAGGGGAGAACCAGAGAAAACACTGGGAGTTGGTGAAGAAAAGCAAGGAGGCCAGTGTCACTGGATTACTGAGTATGTGGAATATGCTCAGCACACTGACTATGTGTCAGGCACTATACTAAGCACTTTATAAATACTATCTCATTTGATCCTTACAACAGCTCTGTAAAGTCAGTGCTAATCTCCATTTTACAGAAGAGGAAATTGTGGCAAATAGGTTAAGTGACTTGCATAGGGTCACACAGCTAGTAAGTATCTGAAACAGAATTTGAACTCAGGTCTTCCTGACTCTAGGACCAGCACTCTATCCATTGGACCATTTAGCTGCCCCTAGAGGGAATACTACCATAGATGAAATCATACACCCACAGAAGCATCAAAAGAGAATCATAGAATAAGTGATCATTGAGTTGGACAGGACATCTGAAATCATTTAATTCAACCCCATCATTTTACAGATGAGGAAAACTGATGCCTAGAAAGACTGACTTTCTCCAAAGACTTACAGTCATTTAGTATTCGATTAGATTCAACATTTTATAGGTAGATTTTTTCACAGGCCCACTTACTATTAACATTAACCAAGCATGCATTTACTCAGTATTTTAATTACCTAAGGTCACTATGCTACGCTGTCCCTGAAAGATTACTTTTAGACTATATTGCCATTAACATCAATAACTTTAGCATTGAGAAAGTAGCAAAGAAGGATGATTTCATTGTTTTATTTTCTTAGATACTTCATGCAGAGAAAAAAATTCTGGTTTAAACCTGCTGGAGAAGCTGAGGTAAATGATTGCCATGGTGAGCTAACCGTGAAAATAAGAACAATTTCTGGTCCATGGTGATGGCCAAAGTAAATCTACCCTTTCAAGATTCTATGATGCTGCGCTATGATCTCAACGTAGCTGCTGAAGATTATAGGAATGTGCTACTGGATCCAGACTGTGTCCATTCCATGGCCTTTTTAGTTGGGAAAGACCTTGGGATAGAGTGCAATGACTTCAATAACTTCTACAGAAAACATCAGATTGAATTTAACAACTAAACTGTCTTTCCAAATTTCTTGGACTGGTCTGGAATCCCACAGGGAACCCTAGATCCAGACCACATCGTTCCTTTGGTGCCAAGTTTCATTCTAACTATTGAACAATCAGATTATCTGTATACCAAGGGAGACAAGAGAATTGGAACTGTATTCTTTGCATAGGCCTTCCACAACACCCACTCTATCCTTTAAGTCAGGAAGTTGATATCTCTTCATTTTAAGGAAATTCATAAAAATGACTAATAATACAGATTAGGGAATTGCATAAGTTTAAATAGGGTAAATATGTTACCACATCACCAAGCAGACTCCTTTTATAATGAAGTGGCTAATGTTACTTCTGATCAGATGAACCAATTATACCATGAACACTTAATAAAGCTAAACAAGAGCAATGACTTCCATTCAGTGTGGTACTTAAGTAAGAGAATTCAGGATATACACCAAAATATTTAACATTCACTGCAATTACTTTCTGTGGTAGTAAATACCTAGAAACAAAGTAGATGCTCATTAATTGGGAAATGGCTAAACAAATAACATTAATATAATGGAATATATATTTTTTGTTGTTGTTTAGTTGTTTTTCAGTTGTGTCAGACTCTTCATGGCCCCATTTGGGGTTTTCTTGTCAAAGCTACTGGAATGGTTTGCCATTTCTTTCTCCAGTTCATTTTACAGATGAAGAACTGAGGCAAACAGGGTTAAGTGGCTTGTCCAGGGTCACACATTAAGTGTCTGAGACTGGATTTGAACTCAGGAGAAAGAGTCTTCCTGACTCCAGGCCTAGCATTCTACCCACTATACCACTTACCTGTCCAAAATAGAATATTACTATGCCATAAAAAATTATGAATAAGAAGAATTCAGAGAAATATGGGAAGACTGAATATGAACTGATGGAGAGTGAAATAAACAGAATCAAGAAAAAATACACAAATATATGTACATACATGTATCTATCAACTGACTATATCAATATCAATGGAAAGGACAATAAAATGAAACAACATTGTAACTGGCCTAAGAAAAGTGTTGAGAAAATGCACCTCTGTCCTTTCACTGAAGACATGGAGGATGATGTGTGTGAAATATTGTTTACACAGTCAGATTCAGATGATGTGTTTATTGGTTTTGTTGAATTTTCCCTTCCCTTTTTCTTCTTAAATCTTTGTTAAAAGGGAGGGCTCATTGAGATTTAGGATAAGGGACAGGGAAGGAAATGAATGTGATATAAACCAAAGGCTATACATTAAAAAAAATATATATTTTTCAGAATCAAGTTTTTCCCTGTCTCTATCTTCTATACAGATGCCATATATACACTCATTCTGTTACATATACCTCTCTCCTCTCTCTCCCTCCATATACAAACACATAGATATATATGTACAAATACAAATCGGGGAATGGTCGTTACTAAGACACAAACATTTTACACTTTATCCATATACAAACACATAGGACAGACACATATGTACAAATATAAAAAAATTCACCAACTTGTTTCTCTCATACACACATGTGCATATATATCTACATATAGGCATATATATGCAGTGACACATATAGATGCACAGATGTATATCAGTGTCTGTGTATTTATAGACTATATATACACATACATACATGCACGTGTATATATGTGCATTTGACAGAAACCAAGCAGTTAATTTTTTTCCTTTTTGTTTCCAATTTTTTTGTTCTGTCTTCAAAGAAAATTTTCTGTCAAATATAAGGGAACTAAGACTGTGCTCTCTGGAGGGACATTAAATAGAAGAGAAAGGGGAAATGGAGATGGTACGCCTAAGGAATAGTAAGAAGTCCAGTCTGACTGGACTGAAGAAGGGGAGTGATGTATAATGTATAATGTATAATGTATGATGTATAATGAGGTTGGAGCCTATGGAATGGGAGAATGACATGGTTCAGACCTGTGCTTTAGAAAAGTCACTTTGGCATCTGTTTGGAAAACAGACTGGGGTGGGGAAAGACTTGATTTAAAAAATTGTTTTTATATATAAATACATAAAAGTACACACACACACACACACACACAGAGGAATCTTTGTATCCCCAGTGCCTAGCACAGTGTCTGGAATACAGATACTTGCTAAATGCTCATTGATTAAATGATTTTCCTCCCTACAGTTTCTCCCCCTCTCTAATCCATCCTTCATAAAGCTACCAAAATAATTTTCCTATGCACAGATCTGACCATGTTAGTCTCTTATATAAAGATATTAAATGGTTACTAGTCATATATAGGTACAAACCCCTTTAGCCCCACATTTGAAGACCTCCATAGTTTTGTTCCAGTCTTCCTTTCTAGTTATATTTCACTGTATTCCTTCATGTACTTTTTGTTTCAAGGCACCAGTTATTAGACAAACTTGTCCTAGCCTCTCCCTGCCTCCATACGTTATTTCTTTTTATTGTAATTCTTCTCTTCCTTTGAGGCACAGATCATCTCCCTCAAGAAGTCTTCTCCTCATCCTCCCCACTTAAAAGTGATCTTTCCCACCCTGCATTTCTTCCAGCACTTTGTTCAGATTCATTTTGTTATTACTACTTTCTATTTTACATCTACTTATTTATGTCAATGTCTCATCCCTCCTATTAGTCCATAAGCTCCTTGAAGCAGGAACTGTTTTTTCTTCTTATTAGTCTTCAGAGTTTCTCCAACTTTAACTGAAAATTTAACCAAAAAAAAAAAAGAAATAAAGAAAAGAAAGAAAAAAGAAAAAGTAAACAAAAAAATCGGAAATAGAAAAGAAAGAGGAGAATGGAAAAGGCCTCCTACAAAAGGTGAAATCTGAATTGAATTTACTAATTTAAAAAAACCCATTTTATTAACATAATCAGGGAAATAAGTATTTGCTACAAAATAAATCAGCTAAAAAATAAACCATTTACTCATTCATTCATTACTTCAGAACTAATAGAAACCAGAGAGTGAATTTTTTTTCCCCTTTCTGTTTTCAATTTTTTTGTTTTGTTTGTCTTCACAGAAACTTTTCTGCTGAATAAAGGAGAACTTTGACTGTAGTCTCTGGAGGTACAAAGTGAAGACAGTTTGGAGAATGAAGAAACAGTAAATATAATTAACGTCATGGGTTAAACAAATTTTATTGGTGAGGGGGGAAGAGGAAGCTGATGATTTTTGTAGACTATTTGCAAATAATTGAGCTTTTGGACTGTACCATTTGAGTAAACAGATCCTCACCCCCACCCTCAAGTAAAGTAATTTATGCTTCTATACACAACATCATTTTTCTACTTTTTTCTCATTCTACCTTTCTTATTCCTTAATTCTTTCTTCTCTGCTCTTAAGAGTCTTAGGAATACCCTTTTATTTTATTTTTCTTCTGGTAAATAGTTAATTTTGATTAATTTAAAAAATATTTAATGTAGTACTAAATATTAATCAATTTTATTAATTTGTTTTGTTCTCATATTGTTGGAATGATTTCTTGAGATTATGAATAATGGAATCTACTTTAGAAACAGTAGCCACATCTTATCTTCAGTGGTAGGGTGAGGTGCTTGCCTCCGAAGGGTTACAAAATGAAGATCAGGATATGGATTTTGGGGGGAGTTAAGTGTGTCCTAAACATTTCTATTTTCCAAGTAACCTAAACCTTCCCAAAAGTGGGAAACGGCTGCTATTCCTTCCTTTCTGTCATCTGCTACCAACAGCAGGGAGTTCACCCAGAGGTCAGAAATGTTATAACTATTACCTCAACCGGAAGAAAGTAAAGAAGACCACTAAAGTAAGTACAACAAATGTGGACTTTGCACAACTCAGAGTGATAAATCCACGGGCCACTTCAAACCTAGTGCACATAAATAACCTCCACGCAACTTTACAGTTAAAAATACAACAAGAAGCTTTAAAAAGTCTGTAACAGTGAGTTTTGTGAACTTGTAGTTACTCTCTATTAAAAATGTGCAAAGCAATCAATGCAGTCATGACACTAATTACATAAAACCATCCAGACAGTTTTTTTTAAACATTTTTTTTTTAAATTTTCACAGCTGGACATATCTTCTTAGCTTGAGAGTTGAGAAAACCCTATATATGATCCAACAAGGTTGCAAAACTAAGCTGAACTTAATTCATGATTTTCATTTTCTTTTAAATTACATAGATGTTCCCAAGAAAAGAGATGATAGGACCTGGATTTTTAAATATAACAGTTAATTTATATTCACCACATAACATATACAAATTATACCCACTAATCTACTGTGATTCACAATTTCAAATAAACTTAGTATTTCAGGTCATTTAATGATATATTAGCGAGGCAACTGATAATCTCTTGGACTAAAAGGAGTTAACATGCTTTCAAAAGTAAATTACTTAAATCAAGAAAATACTTTATTCATTCAGTAGAGTCTGCCTAGCTCATTGAGAGATATATGCTACAAATAAGGCTTTAGTTCCAAGGTTAGGAAGTAATTATTGCAATTTACTGACAATAACTGATTCTGAAAGGAATGTTAATCACATATGTAATCATTTAATATTTTTTCAAGTGTAAAGTACAATAGAAATTGCTATAAGAACTTTCCTTATTATCATTAGCTTACAATAGTTTTTAATGCAGTAACTTCTCTTGGATGTAAAATGTTTTCTAATTGTTATAGGAGATGGGCTAAATGATAACATAGATGGGAAGGTTAACACTTAGTTGAATAGCATAAAAAGAGGACTGATAAACAGATTTCTGCCAGTCTGGATGAATATGTTAACAAATACTTAGTAAATTTGTGGATGACCAAATCTGAAAGAGATAGCTAACCCTCCAAATGACAAAATAAGGATTCATAAAGGGCCTCAGCACAATAGATCAAAACTAATTAAAAATGTAGTCCTGCACTTAAGTTCAAAAAGTAAACTACAGGATGGGAAAGATATGTCTTGTTTAAACAGACTGGGTCAATTGCACAGCATTATCTCTTCCCTGTTATTCTTTCTTCTGATTTGTATTTACTCTAACCTTCCCTATTACCAGATAAGCTAACTGTGCTCACAAACAGCTGTTTCCAAAATGACTTTTATAAGAATAACCAGCTTATTTAATCAAATTCAACAAGGATTTATTAAAAACCTATTATGGGCTACTATACTGAGCACTGGGGATAAGCAATACTCCAATGCATCCATGATCTCATATAAATTCAGGCACTCCCACCAGCTCTGGAGATTGCAGACCATATATACTGAACCATCCTATGTTCCTCTTATCTCCCCAAAGTTTGCTGCAGGGAGTCCATCCAATATGCCGGCAGCCTAAAGCTCTTTCTCCTGACATCATAAAGGTATCAGTGGATTGCTTGGCTGTCCACCTGTCGTTCATTTTTGTTGCCCTCTGACCACCGGGTCTTCTCTTCTTGTCATATAATACCTTGATGACAATCTTTGCTTCCATTCTTCTTTGGAGCTCTTCACTGGTTATGTGTTGCAACCTGCTCATACACACCATGGGCCTTTCTGTTGTCCTCCATGTGATGATACTGATCTTTGGTTCTTTGGGGGGGAGAAGTACTACATTTCTTACCACCATAGATCACCAATGAAAACAGCGTACTGGAGGTACATAGACAAAAACAAGGCAGTTGGGTGGCACAGAGGCCTAGACCTGGAGTCAGGAACACCTGGGTTCAAATCTAGCCTCAGATGCTTACCAGCTGTGTACCCCTGGGTAAGTCATATAACCTCCTTTAGCCTTAGTCCTTCCATTTGTAAAAAATGGGGATACTAATAGCACCTACCTCCCAGGGTTGTTGTGAGAATAAAATGAAATAATATTTATTTATTTATTTATTTTTTAATGGCAATTGGGGTTAAGTGACTTGCCCGGGATCACACAGCTAGTAAGTGTCAAGTGTTTGGTCTGAGCCCGCATTTGAACTCAGGTCCTCCTGCTTCAGGGCCGGTGCTCTATCCACTGCGCCACCTAGCTGCCCTTTGAAATAATATTTATAAAACATTTTCCCAATCTTAAAGTGCTATAAAAACTCGAGCTATTAAAAAGGGACCCAAGTTAATAAAAAGTCCCAACCTTTTTGGAGATTTTATTCTACTTCTCATATTAAATAGGCCATGAAGTGACATGTTCCTTGCCTGTTGCCTTTGGGCATACAGGAAAACAAAAACAATTTAACCAACTCCTTTAGTCATTTCTCCAAGGAATCTACAAGCTATCTTCTGATTTTATTTAAAAAGCAAATGCAAACAAGGATGCGGTTTGATTCTGCTAAGAAAGGTCAGCTAGTTTGTCAAAGATTGAACATTAAGAATAAGGAGTTAAATTAACATTTGAAGATGATACAAAAGCAGAGGTGTCAAACTTGTAGACCATAGGTGACAAACACCCCTCAAAACTTCCTAGTGCAACTCCAATCAGTTTAGATGAGTTTCTATTTGAGTTTGACAATACTGCTTATGCTCTTTTTGCCATACCAGTACTATTCAAAAAGGAGAAGCAATCTCGGAAGGGGACTACACAGAACTCCAGGACATTGTGTCTTTTTCCTATTTTGTGGATTGCTCAAAGCCAAAAAAAAAAAAAAAAAATCAGCACTTGGTGGCCATCTGGTGCTGAGCTAAAGAGCATCATGAAGATGTGTCTGTGTATCTTGGTTTACAGACAGGACTGGTTACTCAAGACATTAATGGGAAGAGGGAGAGGAAGAGGGAGGTGGGGGAGGTGGGGAGGAGAGGGAGACAAAGAGAAAGAGAGAAAGAGAGAGAAAGAGAGAGAGAGAGAGAGAGAGAGCGCAAACCCAATTGGATATAAATTCTCTCCTGCCAACTAGTCTTTTCTGGAGCATTATTTCTGAGTGACTGTGGTTCTGGGTAAAATCTGATCTGGCTTATGCGTTGTGTCAAATGGTAATGTTTGTGGAGGTATATAAGGCCTTGTGACATTTACTGCCACCTATTCTGAATGTGGAGTCCAGGAGCCAGGTTTTGAATCCAGGTTCTGCTGCTATTCATTACTTTTGTGTCTTTCGATGAGCCACTTAATCTTTCCAGGTCTTGGTTTCCTCCTCTGTAAAAATAAGGATTTTGGACTAGATGATTGGGTCCCATTAGAATTTGGAAAGGGAAAAGTAAGGAATAAATGAGGAGGGCAGGGAGCCCTCTTCCAGTTGCTGCATGCATTCTCTGGTTATCTAAATTTTTAAAGGAGTTCAGAATGGGAATGAAAGACAGATAGTAACAAAGACTGAGCCAGTTGGAGTCTTGGGCAAGGGTGATGAAAGGGGAAGACTAAGAGAAATTATGGTTCAAAAGATGATAAAAGACGTCTGTTTTATACCTCTGGTGGCAAGCATAACCAAAGCACTCATAGCTGATACCATATTTAGTGACATAGATAGTCTACAAATTAATCCAATTTAAAAACTAATTTTGTTCACTTATATTTTTAAAGAAAAAAAAGCAGTTTAAAATATATTCTAGACTAAATTTAGAAAAAAAACCCATGCAAAACAAATTGCCTAAAAACATCTATTGAAAATATGGCGTAAAATAAGGAGGTGAGGAAGGAGGCAGGTGAACCATAGCACCTGAAGATTCTCACCCTATAGAATCATAGTGCGGCATTAATTTCATGACTGAAGTTAAAAGAAGCAAAGAAAACGATGCTGGGAGAGGCAAGACAGGGAAAACCATTTTGGCAAGAAATTTCCTCTATATTATTCATTTTTGAGAAAACTTTTCTATGCTAAAGGTCTGTGATTTGTACAAATTGTGCTTTTAAAGTCTTTGTGATGATGATGAACATTTGTGTTACAAGATAATTGTGAAGGCTAAAAGAATTGGATATGATATGACCAATTTTAAACTTGTTCCCATGACCTTAAGCCTAATTAAAAAAAAAGAAAAGTAAATTAAAGAAGCATGGGAAGCTACTGGGGGCTAAGGAGGCAGGGAAGGCTAGAAGATAGCAATCTTTCACAGCATGTTGAAACTAAACCAGAACAGTACTCTGTTGTGTGGTTTGCTTCAGAATACAACAATGTAAACACATCCCACCCTCAAGACAGCGTCATTGCTACATTCCTCTGCTCTTGTTATGAAAGTGAATAGGCAGGAAAGAGTGTGTTCAATATAAGGGAATTTAAACCACAGAATGGACCTTGTCAATGTATGGCTGAAAGCCTAGAAGAAAAGTTAAAAGACAGCAGTTAAAAGTCAGAGGACAGCATGTTGTGATGGAAAAAATGCTGGGATGGCAGGAAACATTAATTTTCTTCCCAGCCCAGCTGGGAACTCTGACTGAGGTACTTGACTGACTCTCAGTTTCTTCATCTGTAAAATGCTAAGGTATGGGGTGAGGAGGGAGGGATCAAATATTTACTAAGTGCCTACTATGTCCCAGGCATGTGATAATATTATCTCATTTAATCCCCACAACAATAACCCTGGGAGGTAGGTACTATTATCATTATCCCCATTTTACAGATGAGGAAATTGAGGCAGAGTGACTTGCCCAAGGGTCACACAGCTACTAAGAGTCAAAAGTGAACTTATAAGTCTTCCTGACTCCAGGCCCAATGCTCTATCCACTGTGCCACCTAGCTACCCCTAGCACTAATACTGTAGTCTAGAAAAATTTCCAAGTTGTCGCTGGACCCAGTCTTTCTCTGATATGTAAACTCTGCCCTAGCTTCACCCTCTTTTTTGCCTTGTCTCTCTTTCTTCCTAGCAACTCCCAGTATCTTAATTAACTGATACCTCTCTTCCTGTGACACTAGAAGTGGGGAAAACAATTAGATCTGCCTGATTGGACTCCAACCCTCCTTATAAAACACCAGGCTCTCTCTTCAGTTTTCTCAAGTCTCTGATGCATAAAGTGATGATAGCCCTAGGATTCTCACCCATCACATATGAGAGGCCTTGCCTCTCCCTAGACCATCAAGGACTCCTTCCGTGTGATAAAAGTAGTATCTACTACAGTCCAGGACATATAAGCTGGGAGAGTTTTTTCCAAGGCTCTGCTCCAGTAATGTCATGCTAGTTTTTCCTTAACACTAGAAGGTTCAGATGTGGCAACTGTATTAAATGATGCAAGAATATTACTAATTTTTCAAAAATAATTTTACTATAATTTCTTCTATCAGTGCAAATGCACTTTAAATACAAAAAATATAAGCAGATACTATAATTTCACCTTGAAATAAACATTTTCATTTTTCATTATTATCTCTAGTATGTGAAAATGCATTGCCTCAACTGACATAGCTTGGTCCTTCCAGGTATTTGAAACTGTCCTGTATACTTAATTGCCCCAGGAGACTAAGTTTGATTCATTGACTCAGCTTCTTGGTGGGCTGAGTACAAAAAGTATGCCAAAACTCCCCATTGCACCCCAATCCACCTTTTCAGCTGAAGAAAAATTGAGAACATTTGCTCAGAGCTGCCTCTTTTCCCCTACTCATATCATATCAGACGTGTTCCCCTACTTTTCTTCCTTCAGTCCTGCCTCTAATTAAGAGTGTGCCCTTCTCCTTGCCAAGACAAATCTCTCTACATGCACCCTTGATTCCATCCCCTCCCTTCCTCTACAGAAGACTGTGCCCACTATCATCTCTACTTTCTAACCTTCACACTCTTCCTATCAAATGGCTCTTTCCCTGCTGCCCACACACATCCATGTCTCTCCCATTGTTAAAACAAAACAAAACAAAACAAAACATATTTCTGCTAGCTACCATTTGGTATCTCTCCTAAGCTCGTCTGCTAAATTCATGAAAAAGTCATATAAACTAGGTGCCTCTACTTTCTTCATGCTTGCTTAGAAACTCTCTTTTTAAGGTTTCCAATCTCATCATTCAACTGACACTTCCTTCTCTAAAATTACCAATGATCCCTTAATTGTTAAATCTAATAGCCTTTTCTCAATCCTTATCCTTTTTGACTTCTGTGAAGCCTTTGACGCTGTTGATCGCCATATACCTAGTAGCTTTGTGACAAGGGGGAAGAGAAGGGGGAAGGGAATAAAATTTATATAGTTACTACTATATGGCAGGCACTGTGCCAAGTGCTTTACAAATATTATTTCATTTGATCCTCACAATAACCTTATGAAGTAGAGGCTGTTATCATTATTTTGCAGTAGAGGAAACAGGCAAATAGGGGTTAAATGACTTGTCCAAGGTCAAACGTAAATATCTATGATTCTGGATTTGAATACAGTTCTTCCTGACTCCAGGCCCAACACTCTGTCTATTGAGCTACCTAGTTACTTCTGGGCAAATTAATTGACTTCCATGGGTCTCAATATCCTTATCTCTAAAATAAAGGAACTGAACAGGGTAGCCATTAGGGTCCCTTCCAGCTCTGAATCTATGATACTCCTAAATACTCTTACCTCTAAGGTTTCATTATAATGTTCTCTCCTTTTTCAGTCTCCTTTCCTGAATCTTCATCTAGGCCATGCCCACTATCCATGGGGGTCACCCCAAAGACTCTGTCTTGGACTCTCTTATTGTTTCCCTCCACACCATTTAACTTTGTGAGATCACCAGTGTCTATGGGTTTTAATTATCATCTCTATGCAGATGATTCCAGTCTAGCCCCTCTCCTGAGCTCCAGTCTTGTATCACCAACTGACTTTTAGGTATGTTGAACTAGATGTTCCTTATGCATCTCAAATTCAACATGTTCAAAGCAGAATTCATGTTCTTTCCTCTCACAATTCTCCTGATCACTCATTGGCCGTTAGAACAAATTGTTCTCATCTGTCCAGTCCATCAGGGGAAATCTTCACAGGCTTGGGGCAGACATCTCCCTAATTCACCAATGGATTTGAGAGGCCAGTTGGATACCCTCAACTTGGTTTAGTACATCTGCCAAGACGGTTTACCAGGTTGTGGTCGCTGCTCATGCTACCTCCAATATCAAATATAAAATTCTCTGTTTGGCCTTTAAAGTCCTTTACCTCCTGGACCCTTGTTACTTTTCCAGTCTTCTTGTTGTTCACTCCCCTCCAAATATCCTAAGATCTAGTGACATTGGCTACCTTACTGTTCGTTGAACATGTCATTCTACCTCTAACTGGCTTTTTTACTGGCTATCCTCCATGATTAGAATTTTTTCCTCCTCACCTCTACTTTCTAGTTTCCCTGAAAACTCAGTCCAAACCACAATTTTTAAAAATTAATTTATTGATTTTTAGTTTTCAACATTCACTTCCATAAACTTTTGAGTTTCTCCCCTTTCCTTCCCTCCCCCCTCCCCAAGACAGCATACAATCTGATATAGGCTCTACTTACACATTCATATTAAACATATTTTCACATTGGTCATGTTGTAAAGAAGTATTAGAACTGATGGGAGGAACCACAAGAAAGAAGAAACAAAAGAAAAGAAAAGATCAAACAGTACGCTTCAATCTACATTCGGACTCCATAGTTTTTTCTCTGGATGTGGATAGCATTTTCTATCATGAGTCTTTTTTCAAACCACAATCTTTACAAGAAGTCTTGGCTGCTCTCTTCCAGCCCCTGGTGCCCCTCTTTACTGATTTCGCCTTCCTTCTGGGATTACTTCCCGTTTACCCTGAATCTATTGCGTATGTACATAGTTTGCAAGTTGTCTCCCCCATTAAAGTGCAAGTTTCTAGAGGGCAGGGACCATCTTTTTTTTTTAAAGCTTTCTTTGTATCCTCAGCACTTAGTAAAGAGCCTGACATTTGAAAGTGCTTAATAATAGTTTTTGATGGATTAATTAAGCCATTGCCCAGGGTCACACAGCCAGAAAGTGTTTAAGGCATTATTCAAACTTAAGTTATCCTGAATCCAAGTCTACCACTCTATCAACTAGACTCCTTAGTTGCCATCTACTTGTTTCATCATCTTTGGACGGTTAAGACAGACTCTTCTGATTGGTGAGGGCACCAAGCTTGAGCAAACAGCACAATGTTGAAGGCAAACAAGAGCATCTAGAAAGCCTACCCGCAAGTCACTTACCCTCAGTTTGCTCATCTGTAAAATGAGGGGATTGGTCTCAATGGCCTCTGAGGTCCCTTCTAGCTTTAAATAAATAACTTTATCAGTAATCCTAAAAAAAATGTCTCATGGTCAGATTAGGACATACAGTTGGGTGGGCAATTTACAGAACTGATGTATCTTTCCATCCAAATCTTTAAAGATTTAGAGGATACATTGTAGTCCATCAACCTTTTCTTCACTATTCTAGTCCACACTGATCTCTCCTTCCTATGAATTCCTATGTAAGTCTGGGTCATTTATTTGGCTCTTAATATATACTACTTAATATTGCTAACTTTCACTATAGGTATTTAATAATCTGAAGAACTGACTATATTATTTCTTATACTACCTTTGAGATTAGGAGTGGTGGTGGTGGTGATGGTAGTATTGGCATTAGATAGGTAGTAGTAGCAGCAGCAAAAACAGCAGCAGCATACGTAGTAGTAGTATTGTAGTAAATAGAAATAACAGCTGACATTTATATAGAGGTTTTAAGGTGAGCTAAGCACTTTACAAATATTATCTTGTTTGATCTCACACAACCCTGTGTGGCAGGTGATATTATTGTTCCTTTAAGCATAAGGAGAGTTAACCATTTGGGTATCCCTTCCTTCAAACAAGAAATTTTCAAATCTTAAAATTTCTAACCTATTTTTCAAACCTCACATTTTCAAGGTAATAATTCTATATGCAAATAATAACAATGAAGAGCCAGGGTGGACAGAGGTTTAACTTTCTTTCTTTCTTTCTTTTTTTTTTTTTTTTTGCAAGGCAGTTGGGGTTAAATGACTTGCCCAGAGTCACACAGCTAGTAAGTATCAAGTGATCAAGTGTCTGACGCTGGATTTGAACTCAGGTCCTCCTGACTCCACAGTCAGTGCTCTATCTACTGCACCACCTAGCTGCCCCCAAGTTTAATTTTCAATGACCATGAATGTCTAACTTTACTCAGAGGCTGTGTAACATTAACAGAAAAAGAGTAATACTTATTATTCAAACTTAGGTCATCTGGACTCCAAGTCCAGCACTCCATCAACTATACCACTTAGCTGCCATCTGCTTATTTTATCATGTTTGAATGGTTAAGCTAAACTATTCTCAGCAGTGAGGACAACCAGCTTGAGGCAATAATTGCCAGCATTTATTTAACACTTTTGTAAGGTTTGCAAAGTATCTTGCAGATATTATCTCATTGAGCCTCACAATAACCCCATCAGGCATGTATTATTATCACCCTCACTTTTTTAATTAGGAAACTGAAGTTTAGGAGTAGAGAGATTTGCCAAGGCAAGATGTGAATTCAGGAATTACCAAATCCAAGTATAGCTCTCTACCCACTGAGCAACCTTGCCATACAGCCAACCATGCGCTAATCCCTGTCTCTAATTCCTGCTAATTCACTGTCTCTGGGACTGTGAAAAGTTACTAAACCTCTGTGGGATTTAGTTTCTTCACCTGTAAAATGTGAGGCTTAAATCAGATGATCTTTAAAATATCTTTCTATCTGCATAAGTTTTATGATTCTAACCAAAAAGTTATTTTTATAAACATGCATTTGGTCATCTTTGCAAGATCCCTCTAAGATAGTCATCAAACCATTTTCACATCTAAGTTGATTCATTCATATAATCCAATATTTGAAGCTATACAGGGAGTCAGAAATAAGATTCAGGATTAAATTTAGGGAGTTAAGACTTTGATCTAGTTTTAATTACTCTTATGATATACTATTAAGCAGTGGAAGAATAACCTATTTATACTTCAACCTGAAAAATTTGGGAATAGAGTTTCTTAAGCTTTGCCCTCCAAAGAAGTCTGTTGTATTCATGGAAAGCTAAATTGTTCAACATCCTTACATAAAGCTTTATAGAATGGAAATACAAGTTCATTGTTGGGGAAAAAAATCATTGACAGAAGCCAGGTTTTAATTACAGTTAATTATCTACCGCTTGTGGGGGCCAGGCGGCAAAACAGATAAGCGTGTCAGGCCTCAAGTTAGGAAGACTCATCTTCCTGAGTTCAAATCTGGCCTCAGACACTTCCTAGCTGTGTGACCCTGGGCAAGTTCTGTAACCCTGTTTGTCTCAGTTTCCTTATCTGTAAAATGAGCTGGAGAATGAAATGGCAAACCATTCCATGATCTTTGCCAAGAAAACTCCAAATGGAGTCATGAAGAGTTGGGCACAACTGAAACAATTGAACAACAAACCTGTCTCTTGTCCTATCTTCTCATTTTAAAAGAACTAACATTTCAAATTTGCATTTAGTCTTTATGTTTTCAAATACAGTAATGAAGTTTTTTTTAACTTTAAAGTATTTGTGATTAACATGAATGCAAGCAAGGATCATATCAAAATGCCTCAAATCTATTGATGAATTTACCAATAGCAAGATCTAAGCTAGGTTCTATAGACAGAGTGTTTTACAAACCTTAGTACTCAGTACAGAATATGTTTTCTTCCAGTTCTTGCAAAGTTCAAACTGGGGACAGTCAACTGAAGAGTGCCAGCAAAATAACTACTATGTGGAGGAGTCTAGGCTGTCAGATATCCAAACAGGGAAATGAATCTGCTCCAAAAAGTGAGCCTCTTCCACTCTTTAAAGCAGTTCCTTATGGTATAGCTTCCTAGATTTTCTAAAAAATGGAATTCATAATATGACTATTATTACATTTATCAGGACATTTTGAATTGGACTAGACCCCTAAGAAAATCTCACATAATAATGACTTTTAGTGTAAAACTAAACCTAATATTCAAGGTGGTTTAAACAAAGGATAAATGAGTTGTCTTTTCTGAAGCTGATGGAGCTTGCAAACTAATTTTGGATAAAGGATGCTTTTATTTCAGGCTTCTCAATATATACTTCTAATTTTTCCTAATGGCGAAACCATATATAACACATTTACTTCTATGGTTTGGACCACCACCTCCATCTAATTCTGAATTTAAAATATTCCCTGTCATTATATAATTGTATATTACAATTATTTGTCTCATCCTTCTTCAGACAGCATCTTATGTAAACTGTGTATTTCACTTAAAAACAGTGCTATCTACACTGCAGACATATATGTAAATATATGTATATATTTGTTAGATCAATCAATCAATCAACAATCACTTATTAAGTGCATACTATGTGCCAGGGACTAGGTGAAATACTGGGAATACAAAGATAACTATCCTCCTTTATTAAGCAGCACCAGTAGGAAACAAATTTACTACTACTTATAATTAATTGCTCCAGGGTCAAAATATTCTGTGGGCCTGCACTCCTAAAACCATAAATGATGAGTACCCATGAATGGGTGGGTTCAATCTTCAGTCAAAAATTAGTTCAAACAATTTGGAACTATGCCCCAAAGGGCTATAAAACTGCATACCTTTTGATCCAGCAATACCACTACTAGGTTTGTATCCCAAAAAGATCATAAAAAGGAAAAAGGATTGATTTATACAAAAATATTTCTAGCAGTTCTTTTTCTGGTGGCAAAGAATTGGAAATTGAAGGGATGCCCATCAATTGGGAAATGGTTGAATAAGTTGTGGCATATAAAGGTAATGGAATACTATTGTATATGAATACTATATGAAATGATGAGCAGGTAGACTTCATAAAAACCTGGAAAAACTTACATGAACTGATGCTGAGTGAAGTGAGCAGAACCAGGAGAACACTGTATATGGTAACAGCAACATTGTTGCTGATAGACTTTGATGGATTCAGCTTTTCTCAGCAATGCAATGATCTAAGACAATTCTAAGGGGCTCATGATGGAAAATGCTGTCCACATCCACAGAAATAACTATGGAGTCTGAATGCAGATGGAAGCATACTATTTACTCTTCCTCCCCCCTTGCGGTTTTTCCTTTTGTTCTGATTCTTCTTTCACAACATGAATAATGTGGAAATATGCTTAATATGATTGTACATGTATAGCCCATATCAGATTGCATATTGTCTTGGGGAGGAGTGACAGGAGGGAGGGAGAAAAAAATTTTGGAACACAATCTTGTAAAAGTCAATGTTGAAAACTATCTTTGCATATAATTGGAAAAATAAGATACTATTAACTGGGGAAAAGAAAAAAGAAAAAATTAGCTCAGAGCAAAGATATAGTGGTACAGTGAAAAGGGTATTGGACTTAATGTTAAGTCTAAGTTTGAATCCTTCCTCTGTCTCTTACCAGCTGTATGATCTCAGACAAGTCACTTAACATTCCTGGGCCTCAGTTTCTTCATCTGTAAAATTATGGGCTTGGACTAGATGCCCCCAAGTTTGTTTCCTGCTCGAAATCTATGGTCTTATGATCAATTTAGGCATTTGCTGAAATATCACAGTCAGAACAACAGCAACAAAGCATTTCCTCCATAATTCTAGGCTACCGGTGGGGAACCTGAGACCTCAAGGCCACATATGGCCCTCTAGGTCTTCAAGTGCAGTGTTTTGACTGAATGCAAAGCTCACAGAACAAAACCCCTTATTATAAGGATTTATTCTGTAAAACTTGGACTCTGTCAAAAAGCCACCCCCAAGGACCTAGAAGGTTCCCCACCCCTGCCTAGGGTGTGCTCTCTCATAAACACCCACACTATCACTCCAAGTGTGGACACACACACATAGAGCAGACCAGTAAAGAACAAATATGTGGGGAATGCATATGAAAAAACCAATTCACACTGATGTCTTCTCAAAACATCTTCACAGTTGCCCCCTGGGTTCCATGGCCTTGTTCTTTGCTTGGTTTGGTATCCCCACCCTTGATGATGGTCTCTATAGTTTCCAAGTCACACTTTGGCTAAAATCCTGGCACGATCCTCTTTAAGGAGGGAACTTAAGCTTCACTCAAGGCGCCAGAAGCTTAGCTCATCTTGTTGAATCAACTTGAATCTGTAGGTGGCCTCCAGCTTGTCCTGATGGATGATGCTGTGTGAGTAGGTGGGGAGGCAGAGAAAACCCTCCTTCCACCTGGCTGTACTTTCTAAGATGTGCAAGGGGAAAGCGAAGAGTGAATCCCCTGATGGCTGGGTCTTTCTTTCACAGCTGGTTCCATTCTCAATCTTCCTCAGAGTTGCCTAAAGGCTATCAGTGGCACGGCTGATTCTTTCACAAGCCAACCACTCTAAGTTCCCCAGTCCCTTAGTTGTCTTCATCCCACGGTCAACACCATCCACCAGGTCAAATCCATCAGGTGTAAAATAACCCTTAATTTCATCAGACTGATCTACTCCTATGAAAATAGCATTAGCCAAGGTACTGCTATAAAATATTAAAAAGAAGAGGACCAAGGATAACTTCCTGGGGGTAGTCCACTAAGTGACGGTATAATAGAAAAACAGACAGAGACACAGAGAAAGACAGAGATTTTTTTTTTTTTAATACTGTGGATATAGTTTACCTAGATTTTAGAAAAGCTTTTAATAATTTATTTCATATTTGTCATAGTTTTGGCTCTAATGACAGCACTCTCAGTTCAGGTTCAATGTTGGGATGAAATAAGGTAATTGTGAGTCAACAGTTAACAAAAGGAGGTTTAATTTGCTCTAAAACAGTAAGGACTTGTAACAAGGATAGACTGCCACTTTCTGGAAGTGAGCTTTCACATCCCCACATGGATATAAGTCTGGTCATCAGGGCAGGATATGGTGAAGAACATGGTAACTCAACTAGTCTTCAGAAATTCACCAAGTCCAGTGGTTTTGGGTTGCCCAAGGCTGGGACTTTTTATGCCTTTAGGTGTCTAGGAAGCTTGACAGGGAAGTCTGGGCCAATCAGGTGCTAAGGACTAGAGTGTAAAGCTAATTGCCAAGGAGGAGGGGCCTTGGCCTCTCCATGTTGAAGGTGGGGTCACAGAAGCTGCATCATAGAAATGCTAGTAAATATTAGTCCTGCCACACTATTTTTGTGCAAAAGACGACATGGATTAGCTGATAATGCAATCAAATGAATTTAGAACTTGTTGGATGGCTTGACTAAAAGAGTAGTTGTTAATGGTTCAACATCAATGTAACCCCAGGGATCTGTGGTTGACAGTGTTGTTAAACCTTTTTAATCAATGACCAGCATAAAAGCATCTATGATTTACTCATCAAATGTGCAGATGACACCAAGATGAAGATCAGTAAGAGGGAGGATGAAAAAAGATCTTTACGGACTAAAGCATCGGGATGAATCTAATAAGATGGAATTCATAAAACAACAGTTTTACAATTGCATAGATGAGGAAGGCATGGATAGATTTTTTTTTTAAAAACATCTGGGGTTTTAATGGATTACAAGCTCAATGTGTATCAGCAGTATAATACAGCAGTGAAAAAAGCTAATGCAATCTTAGACCTTATTAAGTGAGGCAGTTTTCCAGAAATAAAAGGTTGAAAGTACCATTGTATGCTGCCCTTGTTGGACTTCATCTAGGTTTCTGTGCTCAGTTGTGGGCACTACGATTTAAGAAAGACACTGTTAAGCCAAAGATGGAGGGCAACCAGGATGTCAAGGGGCCTTGAGTCCATGACATTTACAATTAATTGAAGGAACTGGACATGGTCAGTCTTAAAAAAGAAGACTCAAAGAGGGACATGCCAATTGTCTTTAAGCATGTGAAGGGTTGCCACATGGAGGAGGGATTGGACTTACTCAGTTTGGACCCAGAGAATATAACATGAAAAATCAGTAGAAATGACAAGAAGGACTAGTTAGACTTGATGTCAGGGGAAAAAAACCAAAAACACAACTTCTTAACAATGAGATCTGCCCATAAGAAAAATGGGCGTCCTTGTTCCTTGGAGGTCTTCAAGCAGAGGCAGGAAGACCAATTTTGAGGTTTGTTACAGTAGGACTTGCTTTGTTCTATGGGCTCAACTAGATGGCTGTTGACTCTTTGTATGAAGCTTGTTTTTTGTTTCCTGCTTTCACCAATTTCCTCGTCTGGTCCAGGTGGTCTGCTGTGTACAATTATGATTACACTGCTTCTATTTCTTATAAATGTCATCCAAAATGCTTTCTCCTCTTGTTATTAGATTTTCTCATGTAAATACATCTTTTCAATGTATAACATTACTTTATCCCTTCCCCATACCCCAGTTCTTTTATTTATCCCCTTCATTTGCTTAGGCAATAGCCCTCCAGATTCATAATCTCATTGTGGGTTGTATTAAGTCTTTACAGATGAGGAAAAAGTGAGGCTTAAGGAGATTAAATGACTTGCCCAGGGTCACACAGTTAGTATTTGAGGTAGTATTTTAATACACATCTTTCTGCTTTTATGTCCAGCATAATACCATACTGCAGGGATTCAGGGGATGTGCTCAACTCTACCAAGCCACTCTCTAGGAAGAAACCAGAAGGCAGCTTCTGACCTGAAAACTTTGCTAGTATTTGCTGAGTCAGAAGAGGTCCTTTAAAATAAAGCTGGCTCACTCCAGGTAGTAGTAATAGTAGTAGCAGTAGCAGCATTAGTAGTGCTAGAGGTGGTGGTAGTAGCAACTGCCATTTTAGTTGTCGTTGTTGTCATAATAAATAAATATCATTTATATAATGCTTACTATGTGCCAGTCACTGTGCTGCATGCTTTACAATGATCTCATTAGAACCTCACAACAATCCTGGGAGGTAGGTGCTAGTATTATCCCCATTTTGTAGTTGAGGAAATTGAGGCAGACAGAAGTTGTGATTTGCGCAGGGTTACACAATAGTAAGTGTCTCAGGCCAAATTT
The DNA here is from genome assembly GCF_900497805.2 of Vombatus ursinus. Taxonomy (NCBI): domain Eukaryota; kingdom Metazoa; phylum Chordata; class Mammalia; order Diprotodontia; family Vombatidae; genus Vombatus; species Vombatus ursinus. Next base: position 6,377,374 of record NW_020946557.1, on the reverse strand, counting down.
GAACTCAGCTCTTCCTAACTCCAGCCCTAGGACCCTATCCACTGCCGCACCTTCTTTCACCATGAGCTTGGAGTAATCACTGGCGGGCTTTCAAAAACCCTCATTTAATTGCAAACACTGAGAGTGCAGATTGTTAAACTAATGCACACTTCTCAGTTTTATCTATCCCTACTGATTCTAGCTCTGCCTACTTCTATTTAGTCCTCGAACTCCCGCTGCCATCTTCTGCCATGTTACTCTGGTTTTGACTCCCAAGACAGAATCTTGGGTACTTGCCAACCTGTAACTGTATGCAATCTATTAGCTCCCCCTCTATCAGGCATCAGTTAGTTGTCTACTCTCTCTCTTTGGCTCTATATCTCCACACACTGGCTACTAGCCAGAAAGTCTGTTTCAGTCTGAGCTGGGGTGTTTAAAAGCTCCCCCTGCTGACTAAATTCCACCGAGCCAGCAAAATGACTTCAGAGCACATTAAGGTTGACTGCTAAAGTAATTCTTTGTTTATAAAACCCCAATGATCAAAAATACTTTAAAAAAAGTTATGGCCTTGAAGTTTTCATCTTGAATCAAAATCACATCATAACATAAAAGTGATTTTTTCCTAATGCAGCCGATCTCCCTTTGGTTTATTTTCATGCTCTAAAATTTCTGTGCTGCTGCTGGTAATAGGAACACTCTTGGAAGTCATTCTTGGACAGAACTTTTCCTGCCCTGAAACTCTACACTAAAAGACACTGGAGAAAACCTGTTGCCATTCATTTATTTTGGACTTAGATTTAAAAGACTGGGGGAGGTGGAGGGAGGACAATAGTTCTTTGAGGCTAGCTTCAGTAGGTTAACAAAATTCCAAGAAAAACTTACATTAGATCCAGTCAACTGAAGGCAGAATAGTAGTAATGAAAACAGCCACATAAAGTTCAGGTACTTAATTACAGAGTGGATACTTAAAGCAAATATCTGTTTCACAATATATTAGTCAAGTTACAAAACTTAGTTATTTTTTTCCCCTAAATTCTAAAAATCCCAAAAATTTCACTACTAATATATTTTATTTGCCAGGATTTTGAAGCAGAAAACACCTTGGAATTAATAGACTTTGTCCATTTTACTTTTTAAGGTATGATTTCTGTGAAAATAAAACAAGATGTAGAAAGAAATGAGTATTATTAGGTACAATTTAAAACACTGAAACAATAACTTAATGAGAGCATGATAATTACCAAAATGTACTCCATAGCACCATGAAGTAACTTATGTATAACTAGCACCTTATTGGTTGAAAGAGTTACTGTTTATTCTAAAGATGTCAGTCAAATTTACCACTAGGAAGTAGCTTAAGTATTGAGAAAATCTGTGTCAACACTCTAATTAGGTCTATTCCTCCAAAACTTGTAAAAATAATACATGTGTGTGTGTGTGTGTTTTGGGCAGGAGGAGGTACTGAAGGGACCTTGGAGAATATCTAGGCTAACCTCCTTATTTTATAGATAAAGGAAACACAAACCCAGAAAGCCTTTGCCTGATATAGCTAATAAGGAACAAAATTGAGATATATGAATCCTCAAATCACATAGCTAGAATAGATACAGGTCAAGAACACATGACTTTATAGAATAATGCTCTTTCTACTATACCACAAATCTTTTTTCCTTTGCTTTTCACTATATAGTTATCCCTTCTACAATGCAACTTTCCCCATCATGGTTTTGAAATACTGCAGACTGGCATAAGAAATTAAATGAGAACTTTTTGGGAGTTTTGCAAAAGCCACAGACGATACTTGAAGTGACATAAGAAAATTATGAGAAAGGTATCTATAGCCTGGTAAAGGAGACACAAAAAATACTGAAGAAAATAATGCCTTCAAAAACAGACGAGGCCAAATGGCAAAAAAGGTCCAAAAACCCAATGAGGAAGAGAATGTCTTCAAAAGCAGAATTGGCCAAATGGGAAAAAAAGGTCCAAAAGCTTACTGAAGAAAATAATTCCTTAAAAATTAGAATGGAGCAAATGGAAGCTAATGCCTTTATGAGACATCAAGAAACAATAAAACAAAACCAAAAGAATGAAAAAATAGATGATGATGTGAAATATCCCACTGGAAAAACAACTGATCTGGAAAATAGATCCAGAAGAAATAATTTAAAAATTATTGAACTTCCTGAAAGCCATAATCAAAAACAGAGCCTAGACATCATCTTTCAAGAAATTATCAAGGAAAACTGCCCTGATGTTGTAGAACCAGAGGGTAAGATAGAAATTAAAGGAATCCACTGATCACCTCCTCAAAGAGATTCCAAAATGAAAACTACTAGGAATATTATAGCCAAATTCTAGAGTTCTCACATCAAGCAGAAAATATTGCAAAACAACCAGAAAGAAACATTCAAGTATTGTGCAGCCACAGTCAGGATAACACAAGATTTAGTAGCTTCTACATTAAAGGGCTTGGAATATAATATTCTGGAGGGCAAAAAAGCTAGGATTACAACCAAGAATCACCTACCCAGAAAAGCTGAGTATAATCCTTCAGGGGAAAAAGTGGATATACAATGAGAAAGAGGACTTTCAAGCGTTCTTGAGGAAAAGACCAGAGCTGAATAGAAAATTTGACTTTCAAATACAAGATTCAAAAGAAGCATAAAAAGGTAAACAGGAAAGGGAAATCATAAGGGACTTAATAAGGTTAAACTGTTTACATTCCTATCTGGGAAGATTTTTGTAACTCATAAGACCTTTCTCAATATTAGGGTAATTAGAAGGAGCATATATAGACAAAGAGAACAGGTATGAGTTGAATATGAAGGGATGATATCTAAAAAAATAAAATTAAGGGGTGAAAGTGGAATGTATTGGGAGAAAAAAAGGGAGAAGTAGAATGGGGTAAATAATCTGACATAAAAGAGGCAAGAAAAAACTTTTACAATGGAGGGGAAGAGGGAGAGGTGAGGGGGAGTGAGTGAAGCTTATTCTCATCAGAATTGGCTCAAAGAGGGAATAACATACACACTCAATATGGCATAGAAATCTATCTTACCTTATAGGAAAGTAGGAAGGGAAGGGGATAAGAGAAGGGGGAGAGCGAGAGAAGGGAAGGCAACTGGGGGAAGGAGGTAGTCAGAAGAAAAACATTTTTGAGGAGGGACAGGGTGAAAGGAGAGTGAGAATAGAATAAATGGGGGGCTGGAAATAGGATGGAGGGAAATACAGTTAGCAATAGTAACTATGAAAAAAAATTTGAAGCTATAAAACCATGCATATCCTCTGAGCTAGCAATACTACTACTAGGTCTGTATCCCCAAAGAAATAAAAAAACCAAAAAAGGAAAAAGACGTATATGTACAAAAATATTTATATCAGCTCTTTTTTGGGGGGGAGGGGTAAAGAATTAGAAGTTGAGGGGATGCCCATCAATTGCGGAATGGCTGAACAAGTTGTGGTATGTGATTATGATGGAATACTATTGTACTATAAGAAATGATGAGCAGGATGCTCTCAGAAAAACTTGGAAAGACTTGCATGGGCTGATGTAAAATGAAATGTACTGTGTACAAAGTAACAGCAATATTGTAAGATGATCAACTGTGAATGACTTAACTATTCTCAGCAATGCAATTGTCCAAGACAACTCTGAAGGACTTATGATGAAAAATGCTATCCATCTCCCCAGAAAGAACTAAGGGTGTCTGAATATGGATTGAAGCATACTTTTTTTTAATTTTATTTTTCTTGAGTTTTTTTTTTCTTGTCCATGTTTTCTTTCACAACATGACTATTATAGATGTGTTTTGCATGACTACACAAGTATAACCTATATCGAATTGCTTGCCTTCTCAATGGAGGGTGGGGAAGGAGGAAGGGAGAGAATTTGGAATTCAAAGTTTTAAAAATGAATGTTGAAAATGGTTATTACATGTAAGTGGGGAAAAATGCTAAATAAAAGCTAAAAAAAGGTCAATGATAAAAAGAAAGGTCCCATATACATCATATTTACAGATGCATTTTTTTGTAGCAGTCAAAAACTGGAAATAAAAGGATGCCCCTTCTGATTGGAAAAAGGATAAATAAGTTTGGTGACAAGAATGAAATGGTATACTACTGTTTTATAAGAAATTGTGACTATGAAGAATACAGAAAAGCATTAGAAAATACATATTATTTATGCAGAGTGAAACAAGAAAAAACTGGAAAACAATATACACAACGACTATGTCAATGTATATAGAAAGAATGACAGAACAACTGAAATTGAATGCCATGAAATTAAAATAACCCAACTTGGCCCCCAAAGAAGAGATATGAAAGAGCATGTACCCTGATTCTTTGTAGAGGTGGGGGACTATGAGTATAGAATGCCACATATAATGTCAGCCTTTTTCAACATTTTAGTGCATTTTGTTAAAATGTTCCACCTCCTCCTCCCCTATTTTTAATTCTTTGTTATAAGGAATGGCTTTTTGAGAGGATGATGAGGAAAGAGAAAAAGATATATTTGAAAGTATAAGTGATGTTAAAAATAAAAAGACAACAATATTAAAAAAAATCCACAATGATACTCATTCCCCCCAGCATCATTTGGTACATTCCCTTATATCAAAGTATCAAAAGAACAACATATTTTTGTGCACATGAAAACACATGAAGCTATGTCATGTTCTCTAGGCCCATATTAATTTGATCCTATCATACAGTTCAAAGCATAAACAACTAACTTTTAAAATTAAAATACAGTATTAATAGCATTTGCTTCAAGAATTTCTTGGATAATTTTGCAGGAGAAAAAAACAAATATACCTAGATCACGTTAGGGTACAAGTGCAGAATAACTTACCACACTTGGTTCTTCAGCATATTGCTTTTGGATTATGGTAAATTTGGCTTACATGGTTCATTGAATCAAATTTCCCTGTTTCCATTGAGGCAACCCCATCCTTCCAGTTTCCCAGGTTCATAAACTTGGCATTACCCTTGACTACTCATTCTCTCTCATCCCACAAATCCAACTCATTGCCAAATTTTGCCATTTCTACTTTTATAACATCTTCTGCATCCAAACCTTTCTCTCTAAAATAGGAGCACACCTACCTCCGAGGGTTGTTGTAAGGATAAATAGGTAATTCTTGTAAAGCTCTTAGACCAGTGCCTGGCACATAGTAGGTGCTATATAAATGCTTGTTCCCTTCTCTCTTTCCCTCAACTCTCACACAGTAACCACCTGGTTTGAGGCCCTCATCACCTCTTGCCTAGATTATTGCAACAGCTTGCTATTTATTTGTCTTCCTGTATCAAAACTCTCACCACTCCAGTCCAAGCTCCATGCTGCTGCCAAAGTAATTTCCTTTTAACACAGATCTAACCATGGAACTCCCCTCCTTAATCAATTCCAGAGGCTTCCTATTGCCTCTAGGATAAAATATGAACTCTGTTTAGCTTTGCAAGTTCTACACAACCTGGCCCCAACTTATACTTGCAGACATGTTGGATATTACTCCTCATCATGAAATTTGTAATCCAACCACATTGGCCTTTTCTCTGTTCCTCACTCAGAACACTCCATCTCTGTGTCCACACCTTTGCACAGGCCATTCCTTAGGCTTGGAATGCATTCTCCTTGACTCTGCTTCAGAGTCTCTCTGCTTTGAAAACACTGCTCAAGCACCATGCTCTACGTGAATCCTTTACTGGTTTCCCCAATGGGAATACATCATATTGAATTACTTTGGATATATTTGTATTTAGTCACTTTTGATGTTAATGCCATATGAATTTTTTTTATCTGTACTTGTCTCCTTTATTAGAGGGTTAAAGTCCTTGTGTATGTATATCCCCAGCATTTCGCAGTGCTGAGCATATAGCAGATGCTTAATAAATATTTATTGATTGACAAAGAAAACACTTTACAGACCTCCAAATGATTTTACTATGGCAGGCAGATCATGCCAGTAATGAGCTTTAGCACCAAAGAGAAAGGAATGGTTCTAAAAGTCAGGCTGCTAGATTAAACAACTAGAGAAATTCTTTTTTCTGTCTGGAAAAAGTATATAGTACAAACAGTCCAGGCCACAAAAATTGTCTAGAATATGATACTTTCGTATTAGTAAACAGAGGCAGAGTTCTGTATTTGTTTTAATTCCCCTTTCCCCGCAAATGCCCAAAGCTCTTTGAATTTTTTCTCCCATTCTTCCCTTTATCCCAAAGCTTCATCAGACTTATGAATTCCAAAAGAGGAATTTCTAAACAGAAAACTCCACAAAACTAATCCAAGTTGGCTTAAAGCTTGATCTAATAGTGATAAATACATCTGTCACAGTCGCTGTAAAACAGTACCACAAAAATGGTGATGAATGTCATAGGAACCTAAAGTCTGGTTTAATCTCTTGTTTTATACAAGTAGGAAGACAACACTAAAGCTTTTATTCTATTTTCTTCTTTGTAGTTACTGCAGGCTTGAGACATTTTTCTTATGAATTCTTAAGTCCAACCTAATTATCAATCACTTTTAATTAACTCAAATGTTAAAATAAAGATAGTGTTTCAGATTCCTGTAATTCCAAAGAAACTTATCCTTATAATGATGCCCTGGTATAAAAATAAAACTACTTTCTCATTTATAGAATTTTCCCTTTCTACTTAAGAGGAATGCATTCATAGTTATAGATTACAATTATTCTTTTCTTGTAACCAATACCTTATTGCTACTTTCATGGGTCTTTAAAAATAGTTGCTGCTGACTGTTTTTGATTCCTGGGCAGGTCCTAGAGCATGTCATTTTAATTTGAAAATTCAGATACATTTCATTTATTTAAGTAAGTTTTTGGTAGGTCCTTTCCTACTCTACTGGATCTCTCTGCCATTCTACATATGTTTCAAATGATTAGTTCACATCTGATCTGGCTCTCTCGTTGAGTTCAGAATGAAAAAAAAAATTAAAGAATATTTATGTAGAATGTCCCCAGAAAAATTCTTAAAATGAACAAAGCTTACTCTAAGTAGGATAAAATAAACTCACAGTGTTATTCCAGTAATGCTTTTATGGTAGTAGACCCTTAAAGTATAAAATTTCTTCCAAAAAAAAAAATCCCCTTAATACAGGGATATTTGGTAGCCAAAAAGGGAGAAACATGTAGGGAGATCTAATGAAAAACAATTTTTAATTTTAATATGTGTACACATTCTCAATACCTGATACTTTTTTTTTCCATGGGACATATGTGAATAAAGGCAAGGTATATTAGAAAATCAGTGGTTTTGTAATCAGACTCTTCACTATCTCCATGATCTTTGGTGAACTATAGTACAGAGTGGCCAGAACACTGGATTTAGAGTTAGGAGGATCTGGGTTCAAACTGCGTTTTAGACATTTACTGCTTGTGTGGCCCTAAATCAGTCCCTTCACATTTCCATGCCATAGTTTCCTGATGTGTAAAATAAAGGGGCTTGGTCTTGATAGCTTCTCAGGTCCATTCGAGCCCTAACTCTACGATCCTCAGGAGGCTGTGAGACTGTGCACAGACTGAAAGCCTCCGGTGGATCGAAACATACCAGGAACCAAATTGTCCAACCTTTCCTTGACTTGGCTGGATCTGTGGTTTCCTTAAAATGAGTACTTTCTCTTCTGGTATAAACGCAGTCATTCTGTACGTCCTCAACCTTGTGTGTGGTTCCTTGTCCATATCATTTCATAAATTCAGCAAACATACTGGAAGCCTTTCTCTGGCTCTGTGAATGATCTCAGGGAAACCAAATAAAGCTGTCCAGCTGGCTCTCATTTTCTATCCACAACCAGGCTACCTCTGCCTCTGGTCATATGCATTTGTAATAATGCCTCAAGTGTGGTTCCTCTCCAGTTGTTGTTTGTAACATGTCACTATATGTTTACATCTACCATGTGTTTTTCATGGGGCTTGACAGGGACAAGGATAAGGGACCTGAGCTGTTTTCACTCATACAGGGAAGTCCCACATAAGGAAACTCCCTCTACCAATAACATGTAGTCTTAAATACTGGCTAAAGTATTGACGGGTGAAGGGACTTGGTCAAAGACTCAGTATGTATTGTAGGCAAGACTTGAATCCAGGATTTCTAAGCTCTAAGGCCAACACTCTAGCTCTTCTATCACAATGTCTCTACATGACCCTTCATGTCGTTTGTCATTCTAATTCTGAAACCATAGCATTGCACAACTTGCAATGACATAACATCACTAGAAGAATATTGGTGTTAAAAGAGATAAACTGTTGAGGTAATGAGAAGACTGCATATTGATGAAAGCACTGCACAGTATCCCAAATACAACCTAGTCCCATTTCCATCTCTCAGTCCAGCAAATTATCTACCTATTGCATTGACTGATTGACTAATTCAACAGGTTGCCACAGAATCATGGCTTTTGAGCTAAATGAGACCTCAAGGGTCACCTGGTGCATTTTACAGATGAGGAAACTGAGGCCCAGAGTAGTGAAGTGATTTACCCAACCTCACAGAAGTACTGAGTCCAAACCCAGATTCTTTCTACTGCACCACACTACCATCCCTCCTTCTAGCTCTATGCTATTTTTTTAAGCAGTATATTTCTCATTCACTTCATTTTTTCTCTCAGAAAGTCCTCTTCTGATCTCTAATAGTGACATGTTGGTGATACCGGTTTCTCAAAGGATATGCCAGGAGAATGTAAACTCTGGTAGGTTCTAACAGCTAGAAACTTTGCATATGGTTTCATTTGTAGACAGTATCTTCTCTACTAGCACCAGCTTAGCTAAGTATGGAGGTCATTGGTATGCTGTTGAATAAATGATGAATTCTTTAGCCTCAATACATGACTCAAGGAAAAGTACAAAATAATTCTCAGCCCCATGTAGCCCTCTTCTATTTCTTTAGTGATGGCAGAGTGGTGGAAATAAAAGTAGAAGGTGCTCAGAATAACACAGTTCTTCAAAGTCATCTACAAAAACAAATTTAACTGTTGATATTCTAAATGTGATATTCTGGTTCAATGACCAACAAACTGGCATTCATTCTCCTGGAAGGAAGTGAACCATCAATATTGACTTTTTAAATTAAACCAGAAGAAATAAAGATGTTGCAGCTAAATGGAAGCATGACTCATGGATTCTCTTTAGAAAGGCAAATAACCTTCAAGTTGTTTTCATTTTTTGCCTAAAAGTTAAGAAAAATATATCCATGGAACATCTGGTCACTTTTGTCTTTGAGTGCTCACAAGTGTACGTAAAAAGACTACCATGAAGTCAAATCTAGCATGAACACAAATATCCATGGCAAAGGATTATAAGGTAGAGAAATTTTACAAAGAATTTGACAAACTCTTCCAAACAAAATTAGATGCCATTTGATGAATTTCAAACAAAGATACACACAGCTATGTATGCTATATATGTATAGACACATAGACACATAAAAAGAAAGAAAAAATGATAATGGAAAATATGGTTTGAGATTACGGAAAAATAGCAGTTGAAGGCTTGTAGACTACTTGGAGGCCTCCTGTCTAAACGAAATGAATACTTTCATCAGGGAAGTGCTGACATAATGGTGGACAAAATTGAAAATCAACTCTGTCTTGACAGACAGGAAACAATTGGTAATTGGTGTGGCAGCCATTTCCACATCAACTTCCTAAGTCCCAGAGATCAGACAAGCAATGCATTAGCTCAAAAGTAAAAATAAACACAAAATTAGAACAAAAACATAAAGACAAACAGAAATATCATGAAATCTCAGGAACTCTGATCTGGCCTATTCCAACAAGGTATTGATACTGAGAAAGAGGAAACAGATAAAGGAAAAGACATTGACAGACTCATTATGTCCTATAGCATAGTTCAACTAAAGTAAAGTCACAATGAACAGGATAAAAGACGTCTGTAATTGATTAAATCAGTGACTATTTGATCTTTTTGCCCAGTACACAACAGCAAAGGGAAACACCAATTTAAGTATACACTCATTCATAAAATCTTGTTGGAATATAAGAGGACTATAAAAGACTCTGGGCATTATTACTTCAAAAAACAGTTTCCATTAGTAGAAGGAGACATGACGCTGTAGAGAGTGTAATCTAAAATTGTCTTGATGGCCTTAAGGGATGAAAATGAAAGGTCAACGAAAGGATGAAAAATAGAAAAGTTCTATACAAACTTCTACAACAAAATCTTTTACACCAATGACTGCAGATCCCTTTTAGTTGGACTCTAACTTTATAGGTCCTAATATGCTATGTGAGGAAGTTGAAAAGACACACAATAAAAGATGGGAAAAGCAACTACTCTAAACTAAACATTCACCAAGGAGGTCTACACTATAACACAAATTTGAAAGTATGTTGAGGAGTCAATTATGAAATTATCTGAAAGAGGATAGGACACAAATGCTTAGAAAATTATTATTATTATTATTATCATCACTCTGTCCCCAAAGTGACTGAGAAAATAACTATGGCTTTATATGTCTACTGTCCTAGTTTTACAAATATTCTTGATGAAAGTATGAGAATGGAACAGGAAAACTTCCACAAATAATATCTTATTCCAGACCGAGATATCTTTATGATCACAAAATTGATTAAAAGTTGAGAGAATGTAAGATTCCATTGTGTTTATTGTTTAAGACTATAAAGAAGCATTTGATCTAGTAAGGCAAAAGGCTGACTAAAAGGCTCATCTCCAATAAGATGCTCCCCTAAATATGTTAAACTTCTTAAAGACTCTTTGAAAGATTTAACCAGAGATTACTTTGTTCAATAGCCCTTTGATTATTATTGCCAAGAAAAGCATAAAACAGGGAGACCTATACATCCCTCAAACATGTTTGTCACCATAATAACATCCAATGGTGGAAAAAAAAAAAAAGGAGATTCCCAATAGATGGTGAAGTCCTCCAATGCTCCTTGTAGCAGATTACATTGTGCCAAAATCATCAATCCTAGGGACACTGAAAAGCCTCTAAACAAGATCCATGATGACTCAAGTTTGGCTTAATTATCTACGCAAAAAAAGCCAAGTAGATAAACCACGTCTGCTGTCCAGATTACAATATGAGTTAGTTACATGAACAACTCATAGTGCCAGTACAATGTCTGGGCCAAACCTGACAGATGGAAAGTGAAATGGGCTCAGAAATGAAGGGAAGAGTAAGCTGGATGGCCTTTGGTGAAATTTCATAATGCTTTTAATTATTCCAACCTTTTCCCTTAAATATGAGTCACGGATGCAAGTCATGGAATATCGGACTTCAAAGATTCAGATCACCCAAAGGGCAATGGAAAGATGATCAATAGATAGCCCATATGCTCCAATAATACCCATGCAACATCAAAACCTAGAAGAAAGTCCCCAGTACACTAAATGGATTGTTATAGAAGATTTAGGTGAATGGAGGAACAATAATCATATGCAATGAGAGGATAAGGATGGGTTGCAATCTGTACCAGGAGAAGGAGTACCCACAGTAATTACAACCCCATTTAGGTAGTGAAATAATGACCGCTTTCCTCTTGTGTCAACTTTTGCACTGAAGTCACTATCCAAGTGTAAGTTCCAAGATTTACTTTACAGGACATTCTTATGCTTTTCATGAAATCCTCTGCTTCTTTCTTCTTCCTCTGAAAGAGATACTGGCCTATAAATTGCAATTATTTTAGAAGTGGTGTCTGTTTATATACCATATCAACATTAACATGGCTATGGGGGTGAAATGTTACATATGCTGTCTGATTTAGTCATTTTGTTAGGAAGATGACTATAGAATAAGAACAAAAGGCATCAATAAAACTTTAAAACAAACCAAACCAAAAAGAGTTGGTATAACTTAAACATTAATCACCAGCAACCAATTTCATAAGCCTTTTCAAATCCTGCTTAGATTGACTGTTGGAGATATATAGTTCATCACCAGATTCCTATTTGAAGCCCTTTTAGGGCAGTGAAGTGGCACAGTGGATACAGTGCCAGTCTTAGAATAAGGAGGACCTGAGTTCAAATCCAGCCTCAGGCACTTACTGGCTATGTGACCCTGGGCAAGTCACTTAACCCTGTTGGCCTTAGTTCTTTATCTGTAAAACGAGCTGGAGGAGGAAAATGGAAAATCACTTCAGTATCTCCCAAATGGGGCCGTGGAGATCAGATATGACTGAAATGACTCAACAGCAACAACCAGTTTCATAGCCCTTGTCCCAGTCTGCACTGCAAAGGCATCAGATGAGAGAAACATGGTCATCTTCATTCCACAATGAAGCACTGGAGAAGGACGTTAGTGAAGCTGAATGCAGGAAAATTGTAATTAAACTTTCCATGTTTTTGTTGCGTGTCTCCTGTGTCCCATCACTGTGTGCTAGGTACTGACTAAAAATCTTTCTCCTTGGCCCATCGAAACGCCTGAAATTACCACAACTAATGGTACTTTTATTAAAAGTGGATGAAAACAAGTATTATCTCTATGAAGGATACCATTTACTGTCTAAGAAGCAACCCAAATATGAAGAAGCCTCATCATTAGGTAATGAAATCTTTGTTCACAATGGTGGGAGGAGACTGGTGGGGAAAGTGCCAGAGGATGATAAAAATCAGAGTCTTCAGGTCTCAAGAAACAAGTGTCCAAATATATGCTCAATTCTGTCATTATTATATTTCTCTTTATATAATTTTTTGTTATTTTATTGTTAATGATGTAAAGAAATGCTGACGACATTTAAACCTCTTCTTTGTCTATGCTTTTATTTTTCTTGACAATGTCAAAGCTAGAATTTCTAAAACAGCCAAATAGTAATGAAGAGAATAGAAAGCCCTACTTCACCCCTCTTCTTAGCAGAAATGACTCTCGTGTTTCTCAATTATAAACAATAGGAGCTCTTGTTTTCAAATACACTTTTATTTTTATTTATAAGGTAGAATCTTTCCATTAGCATAGTTTTTAGTGTTTTGAAAATAAATATATCTTATATCATCCTCCTCTGTGAAGTCTTCTTTGAATAATCCTACCATTCCTACTTCCCTTGACTCTTCATCCTATAGGAACTTCATAAAGAGGAACCTCATTAACTTACGAGATTAAATCAGCTCATACACATACTCATACATCAAAAGGACCCACTGCCCTTCTTATTGGAAGGCAGAGAAAATGAGATCTTCCAAAAACCTCCACCTGAGGAGGGGGGATCAGGATAGCCATCTCTTTATTTCTCACCTGCCTTTGAACTTCTCCATCATGCTCCCATACTGGATACCTTCTCTTTCTTTCCCTTGTTTCCTTTTGTTTGCTGTCTTCCCCTATTAGACTATAAGGTCCTTGAGGGAAGGGATTGTCTTTTTTGGATTTGTATCCCCAGCACTTAGCACATTGCTTAGCACACAGTAGGTGCTTAAGAAATGTTGACTGATTGACTAGCCACAATAATATCTTTATTTTCTGAGCTCCTTAATTATTATATACCTCAATAATTTATATCACAACATTTAGCACTTAACTATATATTTCCTTGCACTGGTTGCTCAATCATTTCAGGTTCTCGGATCTTGCCTTGAAAACCAGGAAACTTTTTATAGTCAAAGATGGTATATTTCACTTCTCTTATTACATCCATCAACATAAGCCTTTTGGAATGTACTAGACTTTTCAGCTAGAAAAAGATGGCTTGTAAATGTTCCGCTAGTATTAGTTTCAAAAGTAAAGGCAAATACAAACTAATTTACCAATGGACATACAGTTTACTTAAAAACCTTTGACCCCCTCTAGTGCCAAGGACTGGGAGTACAGTGCCCAGTGAAAAGTATTTCAATGAACTCCTGCTTCTTCTACTAACAATTGTTAACAACATCTCTGGATAAACAAACAATAACACAACTGCAGGCTTTTCTTAATAGTAATACAGGATGGCCAGGTGGTTTTGACTTAAAATAGCTTCTAAAGAAAGAACGCAAACAAATGAAAGAAGCAAACAAATCTTACTGAAAAAGTGCAAAATTGTGCAAAAGGACAATAATAAACTACTTTTGAAATACTATAGGTAAATTTTACTTCACAATGAATTCAGTAAAATTTATTTCTACCCAACCATAGTGCTTTAATATTATTTGTTTTTTGCCAAATTGTTCTTCTACTGGGATATTACTTTAAAAGTATTTCTGGTCAAAATGGGTATACAATTTAGATATAAAGGGTGACACCATAAGCAAATTAAGAGAGCAAGGAATAGTTTACCCATCAGATCTATGGAGAAGTGAAGAATTTAAGACCAAACAAGAGATAGAGAATATGATAAAATGAAAAATGGATGATTTTGATTACATTAAATTAAAAAGGTTTTGCACAAACAAAACAAATGCAACCAAGATTAGAAGGAAAGCAGAAAGATGGGAAACAATTTTTAGAGCAAATGTTTCTGATAAAGACCTCATTTCTCAAATATATAGAGAACTGAGTCAAATTTGTAAGAATACAAATCATTCCCCAATTGATAAATGGTCAAAGGATATGAACAAGCAGTTTTCAGATGAAGAAATTAAAGCTATTTATAGTCATATGAAAAAAATGCTTTAAATCACTATTGATTAGAGAAATGCAAATTAAAACAACTCTGAGGTACCACCTCAAACCTATCAGATTGGCTAATATGATAGAAAAGGAAAAGGATAAATGTTGGAGAAGATGTGGGAAAATTGGGACACTAATGCACTGTCTGTGGACTTGTGCACCAATCTAACCATTCTGGAGAGCAATTTGGAACTATGCCCAAAGGGCAATCAAACTGTGCATACCCTTTGATCCAGCAATACCACTCCTCACCCCCCCATCCTCCTCAGCATCTTCAGCCATCCTGACCTATATCTTGCCACTGGATCCAGATAGCTCCAGAGAAGAGGCTGATGACTTTGCACAGCCCTCTTTCACTTAAATCCATTTCACTTGCAAGTCATGACATCTCCTTCCTGAGGTCATGGTCCTCTTCAAGAATGAAGGACAAATAGGGGCAGCTAGGTGGCACAGTGGATAGAGCACTGGCCCCGGAGTCAGGAGGACCTGAGTTCAAATTCGGCCTCAGACACATAACACTTACTAGCTCTGTGACTCTGGGCAAGTCACTTAACCCCATTGCCTAACCAAAAAAAAAATAAGAATGAAGGATAAACAACAACAACAACCACTGCTAGGTTTGTATCCCAAAGAGATCATACAAATGGGAAAAGGATCCACACACACAAAAATATTTATAGCAGCTTTTTTTTTGTAGTCGAAAAGAATTAGAAATTGAGGGAATGTCCATCAATTGGGGAATAGTTGAGCAAGTTGTGGTATATGAATGTGATGGAATACTATTGTGCTGTAACAAATGACGAGCAGGCAGATTTCAGAAAACCTGGAGAGACTCATATGAATGGATGCTGAATGAAGTGAGCAGAGCCAGGAGAATGTTGTACACAGTAATAGCTACGTTATGTGATGACCAATTATGATTGACTTAGCTCTTCTCAACAATACAATGATCTAAGATAATTCCAAAAATCTCATGATGGAAAATGCTATCCACATCCAGAGAAAGAACTTTGGAGTCTGAATGTAGATTGAACCATACTATTTTCACTTTTTAAAATTTTTTTGTAGCTTTTCCCTTTTGTTCTGTTTCTTCTTTTACAACATGACTAATATGACATGACAATCACACATATACAAACTACATCAGACTGCTTGCTGTCTTGGGGAGAAGAGGTGGGAGGGAGGAAGGGAGAAAAAAATTGGAATTCAAAATCTTATTAAAAATGAATGTTAAGATCTTTACATGTAATTAGGAAAAATAAAACACTTTTAGTGTTTCTGATTCACTAGTACAGTTAAAATAATTCTATAAACTTGTCTATAATGTAATGTTTATGGCATTTTCCACTGTAGAGGGAATGTTGTAGTTGGGAGCTAGATGGAACAGTGGATAGACTGTCAGGCCTGGAATGAGGAAGACCTGAATTCAAATCCAGCCTTAGACACTTACTAGCTGTATGATCCTAAGCCAACAGTTACTTTACCTGTTTGTCTCAATTTCCTCATCTGTAAATGCTGGGGTTAAAAATAGCACCTACCTCCCAGGGTTATTGAGAGGATCAAATGAGATAATAATTGTAAAGCGCTTAAACCTGCTGCCTGGCACATAGTAAGCACTGTGTAAATGTTAGCTATTATTGTTATTGTTATACACGAAGATGTTGGACTAAACTGCCTCTAGGGTCAACCCCAGTTCTGACATTCTGAGATGAATAGCTATTATCAGAAAAGATAACTTCTATTATATACAAAACCATTTTGCATTCTAAAGCATGATAAAGGAAAAACAATTTAAACTCATAACACAAAACCAAAAATAAGTCACGACCACAGTCTCCTTATTGATTCTTTCAGGAATTTTTAAGGTAGCATTTCATTCAATCAACAAGTACTGAGTATTTGCTATGTGCTCAGCACTGTACCAGATGCTGTGGGAGCAGAAGGAAGAAGTAGCTTGGCTTTCCTGTTAACATCACCCCCAAGGGACTTATGATCAAATTGGAAAAAGAACAGCAACATAAAATAAACCACCAAATAGCTACAGACAAATCAGGAATAAGATATTAAAATGGAATATATTAGGTGCTAGAATGTGTTATATGGATTATGAGTTCCACAGAAGTACAAAAACAGATAAATCTAATAAATGCGTTTATTAAGCACCTACTATATGCCACACACTGCTAAGTGCTGGAGATATAAAGTCAAAAATAAATCACTGTCTGCATTTAAAGAGTTTACTTTCTATCAATGAGAACTTATCAGGGAAGGCTTCAAGAAGCAAGGGGATATGAGCTGGGCACTGGGAAATGGATAACATTTAGACAGGGAGAGAGGGCATGTTAGGTTAACAGGTGAGTGAAGAGAATAGGGAGAAAGAATGCCCAAAACATGAAAAAAGGCAAAGAGAAAGGAATGAGAATGACTTTTGAGTTGGAAATGAGTTGAACAGGCAGGGTGGGGTCAGGATAAGGAAGGCCTTAAAAAGCAGACCTAATAGTTTAGACAGAAAACATCAAGAAATAATGAGCAAACCATTAAAGTTTTTTGAGCATGGAAGTGATATCATGAACAAAGTGCTGAAGGGAGATTAACCTGACAATGGTACATAGGTTAGCTTGGTGCTCTAAGAATTTAGAGATGAGGAAACAGATAGAGAGACTGAAACATCAGGTAATCAGGTCTTGAAGTAGCATTTTAATAGTGGGGTTGGAGAAGCAGCAATACACATGAGCAAATCAGGCAGATTTGATAGAATTAGGTGACTGCCCATCACACTTGAAGAAGGGCATTGATAAACTGGAAAATGTTTATCAGAGAGCAACCAAAATGGTTGGAAGGGCTCTGAATCCAAGCCATCGCTTGAAGGAACTACAGGTGTTTAACTAGATAATGTAAGATCCTTGATGGAGTGTATGCTCCCCAAGAGTAAAGGTTATTTTATTCTTTTTATTTCCAGTGCCTAGTCCAATGGCTAGCCATAGGAGGTGCTTAATAGGGGTTGCTTCTTTGTTGATTAAGAGAGGGGAGGGCAATGCATGACAGCTGTGTCTAAGTACCTGCAGGGCTGTCAGCAGAAGAGAGTGTAGACAAGCTCTACTTGCCAGAAGTCAATGACTGAAATTTGCAAAATGGCAAATTTAGGCTTAATGTTAGCACAACTTCCTAATGATTAACACTGTCCAAAAATAGAATGGATTGTCTCAGGAATTAGTAGGTTCTTCATCACTAGAAGTCTTCAAATAGAAGTTGGATAATCATGTGTAATGTGTACTAGCATGTTTAAAGTTATAGTGGGGATTACTTTTCAGGTCTAGTTTGGACAAGATGGTCTCCAAGCTCCCTTTCTATTGTAAAACGATGATTTTGTGATTTGGCATAAATCTCTGATAGGAATGAAGAAAGGGAGGAGATATAAGCAATTCTGAAAGTTTTGATCTTGGGTGACAGGAATATTGGTGGGACCACTGATAAGAACGCTTTTCATATACAAATATGTACTTCCTCCACAAAATCCTATTCTAGTACCTAATTCTGGCATGGAGTCAGTTCCTGAAAGCAAACAGAATATCAGATGGGAAAAGATTGACCTTTTCAGGTGATATTCCATAGCAGGCCAAATCTTTACAATCTTAGAATTTACTAACAGGTGTAGAAAATATAAGATTCTGTTCTGCTTATTATCTGTTGTCTAAAAAACAAACATTAGATTCAGTAGAGCAAAATTTCCTTAAAGGGGGTACCTTATTCTCAGATAAAACTATATTCTAAGAAAATGTTAGGACCAAGGCCTAGAGAGGACCTCATGCCATCTAAGTATGGAGACTAGAACACTGGACCTAGAAATCCTGTTCCAACTAACTGAGTTTATATTTATTTACCTAGAATAAATGTTCCACCCCTCCCCAGGAAAAAATTCTATTAATATACCAGATAAAATGTGGCACAATGTCCCTCCAACCACAAATGGACATAAAAAATCAACCCCACCTCTAAAGAGCTATCCTATAGGACCACTGACAGAAGAGAGGCATGGAGGGTCCCAGGAAGTTACTCCACCTTCAGATCCTAAACTTCTATCCAATCCTCATTCCTATAGGTCACTGTCTCTCTAATAGGGAAAAATCTGAGTCCAGCAATTCCTTTCTCATTCCCACCTTGGGGCCTTTGTCCAGGACATCTTCCTACCCCTGAATTTTCCCTGTAGTACCAGCAGCAAGGAACTGAGGCTGCATCAAAGGAGAGAATGGGGAGGTGAGGAAGATAAATATTAGGGGGTTCCCTTCTCTAGCTATCCCCTCTATCCAGATGTTGGCAGAGGCAGAAGTTGTTGTTGCTGTTTGTCCTTTGCTCTCAAAGTGAACCATGACATCAGGGAGGTGATGCCATGACATGCAGGTGAAGTGGATTTAAGTGAGGGAGGGCTGTGAAAAGTCACCAGCCTCACTTTCTCCTCCGAAGTCATCCGGGTCCAGTGGCAAGATACAGATCAGGAAAACTGAATGTGGCCCTCAGGTAGAAGGCAGAATCTTGCTTCAAGGTAGAGGTGGAGGATGGATAGACCATGGTGTATAGGAGGTGCAATACCTGTAGTCAAATATTTACTACATGTCTTATTATACCTAGAGGCCACCTTGTTGGTGGGCCTTTCTTGTTATCCCCTTCCCCCACCCCAATTGTTACCTTTCTTTCTCCTCCAATTATATGTTTACCATGGAGGGGGAAGGAGATCCCGCTATCTGGGCGGAGAGCCTAGATTCAAATGCTGGACCTGCCTCTTACCTTTGGCAAAACACAAGTGTCTAAATCTTAGTTTTCTCAATGGTAAATGTAGTTTTTCAATTGAGATTAAAAAACTTTTAAAAGTTTCTGGGGACAGTTAGATGGCACAGTGGATAAAGCACCAGCCCTGGATTCAGGAAAACCTGAGCTCAAATCTGGCCTCTGATACTTGATACTTACTAGCTGTGTGACCTTGGGCAAGTCACTTTGCCCCATTGTCTCTCAAAGAAACCAAAAAGTTCCTGAAATATTTCTTCTAGTCTACTCTTCAGAACAATCCTATGGTAGGGAACCGACGGCCTTTGAGGTCCTTAGGTGAAGCCTTTTGATTGAGTCCAAGTTTTACAGAACAAATCCTCTTATTAATGGGATTTGTTCTGTGAAGTTTGGATTCAGTCAAAGGGTGGCACTTGAGGACCTAGAGGGCCACATGTGGCCTCGAGGCTGCAGGTTCCCCACCCCTGAAGACTAAAATGGGGCTTGCCACTTTTGTTCAAGCATTTGTTTCTCTACAAGAACACATTATGAACGAATCTAAGAGATTACAACCATGTGTTAAAGCAAACGTATCTTCAAGGCATATGCATGTTTTAGAGGGAGGAGTAAAAATGAAGGATAAATATTTTAGAACCGGGCCATTAAACTTTCCATTTCCCTAAAGACCTAACGTCACTAGAACTTGAATAATTGTATAAGACAATATTTGTGGTAAGGTATGCTACCCCTGGCTCCCCAAGTTGGGAATCCCAACAAGGGGTGAGACAGTAGGGATGAGAGGAAAAGCAGCAAATCAAATATGGTAGTGGTAATTAGCTAAAAATAAGTATCTAAGACTTCAATGGAGATCCTGAATAGAGGCTGAGAATTTTGTTTACGATGCTGTCTATAGGGTACTGCCAGATTTAGATATAAGAAACAGATTACCTTGGGGAGAGTGGAGAAAATAGTAGAATAGGATACATTTGTGAAGTATTTGTGAACTCTTTATTTTATCTCAGGAGAACAGTGGAAGAGGAACATAAAAAGTTCAAAATTCGAACTGTAATCCTCTAGCTTCACTGACTTTTTAAAAAGTCTTCCTTCAATTCCAAATTCTTCTTTCTTTACTTTCATTCTTCCTCTTTTCTGTCCTTTGCTGCTAAGAGACTCCCTTTTCCATAGTGTTGTCTTCATGTCTCCCCTAAACATTGATTCTATCTTTATAAAATTATGTGGCTGGATTTAGATGGCCTTGAACTTCCCTTCGAGAGCCAAATCTCAGAAGCAGCATTGGGAAGTGGATAGAAAGCTAGGATAGTGGTACAACAAGGAGAAGCAAATACCATTCAATAAACCAAACGGTCAAGAAATCATTATCCTGCAAAAACTTCTGGGAAAATTGGAAAGCAGTATTGCACAAACTAGGTTTAGACCAATGTCTTGCACTATAAGATAAGCTCCAAATGGATACAAGATGTACATATAAAAGGTCACAACATAAACAAATTAGAGGAGCAAGAGAGGAAAAAATACCTAGGGGAAGAGTTTATAACCACATAAAGGACAGAGAGAATCTCAGAAGATAAAATGGTCAATTTTGATTACATTTTATTATTTATTATTATTTATTAATATTTATTATTTATTAATATTATGGTTCAAACAAAAATAATTCTGTTAAAATTAGAAGAGCAACAGTTAATTAAGAAAAAAATTCTTTGCAGCAAGGTTCTTTGAAAAAGGTTGAATATCGAAAATATAAAAGCAGCTGATTCAAATATTTAAGAACAAAAGAACAATGGATAAATGATCCAAGTATATGAACAGCCAGTTCTCAAAGGAAGAAATCTAAGCTATTAACAGACATATGAAAAAATGCTATGGGTATAATATGAATGTAATGAAATATTATTGTAATATAAGAAATGATGAAGGGTGGTTTCAGAAAAATGCAGGAAGACTTTTTTAACTGATGCAGAGTAAAGTGAGCAGAACCAGGAGAAAAATTTATACAATAAAAACAAGACAGAAGAAAAAAGAAAAATCATAAAGGTTATGAAAAACTTAAGAACTCTCATCAATGCAATGACCAGCCTGAAGACTCATGATGAACCACACTACTCAAACACCTAACAGAGAGGTGATGAACTGAAGGTGAAGAATTGAGACACATTTTTGGATATGACCAACTGCTGGGATTTGTTTTACCTGTCTATCTTCAATACTAAGGTTTGGTTTTTCTGTCATGGAGAGGGAGTTGAGGGGTAAGAAGGAAGGGACTAGATAGGATTAATAAAGTGGCAAAAAGGAAGAAAAAAATGGAAGCATCTAAAAAATATACGGAAGAGACGAGGTGAGTAGGAGAAACAAACAAGCAAATGAGTATTTCTATAGTCTAAGTAGAACAGAAAAGAGTATTAATACATGAAGCTATAAATCTTTATTACATAAAACTTGCTTTTCTTTAAGTGCATAATAAATTCAATGTGTTATTTTCAAGACAGTCCTGCTTGTTTGTTAAGTTCAGAATAAAAAAAAGAAAGCCAAAAGAGTGAAAAGGAAGCTAGTTCAGAGTTAAGAAGACTTTAGTTAATTCTATCTCTGATTTGAGCTTCTAGTGTGATCCTGGGCATGCATATCATATACCTTATCAGTCAGTATTCCAGAGAACTCTTAATAAAAGGATTTGTTCTGTAAAACTTGGACTCAGTCAAAGGGCAGCACTTGAGGACCTAGAGGGCCACATGTGCCTCAAGGCCTCAGGTTCCCCACCCCTGTCCATAGGCGCTACAAATTGCTTTGGGTTACTCCTGGGGCACAACTTAACACAAACAAATGAAAACACAGAAATCCTTTTCAAATGAAAAATATTACAAAATTGCTGTGAATAGACAGTTCATTGGATTCAAACTCTCTCTAGTTCATGGGGCTAAGTTTTGGAAGAGATGATTAACTGCTTCTTAGGTGGCAGCAAACAGCTGATGATTTCCTCCATTCAGCAGTCAGCTACCTCTAAGCAAGTTTAGGCAAATATTTATTGGCCCCTTGCCCACAGTCATTAGAGGGCATACAACTCCTCTTTGATACAGGTTTTAAACTGTAGACAAATAGCAACTAAAATATATTCTTTTCAGTGGTTAAATGCTCTTGAGTAAACATTCCTCTGTAATACCCGATGGCTGGATTTGAAAAATATTGGCATTCTTACACTACTACAACATAAGGAAAGATAAATAGTCTGCTACTCATTAGGGTCAAAAGTGAGGAGGAAATGCTTCTCCCTGCACTGGTAGATTTTTCCAAAATTATCTGACCTAACGTCTTATAAGGTAAGTTTTCTTACCATTAAACAATGCTCTCATTGTGACAGATCCAGACAAGAGTGGGGGGGGAGGAGTTCCATTTTGGTCCTGAAAACCTCGAGTTTTTATCATATTAAATACAGAAACAGCCTATTTTAAGGTCAGGATTCTGATGACTTCAAGCTTCGAATCTGGAAATAAGTAGGGGCACAAGGCTTTAAGAAGCCAAGACAGGCAGTATAAAACTTATGCACTTTAAAACTCTTTAGGTCTAAAACTCTTAAGGTTTAAAACTCTTTAAAATTCAGGATCTCATAGGTTATAATTTCATGTGTAGTTCTAACAAGCTTGATGGTTTTGCTTTTCTAGAAACAAATAACTGGAAACAAAAGTAAAAGGAAATAGATATACTCAATGAGAAAGGAGACACAAAAATTAAAAGGGAGAGAGAATGAGCAAAGCATAGCAGTTTGGGACCACGTAGTATACCAGTAAGAGGTCTTTTCCCCCATGCATGCTGGTACCTCCTGAGGGTAACAACATATTATGGCATAATAAAATGAAGGATACATTATTTTATTATGCAATTTTATTAAGCAATGAACCACAGACATGATAAAATTAGATTCAGTCTATTGTGTTTCAGATAGCAAGGAAATATATAACACATTTTGAAAGAATTTAATAAAAATTGGTGGTAAAAAAAAGTTTAGGTTGTGTTAGCTATTTGAAAAATTCACTTACATGTAATGACAGTGCCTGATAAATGAAGTGATATATAATAAATTATTTTTAAAAGCAGATTATTCTTTTAGGAGAAATGTATTCAGTTCTTTTATTTTTGGAGAAAACATTCTAGCAAGATAGGAAAATGGTATATGATAATGTAGAAAAGATTGAGTATCAAATGTAAAGAAACTCATTAAGATTCAAAGTCTACATATTTAAGAAAAATAGTTTTTTAAAGATAAATTTAGGTTCATTTACCAAAATTATTTTTCTAAAAGAAATATAGGAGTGATATATTATTCATTTGACTAAATTTCTATTTTTCTCACTTGCAAAAAGTGAATAATCTTTAGCCAAGAGCATGAACATGCTAAGCTCATACATGACTCAAACAATTCCCTTGTCACATTATTTCAAAAAGAAAGTTGGAACAAGAGGAACAGAGACAAAAACACTTCATTTAGTTTACTCTCCATACTCTACACATTTGTGTATCGACATCCAAGGCCATAAGTATTACTGCCTCTCCTGTGAATTGCTGGTTTCTTCTACTCTAATTACTCTTATGTTATACCCAGTTGAACAGCTCTAAGTAAGCAGTTTGCTCCCTCCCTCTCCACCCTCTTCTTATTTTTACTATTAAAACTAAGTCTTTTCAGAATCATATTCTTCCCATCAGCTGGTACTGGCCCTGGAGCCGGAGGACCTGGGTTCAATCCTGCTTGTGTGACACTGAGCAAACCCCTTAACTTTCCACTTAGTTTCACATCTGTAAAACAAAGGAGTTGGATTAGATGATCTCTCAGATTCCTTCTACCTCTGGATCTATGATCCTGTGTCCTCTCAACTGGGAAGGGATGTCTGCAATCATTCTACAAAAGCTATTGCCATCGTTTCCTCCCATGTATCTTGATTAACATGTACCTGAACTCTTTACTGAAAGGTAGCTTTTCCACCACTAGGATACCATCTCTAGGTCTGTTACCAGAAGACTTACACAATTTAAAAAGTTTATACTAAAGAATTGGTTACTGTTTTATAGCTCTCCAATGAGTGAGAAATTCTCTGAAAGTCAATGAACAAGTTGTGGTATATGACTGTGATGGAATACAATCATGCTGTAAGAAATGATAAGCTTGATGATCTTAGAAAAATACGGATAGACTTGCATGAAATAATAATGAGTGAAATGTGAAGAACCAAGAGAACATTATATATAGTACCAGCTATATTTTTTAAGAACAACTTTGAGCAAATAAGTCATTTTGACTATTAAAAATACCCAAATTAATGACAAAGGACTTAGAAAGGAAGATGCTACCTGCATCCAGAGAAAGAGCTGAAAAATAGAAATATGTATTGAATGATTTTACATATATATGTGTATATGTATATATGTACATATGTTTGTGTCTAATGGTAGCCATCTCTAGGGTGCGGGGGTAAGGAAAAAGGAAAAAAAAAGAAATTTACATGATAACTTTATCATATATTTAAAAGAAATAGCAAGTCACAAGATTTGCAGTTTTATGTGCATCTTTTATTACACTATATTATGGAAATGCTTGGTTTATTCCATTAACTAAAAATTAAAAGAATAAAAATTAAAAAAAAACAAACAAACAAACAGAAAGCTTATGTAATAAGCCTATTTGTTCCTATAGAATCTTTGGTCGGCTACTGAACAGCTGCTCCTTTGAATTCACAATCAACTTAAAAAACAAAGATAGTAAATGAAGAGAAGAAATGCTGGGTTAGTCTTGACTTTTTAAAATGCTTTTCAATAGAAGATCATCATTACCACCAATAATAGACATTTACTGAATGCCTGGAAATAGCTATTTTGTGGTACTATGATGGGATTGAGTTATGATCATGCATTAATGAACATGAAACAACACTGGTTAGGCAGAATCTGAGGCTTGGTATATCTGTATATTTCTTTATTCTACAGTATGTAGGACAAATACAAGCTCTTTAAACTGATCATCTGCAATGTTTCCAATATACCTTTCTGTTATTTCACATTAATTTCATTTAGATACTCTATATTGTAATCAAACAACAATTAGCTTTTCCCTTATCTCCTTCTGATATCTTCTTCATCGGTACATCTGTATAGGCCATCCTCTATGCCTGGAATATACCTCCTTCTCATATCTTTGTTGAGAATCCTTTTCTTCCTACAAGGTTCACCTTAAAAGATTATGGATTTAACAGCTAAAAAAGACCTCAGTGATCAGCTAGTCCACGTTCCCTTATTGTACAGATGAGGAAACTGAGGCTCAAAGATATTAAATGATTTGGTAAAGGTCACACTCACAATAAAAGACAGAGCTGGGATTCAAAACCAGATCCTCTTGACTCTAAATTTGGTGCTATTTTCACTATCACTCTGACACCTCCATCAATCAGGTAGGCATCTATCTATCATGTGCCATGAAGACTTCCACGATCCCCCCTGCTAAAAGTGTATTTTTCCTCCTCCTGCATTTCCACAGTGCCTTATCTAGATGTCTCCTGTTACATACAACCTAGTATCATACTAATATTATAGCCTACCTACCCACTGTTAGAATGTGAACTCTGAAATTGTTACATTTTTCATCTTTTTCCCCCCTTGCTTAGAAGAGGGCCATGCATAGGACTAGGTGATTGTTAAATGTAAGTGGACTGAATAAGTAGCATTCCAATTAACAATTTAAAACTGCCATATCTTAATAGAAAAAAAAAGTTTCTGTCATTATGTGTGATCATTACCCTATTTAAGCATTTTTTTTTTCCCTCTCCAATCTTAATTCTGGTCTTCTTCTAAGGACTGTTGTTTCTATTCTGGTAATAATATCATATGAGACAATTTCTGAATAATAAATTTTGCTGTTGCAACTATTTTACTTTGAATTAGATTTACAAAATTAGGAAGCACAATTTAAAAACGAGCAACACTTATTAGAAAGAAATACTTACCAAGCGTTCGGAACAGTCTCTTATTTGGTTGATGGGAGAAGAAACCAGGCTTCAAAGCATTTGAAATCACAATATCAAAAATATCTGTAAAATCATTCCTATATGACAATGAAAAGGAGTGAAATTTCCAATGAATGTACTGAAAATAACTGGATGAAGTCTATAAGCTATTAAAAAATAACAACAACCCTGAACTTCCATTATTTGTTCAATGTGCCCCTGTAGCACTAGGGAAGGAGGAGTATATTTATCCATTTTGGGGGGAGAGTAACAGTGGCAACTAAAAGCAAACAGACTGTAGCTCACTCGACAACACTAAAGTACCACGAAAAGAGAAACATTTTCTTTCTTTCTCACCATGAAATCCTATGCAGTGACAACTACTGGATAACACACGGCCCTTCAATGTTTACAAAGCACTTCTCTGACAGCAACCCTTTGAAGTATAATTAGTCTCACCTTACAAAGAGAAAACTGAGCAAATGGTTCACCCCAGATGAACCGAGCAGTAAATGACAATACTATCCCTGCTACATCAATATCTTGTTGAGTCGTGATCTAGCGGAATTTCAACATGAGGAATTCAGTAAAATTCAATAAGCATTTGTTAAGCATCTAATATGAGCTAGGTACCAGGGACACAAAGACAAACAAAAAAAAAACTGGCCTTAAGGAGCTTGCATCTCCGAAAAATGTGAACAGAGGCTACTGGGAAGGAGAATAGGCTAGGCTTTCAAAGACCAGGTCAAAAAGAAAAAAACAAATGCGCAGCTTAAGAAACCACAGAATAATATCTTCAAATAACCAAATAATCAATCATTGCACAACTACTTATGAGGTGCCTGTTGCTGTGCTAGGCGATGTAAAATACCTATAAACTAAAGGGTGCCACATTAGTACAGTTAAATTAGCCAAGATAGCATCTCCATTGTGCTGCCTATCAAGTTAGTGATCTTAACTATGAGGTTTAGGCCTGAGTATGGATATTCAAGTTTGGAAAACACTGAAGACATATGGCTCTTTTCTAGTATAATGGACATTTTAGAATGAAGATCTAATAATGACAGTCAAACGTTTAAGACAGACTGTTATATTGCTTGCTTTCTCAACAGGTGAGGGAGGGCCTGGAAAGGAAAAAAAAAAAGAATCTTTAAAAAAAAGAACACTAAAAATAATAAATAAATAGAAATAAAGACAGAATGTTACTAATCTGCTATTCTTTTCCTACTTTTCTCTTCTTTTCTTTGCTTCCTTCCTTCCTAGATTTATGATTTCATTACTGTTCAATGAATTTGGAGGAATTTCCCCTACCAATGCTGATCAAGCTAAACAATTTTCTCTGATTCCTACCTATATGTATCTGTTGTATTTCTACCAATTCCAATTTCTTTCCTAGTTCCATCTACTTCCTGTCCTGTTTTCTGATTCCTAATATGCCTCTGCTCTCACTGTTTCTATTATCATTTATGCTGGTATTTTGCTCTGCTGTTTAAGAAGCAAGTGTATCACAGATGGAAAATTTAGGGAACTCGTGAGAACAGGAGCACATGAAGTAAAATTAAACATATAGAATTACAGGCCATACAACATTTCAAAATAGAAAATTCTAGAATGTATTATTAAAGGGATGGCAATGTAAACATGTAGAAAGGGAAGTGGTGATCATAAAGGATAGGTCACCCAGATATTCTCATTCCCAATTTAGAATGTTAGGGTTTCTAACACATGGGTTAGATGTTGGTAATTAGGTGGAATCAGAAATAGTTGAATAAATAAACCCTACAAGCTAATATCTAGGTGGAGGGATGTCTCTAGTGAATTGCCCCCAAGCTTTCCTCTGGCCTTGTACTGTTAAAAATTTTTCCCTGTTGTTGGTGAGGCTGAAGCTAGCGAATTGCTTGAGTCTGAAAGTTCTGAGTTGCAACAGGATTTAAACTGATCAGGTGTCCACACTAAATCCAGCACCAATATAGCAAGCCCCCCAGAAACAGACGGCTACCACATTGCTTAAAAAGGGGCAAATTATCAGGGGCAGCTAGGTGGTGCAGTGGACAGAGCACCAGCCCTGGAGTCGGGAGGACCTGAGTTCAAATCCGGCCTCAGTTACTTGACACTAGCTGTGTGACCCTAGGCAAGTCACTTAACCCCAACTGACTCACAAGAAAAGAAAAGAAGGAGTTGGGGGGGTGAGCAGCAAATCAACTTGTGTTAGGAAAAGTTTCCTGCTAGGCTGGGAGAGATAACAAGACCCAGTATCACATTATATATGTATGCATGTATATAAATGCATGTTTATGCACACATTGCATATATATATGTGTATGCATTTTTGCATATATATGTATTTATATACATATTTATATATGTACACACACACACACACACACACACACACACACACACACACTCTACCCATTTTTTCCCACTTTTGCGATCAATATTAAGGAATTGGTGTTATGCTGACCAAACCTGCAGATAACATGAGGCTGAGAAGGATAGCTAAAAAGTTGAATGTCAGATCAGAAACCAGAAAGATCATGAGGAAAAGAAGAAAGGATCACATCTAATACTATTAAACTGAAGAGGAATAAATGTATAATTTTATACTTAGTTTCAAATAGTCAACTTTATAAGTACAGACTTGAATGGAAAAGATTGGGAGTCTTAGTGGATTTAATTATGAATGAGCAGTGTTACATGGCTGCCAAAATGGCGGTCAAACTAATTAAGCCAAGAGAAAAGTGATAATCCTGCACCTTGATAAAAACATATTTAGATTACTGTGTCCAATTCTGGATGCCACATTCTAGGTAGGACAATGATACAGAATGTTCAGGAAGGAGACAAAGGTGGGTGAAGATGACCATATGAAGTCATAGAAGGGTCAATTAGAAGAACTGCGGTTATTTACGTGGAAGAGAAAGATCTAGAGGGACATGATCACTAGCTTGACTTTTCTGAAGGGATATCATAAGAAAGGGGGGGCTAGATTTATTCTGCATGACCTCAAAGAGGAGTACGAGGAAGAATAGATGAGTGAAAGTTACAGAAAGGAAGATTTATGCTTGACATAAGAAATAAGACATAACAATCAGGACTGTAGAAAAATGGTTGTAGGTTTTCAAATGGAGGCCACATAACCCCTTGTTGATGATGTTAGATTTGTGGTCAGATACAGGGTATACTAGCTGTCACTGAGGTTCTTTTCAAGACTGAGATAATGTATAAAGGAAGGAAGATCTGACATAGTCAATACTTACCCAATAATGTACTCACAGAGAAGTCTGCAGTAGTCACTGTGTGAATTTGTCATAATAAAGAGAAACTTTCCAGCATTCTTCAGCTGATAAAGCCACTTTTTCACAGATTGTGAACAAATCATCAAATATCTTCCTGGATCACTTATAATTTCTGGGAAATACAATCCAGAGTTTTCTGAAATAAATAAAAAAAGTTGCAAATTGCAATTAAATTTTTGAGGTTATCTTTAAAAAACCTCAATCATGTTTTTAAACAATTCTGAAATCTTATTTATTTTAAATATGTATGAAAACTTACATATTAAGATAATTTAAAAGTATACAGAAAGGTATCTGAAGCGTCATAAGCCAGCATTACTAACATTTTCTCCAGCTGTCCCCCATGCCTGGAATCCTCTGCCTCCTCATCTCTACCTCTTGTCTTCTTTCAAATCCCAATTAAAATCCCATTTTTTTTTTTACAGAAAACTTTTCCCAACCCTTCTAGATCTGTTAATTATTTCCTATTTTTCCTGTATCTTGCTTTGTGTGTGTTTATTTACATACTGTCTCCCCTATTTGATTGTTAAGCTCCATGAGGGCAGGATCTGTCTTTTGCCTCTTTTTGTAACCCCAACCCTTAGCACAGTGCCTTGAACATAGCAGATGCTTAATAAATGTTTACTCATTGATTGATTTTTACATAAAAGATTTACTGGGTAAAACTCATTCTCAGGCAGGATGGCTTGGTGGGTGGAGAGGTGACCTCTAGATCAGCAAAACTTGGGTTTAACTTTACACACTGGCTGTGTGAGTGCTATGCAAGTAAGTCATTTAACCACTTCAAAAGTTTTTTACTCAGAGCTCTCTCTACTAATGAAATCACAGATCCAGTTCTTATTCCAATTTTTCCTATGGGATTCCTTTCCAAAAGTGAAGTGGATTTGAGGGGTGAAAGGGTTAGCTACCTAAGTGCTTCCTCAGGCTATGACTAACAAAGGACTTAGACCTCAAAGAATGGTATAACTCTATTAGCCTGAGAGTACTCTCGAAGACTACATATACCTGAGTGCCTTTCACTTCTTAAGTCCCAGTTACAAACTTCCATAAATACCAGATCAGAAAAAAAACCCAAACAAACTTAAACAGAAAATCTAAATTCAACAATGAGTATAACATGTGTCACCATGAGATCATCAACAGACCAAAAAAAAAAAAATCCCTTGTAGCATTCTTTTCTCTGTGGACATCTGTGGTTAGTTCTTTGACTCAGTAAATCCCAGACATGATTTAGAGTCATGGTATGTCTCAATGGCCAGTACAACATGGTTTTACTTAAAAATAAAGTGAAAATTCTATTTCCTTTAATTTCTCCAAGAAAAGAGAGAAGATTAAATGGGAAAAGAAGCAACAAGAAGGATTAGTGTTCACGGAAAAAAAAACCATAAAGGAAAACAAAGGTAGATGATATGGTAAAACTACTATGTCGTACTGAAGGGTACTTGGGGATATTCTTGTCTCCCTAACTATTCAAAACTTGTAACCTCTTAAGGCCAAAGATAGGGTGGGATGGGGTATTATATGTAATAGAAAGATAAATACTCCAATTAGACTATTTTATCTGGAAGATATATTAAGTACAGCATTTATGAGAGAGAAGATGTACAAACAATGTATGAAATGCTTAACAGAGAAACTTTATATTCATTTGTACAGTATCAGTACATCAATCTTTGGAGAGCTACCCACTTTCTCATCCTGCCAATGTGTATTTAGTGCCACCTAGTGATGCTATGCATAAATTTCACGTTGAAAAAGTGGAGAATAGTCATCTGTGAAGTTTTTCATGTATATAAAAAAAAGTCATTCAGATTAACATTCTATATTTTTTTAAACTTCTGTGATATTCACTGGTTCTCTTTAATACACTTAGAGGGATGGATTCAATTGTGCCAGTCTATTCATGGTAAAATAAGAATGAATCTCCAAATGTTACTTACTCCATCCATTTGCCCAGTTTTTCATCATTAATTAGATTATTTTCAAACAGGTTAGTGCAATATTGTCATTATCAAGGTGATATATCTCCAATCTATCTCGCACCTACTCTACTAACCTACCTAACGCAAAGTTCTAATTATATTAATCAGTTGCCAAGTCTGTCATTTCTTACCTTTGAAAGATTTGTAACAAGGCAATAGTCAGAAGCAAAATGCTTTTGAGGATGGACAGGGTGAAATGAGAGAGAAGGATAAAAAGGGAAGAAATAGGAGGAAAACACACTAATCATAACTGAAAATATTTTTTACAGCAAGTTTATCTGATAAAGGCCTCATTTTTAATATAAAGAACTGAGTCAAATTTATAAGAATACAATTCATTCCCCAATTGATAAATGGTCAAAGCATATGAACAGGCAGTTCTCAGAAGAAAGAATCAAAGCTATCTATAGTCATATGAGAAAATGTTCTAAATCACTACTGATTAGAGAAATGCAAATTAAAACTCTGAGGTACCAATCTATCAGATTGGCTAATATGACAAATATTGGAGGGGATGTAGAAATATTGGGACACTAATGCATTGTTGGTGGTGTTGTGAACTGGTCCAACCAATCTGGAGCAATTTGGAACTGTGCCCAAAAGGCTATACAACTGTGTATTTGTGCCTTTGACCCAGAAACACCACTACCAGGTTTGTATCCCAAAGACATTAAAAAAAGGGAAAAGTGATCTTGGGCAAGTCACTTAACCCCAATTGCCAAAAAAAAACAAAAAAAGGGAAAAGGAACTATATGTACAAAAACATTTATAGCAACAATTTTTGTAGCAAAGAATTGGAAATTGAGGGAAAGCCCATCAATTGAGGAATGCCTGAACAAGCTGCATCACTGTAATGGAATACTATTGTGCATTAAGAAATGATGAGCAGGATGCTCTTAGAAAAGCCTGGAAAAACTTTCATGAATTAATGCAAAATGAGGTGAGCAGAATCAGAACACTGTACAGAGTAATAGCAATACTGTATGATGATCAACTGTGAATGAGCAGCAATGCAATGATCTAAGACAATTCCAAAGGATTTATGATGAAAAATGCTATCCATCTCCAGAAAACAAACTGATGGAGTCTGAAAGCAGATTGAAGCATATTTTTTAAAAGTATTATTTTAAAGTATTATTTTTAGGGGGCAGCTAGGTGGCGCAGTGGATAGAGCACTGGCCCTCGATTCAGGAGCACCTGAGTTCAAATCTGACCCCACTGCCTAGCCAAAAAAAGAAAGAAAAATAAAGTATTATTTTTATATATTTTAATATATTTTTATAAAGTATTAAAGTATCATTTTTCTTAAGGTTTTGTTTGTATTTTGTTTCATAAGGTGACTAATATGGAAATATGTTTTGTATGACGGCACACGTAAAACCTATATCAAATTGCTTGCCTTCTCAAGGACAGGGGAGGGGAGGAAGTGAAAGACAGAATTTGGTACTAGAAAAAATTTTAAAACAAATGGGAAAAAATTCTTTTTGCATTAAATTGGGAAAAAATAAAATATTAAATTTAAAAAACTGTAACATTTGTTGTCGTTTCCCTCCTTGAATCTCCCATTCCCACACCCCCAATTTCAACCCTCAACACTTTTCACTTGTAAACTATTACAATAGCTTCTTACTTTTACTAGTTTGCCCCTCCATCCTTTCTACTCCTGGCAAAGTAATTTTTGACAAAACAAATCATATTCTCCCTCAAAAACCTTCAGTGGCTTCCCATTCCCTATCAAGTAAAATATAAATTCTTTAGCATAGCATTTATTCTTGCTCCAACTTACCTAGTTTCTATCCAAATTTCCTGGTACTCCTTTTGAACACTTTATAATGCAGCCATTCATTGTTCTTAAGTGCCTTTCATTCTTCTGCCTCTATACTACAGCCTTTTTCCCAATCCCCAGGAAGAGAACAGAATCCTAGCCCTAGGACCACCTCATGAGTCATCTCCTGTCTAATCACATCAATTAGAAGTGATTCCTCCTCCCTGAATTTCTTATAACACTCCATTTAACATTGCCTTCATAACAATGTCTCATTCTCCTATTAAAATGAAAGCAAATACAAATCATGCCATTTTAAAAAACTTCCAAATGACCTAGGCCTAAGTCTGGGCCTAGATACGTAAATAGAAATTTCAGTCCTCTACTTAAAACTCTAGTAGCTTCCTATTATCTCTAGCTAAACTCTTCTGTTTAGCTTTTAAAACTCTTGATTAGTTTAGCTCTGGTCCCAAACTCTCTTTCCAACCTCATTGCACACTGCTCTCTCTCTTAAGTTCTTCCATCCAGCTAAATGACCTTCTCCCTATTCCTGACACATGAAATGACATCTCTCTGTCTCCAGGTCTTTGCAATGGCTGGCCCTTGTGCCTTAAATGCACTTCCTCCTCACCTGGGACACACAGAATCCCTTACACTCCAAAACACAGCTCAAGCACCATCTTCTACATCAAGTGTTTCCTGAATCCCTCAAATGTCAGTATGTTGTCTTACTACTTTATAGTAGACTACTTTATATTTCCTTAGTATATGCCTACATATACTAATCTCCTCTTTTAGAATCTAAGCCCCTAGGTGGTGCAGTGGATAGAGCTCTGGCCTTGAAGTCAGGAGGTTCTGAGTTCAAATCCGGCCTCAGACACATAACACTTACTAGCTGTGTGACCCTGGGCAAGTCACTTAACCCCGTTGCCTAAAAAAACCCAAACCAAACCAAACAAAACAAAAATGAAGGAGGGCTTCCTTCATTCTCTTTGTAACCCAGTGCCTGGCACATAGTAGGTACTTAATGAATCTGTGATCTCATTGATTTGAATGTTCACTCCAATCATGCATATCATAACTCATCCACAACTGCCCAATCTTGTGACTCTCATACCCATCCACACTCAATTTAAACACAGGTCTACCCTTAGAGCACCCTTCTTCACATTTAGAGCATCCCTGCTGAGCACACCTTCCTGTTTTATGCCTCATTTGATGTTTACGATCAAAGGGTCAGTGAAACAATTCTCTTAAGAAATCACAAACGATTCTGAAAGACAGGACAAACTTTGTGTGAAAAGATTTTTAAGGCAATTTTTTTTCTAGCAAAGCAAAAGCTTTTATGTTTAATATATTCTTTTAAAATTATGAACTTGACAAACACAACAAATGTGACTGCTATGTTACTGGTTTTCTTTCTGTTCCTCACACAACACACTCTACCACTTGACTCTGGGCATTTTCACTAGCTGTACTTCTTGCCTGGAACACTCTCCCTCCTTATCTCCATGTCCTAGCTTCCATGGTGTTCTTCAAGTCTCAGCTAAAGTCTCACCTTCTATGAGAAACCTTTCCTGATCCTCCTGAACACTATTGCTTTCCTTCTATTGATAATAATCTCCAATTTTTCACAAATGGATATGTCTGTCTGTCTATACAGATGAACACACATATACATACACATTTCTACATGTATACATACATATATATACACACACATACATAGATAGTTTGTACATAATTATCTGCATCTCCACCATTACACAGTAAACTCCTTGAGAGAAGAGATTGTCTCTGGCTTTTCTACACATTTCCAGTGCTAAAAAATGCTAGCTGAAAAACTGATATAAAAAGAACAGAAAAAAGAAGAACATGCATAAAATCCTGAATCTTAACTATGTCCAACTTGTTTTTTTAAAAAGTGTATTAAATTTAACATAGATGAACCAATACAGTCATGCTTGTCTGTGTTTCCTTCTAAATTTCTTTTTGTTCTCTTCTTATGCATTTTTTAATGTTTCATTGACACTTTTTTCTTTATTTTTGCATGACTACCATTACTTCCCTTATTCTCCCAACAAATAAAAGCCCTTCCTTTCAACAAGTAAGTATAGTCAGGCAAAATAAATTCATGAATTTTTTGTGTCCAACAATATATGCTTTATTTTTCGACTCTAGTTTATCACCTGCTTCCATCACCTGTTTCATTATCAGTCTTTTGATCAGAGTTCCAAAGTCTTTGCTCACTTCATTCTGTTTCCGTTTTTTCATTATTTCTCATGGCACGATATTAGTTCATTAAATTAATATACCATAACTTGTTTTATCATTTCCCAATTGATGAGCTCCCATTTTGTTTCTATTTCTTGACTACAAGAAAAAGTATTGTGATAAGTATTTTTGTAGGCATGGGTTCTTTCCTTTGGCTTTGATCTCTTTGGAGTACTTGTCTCGTAGTGGCATTGCTGGTTTCAAAGGCAAAGAATTTAGTGATTTGGGGAGTATAATTCTAAATTGTTTCTAAAATGGTTGGACCAATTTATAACTCCAGCAAAATGTGCCTCTCCTTCCATAGCCCTTCCAAGAGCTGTCATCTTTGGGTTTTTTTTGTTATCTCTGCCAATCTAATAGGTATGAAGTAGAATCTCAGAGTTGCCTCTAATTTGCATTTGCTTTTTAGTAATTTGAGGTATTTTATATGGTTGTCAACAGCTGGCTTTTTTTCTTTTGAAAACTCTTGTTAATTTCTTTAATCATTCATCTATTGGGGAATGGCTATTATATATCTGAATCAATTTCCTTCTAAATTTCTTTTTATAAGAAATTGATTCAGACATATAATAGCCAACCCTTAGATTAAAAGGGTTTTCATAATCAACAAAAACAACTACAGTGAGATTCCATTTTGCCGATATCTTTCAATCAACTATGTCATAGTAAAGATGTTGTCTACTACAGAATGTCATTGCTACTTAATATTTATTAAATGAAATAAATGAACATGAAATTATTCTACTGCTCAAAAACCTTCAGTGACTCTCCACTATCCAAACTCATCAGCCTAGCACAATAATAACAAAATAATGATACTGATATTTATCTAGCATTTTAAGATTTGCAAAGCACTTTTCACATATCTCATTTAAGTCTCCCAACAACCCCGTGCATTAGGTAGTATTATTCCCATTTTACAGATGAAGTTGAATTGCTGAGAGATTAAATGACTCACTAATGCTCACAAAGTTAGTAAGTGCAAGAGGTAGAATATGAACTTAGGTATTCTTAATATTAAGTCTAGCAGTCTACTGCTTGGAAGTTCTGTGGTCTTCATTAAGGACCTTCATGATCTGGCTGTAATTTCCTTTCTAGCTTTATCCCACGCAAGCCCTTTAACATACACTAAGTTCTAGCCAAACTGTACCACTGCCATAATTTTTCCTGTTCTTTCCAAGCTTTGTGCCTTTACTCATAGTATTTGCTATATCTGGAATGCAATCTCTTTCACCTCTAGTATTCTTTCAAGGTTTCAGCTCAACTGTGAACTTCTCCAAGGAGTCTTCCTTGTTCTACTCTGCCCAATTTGACCCTTCTCTCCTCTGGAATTTGTTCTTACTTGTCATATTTATAGTTCCCTCAGTGACTGGTACAAATTTGTTAATGACTGGTTATATAGGAATTCATTACATAACTGAATGCCACATTTCCTCCTTAAGTATACTACCTTAGATAAGGAAATATTAGATCATTAATAAAATTTTGAAAGTAACAAAAGTAATTTTTCTTTCTTTTTTTATAGATGAGTTTATGACCAACAAACTCCGAAAAATAAATAAATCCTGAATAAACCCAAGTTGGAGATTATAAGTTTTACTGTAAAAGATCTGGAAGCATAAAAAGAAGATATCTTGTTACTCTAATACAGATGTAAGGGCATACCTTTTTCAGGCTTTTTCAATTTTGCTAACTGAAAAGGGCAAAGAAAATATAAATATGATACCTATATAAGAAAAACACTAAAAAGCAACTTGAAAAGTCTATTCACTTATCCAGGACAAAGACACGCTTTCTAGCTATTCATCTATCTGCATAATTATCAATTACCATAATTACCATTAACCTTTGGAGTTTTGGGGGAACCTGGGGCAGCTAGGTGGCCCAGTGGATAGAGCACTGGCTCTGGAGTCAGGAGGACCTGAGTTCAAACCAATCTCAAACCAGACACTAGACCCTTATCAGTTATGTGACCCTGGGCAAGTCACTTAACCCCAATTGCCTAAAGCAAAACCAAAACAAAACAAAAAACAAAACCAAAACAAAACAAAACAAAAATAAAAATGAGGAACCCTAAACCCCAGAACTATTTTGTGACTGTTTGACAAATGCACATTGCCTGGTTAGAGAACAGGATTTAATAAATATACTGGCTAATTATCATACCAATAAAGTTGGTTTAAAAAAGATATCCAGAGCCTGGTGGGTAAGAGATTAGATATTTGAACACCTCCACCTACTGCCTGTAAAAGTTTACTGGTGAGTCACTTACATTTACCATATTGTAGCAATTATATAAATCACTTCCTTGGCCTTCATTTCTTCAACTGTGAAATGAAAGGGTTGGACTAGATGGCTTCTGGCGTCTCCTACTGCTCTCTGTATCTATACACACATACGTACATGCAAACATATGTGTACATGTACACAATATGTATCTATACATATATATGTTTCTATAGCCCTCTGTATTTATAATCCTATAGTCTCACTACAACATGAAAGAGACTCTGAGTTCTAAAAGGTTATGCCAGAGGAGTACAAACTCTAGCATGTTCTAACAAGAAAAAGGTAGGTAGGTAGCAATATTTCACTATAATTTTGGGGATGAAATGAATGGGAAGGAAATGAAACAATGTAATCTTTTTTTATGAATGTGTTAAGCCACACTATCTATATTCCTCTATTGAATTTACAGAATCTCAGCTCTGGAAGGGATCTTATCCAATCCATACTTGAATGAGAAAGAGGATAAGGGAAAAAAGGGAGGGAGGAGGTAGAGTATTATGAATAATATTGGGGAGAGAACACTCAGTTTCAGTAGCTTCATGGATTGCCAAAGTAACAAAAACAGATCAGGTCAAAGTCTGCAATGTCACTTCATCTCTTAAGGTTTTTTCTTTTGCTACTATAAACAAGTGACTTCAATTTCATTTATCCAGTTCTGACAATTTTTTAGTTCAATTAAGAAAGTAATAGGATTCCAGAATAGATATTTCTAAAATCTAAAAAAAAAAACTAGATGGTCTAAAATAAGTATTAGGTAGTGTGGCACCAATGAAATGAAAGTTGGAAACAAAAAACAGCTCACAGATGTCAAATTGAATTTATAATTTAGGGGCCTCTAGTGGCAAAAAGATAACACACCTTGGCTACAGATTCATTTTTAGTTTAACAGGAAAATTTGCCACATCACTACTTCATCAACATAGACAAAGTGCATTTAAAAAAAATTTTTATATAAATACTATGTGCTTGACTTGTGATTATTTTGAAATTTTCTGTCCAAAGGTCAGTCAGAGCATTGTAGATGTGACGATGACAACACTACTTGTAGTGCCTAGTTAAAAATTTGTTGTTGTTTCCTAATGAACCACAGCTTTAGGGAAAGCTAAATACCTAGACCATTTCCAAATAACATAATGCTGCATGTTGAAAAGCATAAAATGGCTCTCTGCAAGAGAATTAATTAAATGTCCTTGTTATTTGAGTTAGAATCAGACATTTAATTTTTAGTATTTCAATGTTATGGCCATTATGTAAACATATGCTACATAGGATTAGGTGGGGGGGAGGACTCCATACACACACAATTTTCTGTCCCAAATGTGCATTAAATGTCTTTTGTCAATACTTTTTTTTTTTAAAGTTTAATTATTAAGCCTCAATTGCACTTGTTAGGATACAGAATCAAGTGGGAACAAAATTTATAAAGTTGATCAGATAATGCAAAAAGGATAAATCTATTCCTCTAAATATTTGGCAGAGAACAATATTTAATGGTAGTGAGAAAACAAAATACTTTTACAGGCTCACAATTTAATTAGCATCTATAATCTTTCTAACCAGGCGTAAAATCCCTCCATATTATCTCATCCCACATGATCCTTTGGTTCTTTTAATATTTTAGGGATCTTAGTGTTTTACTAGTGCTGTCCCTTACTCTCATTATATAACCATCTTACATCCTCTTCTGGTTATATATATATTGTTGATGACATCTCTTACTCTAGTTCTTGTATGCAACTCACTGTTGGTAATATGCTACAGTCTATTGACACCTAATTTCATTGTCCTTTGGATAATTTAAGATTTTGATTCTTCAGATATTGTAGTGTTCCATGATACAGTCATATAGGATCATGGGAAAATATTGGTGCTAAAAAAGGCTTTTGCAGAAACAATCACCTCAGCATTACTGTAAGTACTACAGAATTTCCTAAATGCAAATCCAATCTCTACAGTACAATCCTGGCCCAGGCTTTTCTTCCATGTATAGCAGTGCCTATCTGAGGAGAATATGATGATAATGATATGTCAATCTCTTTTAATGGTGAACAATGTTAATGAAGAGTGCTCTGGATTTCAATACATTTAAGTGCCATTTGCACATAAGAATATTTGAAGACCTTCACCATCAATAAGGAAATCATCTTCTATTTAGACTCTATGCAGGTAATCTTTCATGACACTAGACATGTCTCCCTGTTTAATGCTGTGTATAATATTGATATGTAATGAACCACAGAATACAGTTAACTCTATGGTCACATGTGTTACAGTATCTTACATAGTACTTCCCTTTGTTTTAAAAAAAAACCTTCTGGGCTACATTTAGTTCTATCCAGTCATGTTTTTGTTTTGTTTTGTTTTTTTGGTAAATATATAATAGACTATGTAGGATCTTGTATGTTTTTTTAAAATTTTTTTATTTTTAGGCAATTGGGGTTAAGTGACTTGCCCAGGGTCACACATCTAGTAAGTGTCAAGTGTTTGGTCTGGGGTTGGATTTGAACTCAGGTCCTCCTGACTTCAGGGCCGGTGCTCTATCCACTGTGCCACTTTGCTGCCCCAGGACCTTATATGTTTTATCCTACTCAGTCAGTTGTGATCGTGATGTCTTTTATCAAAATTTTTTTTTAAGATTTAAAAAAAATTTGAGTTCCAAATTCTTTCTCCCTCCTGTCCCTCCCCCACTGAGAAGGCAAGCTATTTGATAGAAGTTATATATGTGAAGTCATGCAAAACACAGTTCTATATTAGCCATGATACAAAAGAAAACAAACAAAAAAAAAGAAAGAAAGAAAGCTTAAAAAAGTATGCCTTGATTCACAGTAAGACTCCATCAGTTCTTTCTCTGGAGGTGGATAGCATTTCTTATCCTAAATTCTTTGGAATGATCTTGGATCACTGAATTACTGAGAATAAGTCATTTACAGATGATTATGATATACTATTGTGCTTACTGTGTATAGTGTTCTCCTGGTTCTGCTCACTTCACTTTGCATCAGTTTATGTAAGTCTTCCAAGATTTTTCTGAAACCATGCTGCTTGTCATTTCTTCTTTTTGTTGTTTTTGTTGTTATTTTTTGTTTAGTCATGTCCAACTCTTGTTGACCTTATGGACCATACCATTCATGGGGTTTTCTTGACAAAGATACTAGAGTGGTTAGCCATTTCCTTCTCCGGCTCATTATAAAAGTGAGAAACTGAGGCAAACAGCTTAAGTGACTGCCCAGGGTCACAAAGCCAGCAAATGTCTAAGGCCAGATTTGAATTCATGAAGATGAGTCCTCCTGGTTCCAAGTCCAGTGCTCTGCGCATTGTGCCACCTACCTGCCAAACCTAAAATGAATGAATTCAGCTTCCTACCTCATCTCCAACCTGAGGGAAGAAGCTCTACGGCATGCAGTTCAAAAGGGATGAGGTCTCAGGGAAGGGTGAGAAGTAGAATTCAGAATTACAGGGAATCAGTCAGGCATAAGGGGCTGGGCTAGGGCCTATGAGTGGAGGATAGGAGTTGAAGCGGGGAAAGCGTGAAGGGGTGAGTGGTGAAGAGAGGGCAGTTGGCAAATAGAAGAGGCAGCGTTAAGGAGTGAAGGAAGCAAGGGTTGTGAAACCACTTCCCTGACCTCTCTTCTTGCTCTCGCTATCAACTGGTACTTCCAGCTATCATAAATTCCCAGAGACAGACATTACTTTTGGGGACAAACGGAATCTTCTGAGGGGTATCCAGAGATTAGTACCTTAGTTTCCTTTTCCAGGACCATGAGCAGTTGACCAGTTGTCTTCCTTACCTCACTACAGAAATGGAACCTCCACTCTCATCTTTGAAGCAAGCATACACAGCGTTTTTAATGCGTCTCAAAGTTTTTGGTTTTGTTTTGTGATAATAGCTAGCAACAAAGAGGAATAGGGCAAAACTTTCTTTTAAAGTGAAAGAAAAGTTATAGCTACAAAAGATTTTACAATTAAAAACTGCCCTCATTATTTACTAAAAAGTAAATTACAGAAACTCAGAATTGGAAGGGGCCTTAACCCATCAAGTCCAACCCATCCCTGAACAGGAATCTCTTCTATGTCACAAAATGGCTTGGCACATAGTAAGTGCTTAACAAATGCTTTTCCCTTCCATTCTACCCATGACAAGGAGTAATCCAGACTTTCCTTAAAGAACTCCAATGAATCAGAGCACTTTACTTTTGGATGATTCTTACAAAGCATTTCCTTAGCCTAAATGTACCTTTTAGCAACTTCTATCCATCATTCCTACTGATGCCTTCTTCAGCCCAGAAGAACCTGATTCCATGTGACAGCCTTTCAAATACTTGAAGACAGCTAAATCATTTCTTCTTTAATTCCTTTAAACAATGCTTATATGGCATGACCTTAAAGTCCTCCATCAACATGGCTGACAAATTAACTGGACAGCATCCAGAACAGCGCAATATCATTTCTGAAACATGCTGCCCAGAACTAAATACAATACTCTAGGTATGGTCTGACCAGGATAGATAATACAGCAAGACTTTGGAAGATACGGAAACTGAGGTCTGAGAAGTTGCCTATGGTTGCTTAAGTGACACATAAGTGTTAGAGAGAGAATTTGAACCCAGATCTTCCTGATACCAAGTCCAGCACTATCTTCAAAATCCATTTCCTTGACAGGCACTGAGTAAGCTTTGGTTTAAAGCATCCCATGCTGTGGGAAATCTTCAGAGACAAAAAGGGAAGGCCAGTTCTTGCTTTTATATTCAAGGACACAGGTGAGTCAGGCACTCCCTAAGTTATACTTTTTTTTAAACCCTTGGCCACTTGAAACATGAACAATAGTTGAAAGTAGCAGAGACTGAAATAATGTAAAATTAATCTTATATTTCTTCATCCCAATATTTCAACTCCATAGCTTTGGAATTGCCTTTAAAAAAGATATTTGGTCTTCAAAGAAACAGTTTCAAAAATCATCTTTTATCACAAGGGTGCACTGTTTCCTAAATTATTCTGCTCAAATTTCTTCAAGGAAAGAACTTTCATATTATCTTGACTTACATAGTAAGAAATATTCAGAACTACAATTGAATTTCACAGATTTTCAGAGTTGGAATGGACCCCAAAAGTCATCTAATACAACTCTTATCTGAGAAGAATTCTATCTCATCCCCAACAAATCTTCATCTAGCCTCCATCTGAAAATCTCTAGATCAAAGGAAGCCATTACCTCTTGAGGCAGCTCACTGTACTTTTGGATAACTATCAGTTAGGACACAGGTTAGGAGAGGTTGTGACTGTTCTAAGGATCCA
Organism: Vombatus ursinus; assembly: GCF_900497805.2. Classification (NCBI taxonomy): domain Eukaryota; kingdom Metazoa; phylum Chordata; class Mammalia; order Diprotodontia; family Vombatidae; genus Vombatus; species Vombatus ursinus. The sequence continues at coordinate 6,334,170 of NW_020946557.1, read as the reverse complement.
AACATAGACTCCCCATCTCTAAATCCAAGGTTTTTTCCACTGTACCACATTGCCTACAACTGTAGATTCTATTAAATGAATTTTTAAGAGGTGTTAATTGTTTGACAATTATCAATTATTCAAAGTAGACTTGATACAAGACATAATAATTTTAATATACTATTTAAATAAAAATTCTACAAATATAGGACAAATCAAAAGTTTATGACAATTTTTAAACTTTAATACATTAAACGTATTGGTGCTAAGGCTTTGGGACATCTTATATTTATTAAGCCTCTAGTTATCTGCAAGGGATTGTGCTTGCTATTAGAAACAAATCTCAACATAAATCTCATAGCCCTAAGACAACATTGGTAGAATACCAGCAATAAAAGGATGACTTCTTGTTTTCAGTAAAAGCTTGAAAGTTAAATGAGTTTTGCAATTTTCTGAAGGCAATCTAACTCACTATCTTTGTTGCTGCTTTGTTGTTCAGTCTTTTCAGTTGTGTCTGACTCTTTATGACTCTATTTGGGGTTGTCTTAGCAAAGATACTGAAGTGGTTTGCCATCTTCTTTCCCAGCTCATTTTATAGATGAGGAAACTGAGGCAAACTGAGTTAAGTGACTTGTCCAGGATCACACAGTTAAGTGTCTGAGGCCAGATTTGAACTCAGGAAGAAGAGTCTTCCCTACTCTGGGCCCAGCCTTCTATCCACGCTCAACCTAGGTGTTCTAGCTCACTATCTTCGTTCTGTTTAATTCTATACCCTACTGATTGACCATTTCTGTCTGTTATTAATGAGATGGTTAGTGATATCTATAAAGAGAAATAATGGTTTCAAAGAACCAGTATGGCTTCATCAAGAACAGATTCTTAATCAATAAACATTTATTAAGTGCTATGCCAGGCATTGTGCTAAATGCTGGGGAGAGAAAATGAAGCAAAAGATAATCCCTGCCCCGAAGGAGTTTATAATCTAATGGATCATGCCAACTTTACCTTAATTCCTTTTTTGACAGAGTTATTCAAGTGGTAGATGAGGGGCCTTCTGTTGATAATTTGCCTTAATTTCAGCAAATTTTTGATGAATTATCTTAACATTCTCCTCATAGATGAAGTGGAAAGATGTGGACTGCATAATAATTAGATGGATTCAGAACTGATTGGATGCCATACTTGAAGAATTGCTGTTAATGGTTCAATGTCAATACTGGTACGAGGTCCCCCCATAGAACATCCCAAGGATCTGTGCTTGGCCCTATGCTATTTAATATTTTTAAATCAATAACCTGGCTAGAAACAGATGGCATGCTCATCAAATCTACATGTTACAAAGCTGAAAGGAACAGCCTATATACTGGAGGACAGAAACAGAATTCAAAAAGATTTTGATAGGATAGAGCATTGAGCTGATTCTAATAAGATGGAATTAAATAGGGACAAATGTAAAGTCTTGCAATTGGATAAAAAAAAAATCAACTATACACACAAAAAAAATCAATGAGAAGATAGCATGGTTAGACATCAATTGTCCTGAAAAAGGCCTAGTAGTTTTAGTGAATTACACAAGCTCATTATGAAACATCAGTCAGTCAATATACATTTATTAAACACTTACTATATGTGAAGCACTATGCTAAGTGCTGGGGATACAAATCATCTCTGGGATGTGGCAGTCAAAAAAAATAGTACAATCTTGGGCTTCATTGAGAGGTATAGCTTCTAGGAATAAGAAAGTGGTAGGCCCTCTGTGTTTCACCCTTGCTGAACCTCATCTGGAATATTTTATTCAGTTCTAGGCATCGCAGTTTAAGAAGCACATTGATAAGACTGGGAGAGTACAGAGGAGAGTAACTAGAACGAAGGAACTTTACATAATTAAAGTATTCGTTAAAGGAATTAGGGATATTTAGTTTGAAGAATAGAAGACTTAGGGGGCCATGACAGTTGGACAAAAATAAATCTCATAATATTTTTTGTTTTCTCTGTAAGACCTAAAATCTCCCACTTTCTATGCATTATTCTGTTTTGTGACAAAGAGAAGCTGGAAAAGATTAGGAAGCCTAAAACTTAATATATCCTGAAGGCATACTTAGCTCTGGGATGTGTCACCACTAATCTCCTTGTAAAAAGTTACAGCTGAATTTTCTATTGTTTAAAAGGAAAAAAAAAAAGGGAAGAAAAACAGTAACAGGAGCAAAGGAAACCTATGCTAGAAGTCAAGGTTCATTTACTGTAATGGCCATGAGGAAATCTGCCTCCCACTGAACAGTCAAGTCTTTTAAAATACTAGTTAGCAAACAAAAATTTGGAAATGGAACTTTCATTGTTTTCTCTAACTGGATTTTCTAGAACTCTCATCTTTGAACTAAGAGAATTGCCAATACCTAAAAAACTACATGCGGACAGTTCTACATTATGCCCTGAAACACAAAAAGAGGGCTGAGAAAGGGATTAATAGTCATGTTAACAACCCTTTACCTCTGAATAGAGTGGTAGCCAAGCAAACTACCCTCACATGCTACCATTTAAATAAAGGGTGCCCAAAAGACTGTGCATGTCTATTTAAAAGGTTTTTTCTTTCTTTCATTTTTCTCAATAGGTATGAGAGGAGGTAGAAAGGAGAGAAAAGAAATGCTCATTAATTGAAAAATGTTCAATTAGAAATTTTAAAAAAAAGACTGGTTGGGCCCCAAATACTGTTTACCATATGTCACAAGGGTGCCCTTCCTTCTCCCTCCAATATAAAGTCTTAAAATCTATTATACTGAGTTAAATAAATATTTTGTAAATTAAGGTGTTTGCTATACTCTGTATACTATATATATATGTGTGTATATATATGTGTGTGTATATATATATGTGTGTGTGTATGTATATTTATTATACTTTGATCCAAAAGAGAAAATGGCTTATTTCCCTCTTAATCTCCTCTAGTTTAATTCCTTCAGCTAGCTGCCACTTCAGAAAGCAGAGTTGCATCTTTGGTTAATGAGATAGGTAAAAATAAAAAGTTGCTACATGAATTCAATACTTACTCTACTTATCTTATTCAAATGAGATAATGTGAAAGTACTTCATAAACATATGTTGCTATTTAAACATAAGATATATAATTAGCTTATCTGTTCCTCACAAACACAAGGTCAGGTAAGTCTCTATTTTCCTCCATTTCTTGATCAGGAAACCAAGCTACAGAGAATTTTAAAGTGATTTATTTTAGGTCACACAGATAGTTTAGAATAAAGATGGGATAAAAGGGCAGCTAAGTGGAACAGTGGATAGAACACTGGGCCTGTAGTCAGGAAGACTCATCTTTCTAAATTCAAATCTGGTCTCAGATACTTACTAGATGTGTAACCCTGGACGAGTCACTTAACCCCATTTGCCTCAATTTCTTCTTCTGTAAAATGAGCTGGAGAAGGAAACGGCAAACCACTCAAGCATCTTTGCCAAGAAAACTCCAAATCAGGTCATGAAAACGACTGAACAACAACAAAAGCCTGACTCCTGATACAATGTCTATCTGTACAGGAAAGGGAAAGTTAGCAGTATGGATTTGCTGTGAACACTGTAATTTTCCTGATTACAATGAGCAAAGATTATAGCTAGCCCTGAATAACAAACCAAGATTATAACACGGAGGGTTTCAGAGATAGGAAATACAACAGCTAGTTGGTAATACAACAAACAACAATACAGTAAACACTTATTAAGTGCTTAATGTACATAATGATATGGTTTTGTCCAAGAGATAGCACAGTTCCTGGAAGACAGGGGCTTTCATTTTTACCTATACTTTTAAAAATGATTATTATTTTTTAATGATTATTATGAGCAGTACTAGTAAGACACGCTGAATTATCACAAATTTTTGACAAGCAGAATCTGGATCTTAAGTTTTATTGTCCTGGCATGGATAATTATTTAGTGGTCTTCTATAAATGATTAGATGTAGGAGGAATATGTATACTTAATGGACAAAATGAAGACACTTCAAAATCATGTATGACAATCTGAAGAACTGAGCACACCTGAATACATAAGACTGCTAGAATTAAAATATTTATATTCTCAGTATCTTCTCTTTGAGGAAGGTAAGTACTAACAAAGTCAGGTGACATGATATAATTGACCCCTATATTAATTTTTAAAAGAAAGGTGAATATCAGTATAAAGCCTTATTGAAAAGCAGAATTAAAAGTTCAATTGGGGGATGACTGAACAAGTTGTGGTATATAAATGTGATGGGATACTATCATGCTAAAAGAAATGATGAACAGGATGGCTTCAGAAAAAACTTGAAAAGACCTGTAGCAACTGATCCAATCCCTTCATTTTAAAAATCAAGAAAAGAAGACCCAGATAAGTGACCTGCCTCAGGTCATATAGGTTGTCATTTTGAGAGGAGGAATTTGAACCCAGGTTCTCTGATTCTGGAGCTAGGGTTATTCCACTATACCACGTTTCCTTTGCAACATGCTGAATTTGTATAACATTCTACAATTTACAAAGTACTTTCATACACATTATCTCATCTGAATTAACAACCAGAAATGTTTGCAGATTCTTGATCTGCTGGTCATTTTCATGATACAACCATGAAAGGACCTCAGAGGTCATATAATCCAAACTCTACTTAACTCTTTATTGAAGTATGAGTCCCCCCTATAATTTTCTCAAAGTATAGTCAACCAATCTTCATTTGAAGACAAAAAATGGGAATTCATGACTTCACAAGGCAGCCTCTTACACTTCAGAACAACTAAGTTAGTACCTTCTTTTTTTTTCTTTTATTGATATTAGGTCTACTTCCTTGCAAATTCCAAATATTCCAAAATTCTGTTACTTTATTACCTGAATCACCTTGGTCAAATCATTTGACTTTTCTGGGCTTCAGTTTCCTCATATATTAAATTGGGGAGTTGATTAGATAGTTTCTATGGTCCCATCCATCCAGTTCTAAATCTATTTCCTTCTATTTTTCATCTCGAATTTGCCTCTTTGGAAAGTTCTACCCATTGGTGCCAGTTCTATGACCAAGTGGAACAAGTTTATTTCCTTCCTTCAGAGAAACACTCTTCATCTCTCTTACTGAGGAAAGCTATCATATTTTCTGCCTTTCTACTTTCACTCCCTCCCTGAGTCTTCTCTAGGCTAAAGATACTCAATTACTACCACTAGGTTTTGTATGACATTGTCTTGAGGTCCCTTATCATGTCCCTATTCTCTTCTATATGTATTTGACTTTGTTAGTGTCCTTTCTGAATTACAATGGCAAGAACTGGACACAACAGTCCATACTTGGTCTCACCAAGATGGAGTACAGAAAGATTATCACTTCTCTTATGGACATGAAACATCTATTAATTTGGCTTAATACTGCATTAACTTTTTTAAGTCACATCACATTGTTTATACATATTAAGCTCATAGTATACTATTATCACGGTCCTTTTCATTTGAACTTCTGCCTAAATATGTCCATCAACATTGTGCTTATGCATTTGATTTTTTAAAGTCAAATGCAAAATGTCACATGTATAACTTTTTAATACTCCAATATTTTAGGATCTATTACTTCACTACTATGCATCAATGCAGATTGCAACTCCTCAAAAACCTGGTGTATGGTCCTTGAGAACTGCCACGGCCAAAACTTCATTTGCTTGAGGTTAACCTAGTGATGAGTCCCTCTGTATCTAACTAGGCTGGTCCTAAGATGATGGACATACATATTGTTCATCTCTGGGCCCATACTCAGAACTTTTCCAATCAAGCAGAGCCACTTCCACAGCTTTGAGAATGCAGGGTCACCTCTATACTATGACTATTGAGTAAGATGTGGGTGAGTGCCTTCGATCACTTATTCTGTAGCTATTTTAGATCCCTATCCAAATGTACAGCTCATTAGCCATCTGTCCCACTTCTGTCTCATCCGCAAATCTGATGAGCAATCTTTGCCTTCATTTGTGCCTTCGTCAAAGTCACTGATAAAAGGGTTAAATAAAATAGGATCAAGGAAGGAACCCTAAAGAATTCCTTTAGAGACCTCCCTCTAGGGTTGTGGCTCGAGGAGTTCTCAACAATGGTCCAAAAGATTCTCACTAAAAATTCTTTAATAGTGTCCAAGGCAATGAACAATTCCTCAATTACATTACAAATAAATTTTGTATATACTCAACCTTCCCTAGGGGTTCACAATAAAAATTTTTTTTGAACCAAAAGATGTTACAGAACAAAAAACACCTGGACCATTGTATTCTGGGTGACAATGGTGCCTTCACTGTTTGTCACTCTTTGGGCCTGGCTCTTCACAACTGGTTCCAAATCTAACAAAGTCAGGAGTTCCTATCCTGGGGTTTTGAACTTAAGAAAAAAAAAAGGAACTGTATTTCAATATAATTGGTTTCCTTTGTAATTGTGTACTTTATCTTAGCCATTTAAAACATGATTCTGAGAAGGAGTCAGTAGGCTTCATCAGACTATCAAAAGGGTGGGTCTATAACAAAAAAAAAAAAAAAGGTTAAGAACCCCTGCTGAAAATGGGTCACAGCCATTTCACCTTTTCCACAAAGAAATCATGAGAGACTGAAGAAAAGCCCATCTCTATACCTGCAAGACTCTCATGTACTACTCCTAGCTCGCAGAGTAAGGATAAATATTCTATCACATTACAGCCCTTCAGGTATCTTAAAAATTGTCATCTTCTGCCTTGTCCTTCTTGTCTTTTCCAGGCTGAACATCCCTCTCTCTTTTAACGGATTTTTGCACTTCCCAGTATAGTCTTCTCACCATCCCAGTCACCCTCTTATAGATGTCATTCAGTCAACATTTATAAAGTGCCTACTACATGCCAGACACTGTGCAAAGCACTTAGGATACAAAGAAAGGCAAAGGACAATGCCTGACTTCAAGGAGCTCATAATCTAATGGGGAAAGATAACATAAAAAGAAGCTGAAAGCAGAGGGGGTTAGAGGGGAGGGAGAGCAGATGAAGACCTGAAGCTAAGTGGGAAACGATGAGATGGCTGCCCTGGACACTCCGCTTAAATGGAGGATCTTGGGAGGAACTCTCCAATGTCCACCTTCCCTCATCTCTAAAGTAGGAGGGGTCCTGGGGGAAGGAGGTGCTGAAAGGAAAGAAGCGTGAGTTTCAGAGCTGAAGTGATCTTGCAAGATTCGTTTCTGGATACCACGATGAAATCTAGGAGAGCAGCCTGGTGGGAAATGTGCAACACTTTGACACTGTCTTTTCTAAAATGTGATATCCAGAAATGAATAAAATACTCCAAATGTCTTGACCAGGGCTGAGTACAGCAAGAATATTACTTTGCTCATTCTGGACACTCTGCACTCACTTGTAGCCTCTCTAAATTCAGATGATGACAGCTGAGACACCAAGTATGCAGTCTACTAAAATCTGCAAATCCTTTTCCCTAAATACTCCAGTCTGGCTACCTTTCCCTATGCTGCATCTGTTTAGTTAATTTTTTTAAAACCAAAGGCAAAATTATATTTATCCCTAATAAATTTCAGCCCATCAATCAAACGCTGCCAAGATCTTTTGGGATCCTCATTCTGTCATCCAGTATAATAGCAATCCCTACAAATTTGACAAGTATGCCATCTATGCTGTCATCCAGATCACTGATAAAAATGTCAAACTGTACAGGGCCAAGGACATGTATCTGGGCCATTCCCAGAAGAATACCCTCCAATCTGACAATAAATCATTAATGACCAATCCTTAAGTCTGACAATTCAACTAGCTTTTAATTCATTTAACTGTACTCTCATCTAGCCTGTATCTCTCCATTTTGTCCACATAGATAGTACGAGGGACTTGTCAAATGCTTTGTTGTAATGTGTGTGTGTATGATGTCCACAGCATTATCTATCTGTTGAGTTTCTTCAATAAAAAGGAAATAAGAATCTGCCAGGGCCTACTTTTGATGAAGCCAATGTATCTTTTAGTGAGTTCTGATTCCTATTCTAAAGGCTCAAAAACCATTCCTCTAATGTGATCTGAAATTTTGAGATTTAAAGCTGAAAGAGATATTAGAGAAAATCTTGTCGAAAACTCTCATTTTATAGATGGGGAATCTGAGGCCCAAAGAAATTAAGTGACTCAAAGTACTGTTCTTAAGAAATCCATGGCTTATAAAGATGACCACTTCCTTTTCTATGTTCTCCAAACAATTCCTTAATAAATTGTTCCAGAATTTTTTCATTGTCATAATTTATCCACTCAAACTGTGCTTTAGGTTGATAGGTTTAAAAGACTACACCACTCTCTTGTATTCAATCTCAATTGCCTGCCCTTGCCTTTATCTTTGTAAAAAAAAAAACACATATTTTTAAAATTAAAGGCTTTATGTTAGATGTCTTTTAAAAATCTTAGCCCAATTAATCTTTTCAGATACTAGCCCCTTTTTCCTTTCAGCAGAAACCTTTGTGCTTGCATCATTAGAATTTTGTTCATGTGATTATTTCATTCCTCTTGGGTGGGTACCTTTTAAAAATCTCAGGTCATGGGATCCTACCAAACCTTTCACTAAACTTTTAAGAATTTGTTCACCTAAAGTCTACTACATAGGTATAACTATACTGGGTATTCCCCTCATAATTTGTCTATAATATAGGAAAGTAATGATAAACTAATATTTACATAGTGGTTAAATTAGCTTGTTTGATCCTTACAGCATTAACCTGTTTTGGCCTTAACAGATTCTCATATTCTGTAAGGTAGGTACTACAGGTATTTTATCTCCATTTAATAGATGTGGAAACTGAGTGCCTTGGTACCTAAGGAAAAAAAAATAGAAATGAGTTTGTGTATTATGAACTTTAAGACAGGGTAGCTGCCTAACCTCAAGGTAATGGGTAAACCAATTTACTATCCAATTTCTTTTTTAGTTATTCAGAACCCTTGAGCCTCACCCACTGTCCTTCCCCTCTCAGATTTATATATTTTTATTTCCAGGTATGTATACATATCTTGATCTACTATTCCTCCAATAAATCAATTACGTTGGAACAAGATATGACTTTTCATTGCTATATTCCAATAATTCATGACAATCCAATTCCCAGTGATACTGATGATTTTGTATTAGCCTCATTTCATTAAAAGCGTTAGTTCTTAAAAAAAAAAAAAGGATCTCTATACTCTGTGCAGTAGTGTGTAGACAACCAAGGTCTTTAATATAGTAATATCTGTTCTTCCTGAATATTGGCCTCTTTGAATAACTAGGTAAACCTTAATTGTTACATTTCATTTTATGTCACAGCTATTTTCTTTGGCATCTGGTATAGTAACTATATATGAACAGTTTTCTTCCGTTGTTTACTTTTAATTTAAAATTCTCCTCATTACACCAAAGAGTTTCTATTCAAACATATTATTTCTTTTGTTACGTTGCATCACTGAACAAGACTCAGTCATTTTTGTGCCCATAGTCTAGAAATCCAAACCCTTTTTTGGAACACAACCTTTTGGACACAAAAAAGATTTTACTTCAATTACTTCAATTGAATTTACTTCAATTAATTTATTTCAAATTAATTTCAATTGATCTTTAAAAATTTTATTGATATCTTTTCTTTTCATACCATCTAAATTTCCCATTTGTATCTATACCCATATTGCAAAGCTAACCTATATAACAAAGAATTTTTAAAAGAATAAAGAAAAAGAAAAAAGTAAAACTGACCAATATAGCAAAAAAAGAACCCCAAAAACTAACAATATACGTTCCACACTATGGAATCCCTATGTCTTAAAAAAAAAAAAAAAGGTCAAATACCATCTATTTAACTAATTGTTAGATTTCTATGTCCTCTTTCTCTTCCAAAGTCCTAACTTTCAGCTGACTCCAGAGATGAAAATATCATAAAATCGTTAGATTCCTTCCCAGGTAATTCATATAGGAGCCTCCTCAGTTCCTTTTAGTGATTTCATTTGTCCCCAAACCAGACACCAGAAGTGAACAGTCACAGAGTTTGACCAAGTCTTGGGAGACCCTCCTTTATATCTTAGAAGCACATCTCAAAATGTTTGTATAAGTAGTATCCTGCATTCTACATTTCAGTCAAATTGGCCTTTTCTCTGTTCTTCACACATGGCATTCCATCACCCCTTACCTTTGAATTGGTTATTCATTGCCAAATCTTTCCATTTTTACCTTCACAAGGTTCCTCTCATCTGACTCTCCACACACACACACACACACACACACACACAGAGCTCCTTTCTTAGTTCATGTCTGGAAAATATTAGGTGCTTAATTGATTAACTGATTGAACATACTTCCTGCTTACCTCTGCTTGACATATCACTTGTCACATAAAGACTTTCCTAATTCCTTCTATGTGCCTTACAATCAACCTTTTATTTATCTAGCATATGTGTGTGCATATATGGCAATGTCTGAAAGAATTCATTTTTGTATTAGAGGTCATCTTCTTATAAAAAAGTGTTCTGTTATTAGTTCCTTAGCAGCATCTCATCCTCCTAAGGGGATAAATGAGCAGCTAAAAGAAAATAACTAGAGTAAATAATTAAATAAATAGCTAGAGTAAAAATTTTGTTTCTGGTGAAATTGTCTTAATAATAAAAATAAGGTTACATAACCATATATGCCAAATATAAAAATCAGATTAAGAATATTCTAATTTTTCACACATACACACATAAAAAGATATATATATATATATATATCTATACACATATACAATCATATGTTGTCTCCCCCAATAGGAAAACTAGGCTCCTTGGAAGAATGGATTATTTCATTTTTTGGTCTTTGTAGCCTCAGTACCTAGCACAGAGCCTGGCATATAGTGGATACTTTAATAAATGTGTGATTGATTGGCTAAACCGACAAATGGATACCTTAGTGTCACTAAGTGACATAATATACCTCCCTCTTTCTGCAGCTGGTACCAACGTCCTCCATTCTGATGGCATCAGGGTTTATCATTCTGGAACATGGGAAGCTGCTGCTCCCCACAGAGGATTTAGTTCTATAGTCTACAGGAAAAGCCTTCCTCTTGAAGTATATCTTCCATCTTCTCAAGGAATTCCTCACAATCCTTGATAAATCGAGGACAGAAGAGGAACTTCTTAAGATTTCACCTTCTCCTCTAGCAGAGGAACGAATATTTTTGTGCACATGATATGCAGTCTGGAGGGGCCATCTCCAGTCGTCCTAATCTATATGTTGCCATTGGAACCAGATGGCTCTGAAGAAGAAAGTGAGGCTGGTGACCTTGTACAGCCCTCTTTCACTTGGATCCAACTTACTTGCAAGTCATGGCATCATCTTCCTTATGTCATGATCCTCCTTGAGAATGAAGGACAAACAACAATAACTTGCAATCTGGAAAGGTCACTGGTCTATTCTGTAGGGTCCACAGCTGGTGAATTCTATCTTGCCTGTTCATTCTCACTCGTGCTTGCTGTCCTGCCAAACTAAAGCATGGGTCCCCAAGAAATAACTTGTATAAAGGGTTTCTCTTTTTTCTCCAGTTATTTTGTGCAGGTGGGACACCAGTAATTAGCAAATTCCTGCCTAGGTGTTATACAAACAGTTGTAACTTTCAGAAATTATCTTTTAAATCTTCTTAAGAAATCCAGAATTCCAGTTACTTTCTACATCTTCTTTGATCTTATTTCTTGTCCCTGCTAGGCAGACACTAACTACTTGTGTCTACTTTGTCTTATCTGCACCATCAACTACATATTGCCAAATAAAGGCAATTGATTGGAGAACAGCTGACAATGTCGTACTGAAAGGGCATCATAAGAATGGGCAGAGATACTGGATAACTATAAGCAACCAACCTCATTATTTGGGCCCAAATGTTCTTCCTTCCCCCACTCCACTTCATTTGTACACATTCACATTTGGATCCAATCTATCATCACTCATCATCATGAGAGCCCAGACTACTGAACACCTGAATCAACAATCCCACAATCACTGTTTCCATTCTATGATAAATAGCTGGATCGCTGGGTCACCCCACTGAGTTTTTAGCCTTCCAGTAAGTCAGTTTGTGGTCTTCTGGGATACAATCTATAAATCAGGTGAAACCTCTATGATCCAGCTAAGCATACACATGGTGTGCAATTAATTTGGGCAATAGGCTATACAATATAGTGATATTATAATACATTTTGGGAAGGTGGATCTAAAATGGATCCCAATCATAGTATTCTCCTTTTCATAGTTTACTTTCTTGAATGAAAATCTGTTTGGGACACACATTCTACCTCTTCTTGTATACAGAGGTAGTAGGAGTTAGGGTGCATACTCAGTTTCAGAGAAAGTGGCAAGTCCACAGGGCATATCACCTAGTCAGATGCTTTTCTACATAAAAAGTCAGAACAGTGGAAGGAAACAAGTTCTTCCATAAAATATCCTTTGGTATCAACTGCAGGGACAAAATATTGGGCTGGATAGTCTAGACCAGTATTTTTTGTCATTTGTTATGAACAGGTGGAATAATAAGGAAACTATAGTTTGCTTGTTTCTAAAGATATAAAAATGCAAAAACTCTGATGCTTAAGAAAGTCCCTCAGAGAAGAGTCTCTGATCTGCTTAGATGTGCCATGGCATTCTTATTCTTATAGGGCTTACACAAGAGTTTATGATTTATAATTAGATTGTGGCAAACATTTTTTCCTCCTGTCTTATAATGAGAAAAAAGAACATTTCCATCATCCAAGCACAGTGATATATTCAAGCGGTCCATTGCCTCATTCTTAAATGATAGAATATGCTTATATCAGGATAATGGAAGCCAATTAAAACAGAAAAAAGGGGGCATTTATGTATGTATATAATATACATTAAGTAGCCTGTGCCACATTATTAGCTACCTGCTATACATATCTTTAATCATCAATGATCTCTTAATTGTCAAATCTAATGGCCTTTTCTCAATCCTCATCTTTCTTGATCTCTCTTCAGTATCTGACACTGCTGACCACCTTTTCCTAGTTAACTCTCTTCTCTTTGGGATTTTGTCATTGCTCTATACTGGTTTTCCTCCTACCTGTCTGACCATATCTTCTCAAGTTTCCTTTCTTGAACAATTATCCATTTCACACTCAAGAGGGTGTACCCTAAGGTTTTTTTCTCCTCTTTCTTTTCTCTCTATAAGCTCACTTGTTGAGTTCATCAGCTGTCATAAATCCAATTATCATTTCTATGCAAGCTATTCCCAGACTGATTTATCCAGCCCTAGTATCTCTCCTGAGGTCCATGGAATCCCTCATCACAAACTGAATACTGGACATTTCAAAACTAATTGGCTCACAGGCACCTCAAAATCAACATGTCCAAAATCTCATTATCTTTTCCCTCAAACTCATTCATCTTCCAAATTCCCTATTATTTTTGAAGGCATCCTTCTAGTCACCCGTGCCTGAAACCTTGGCATCATCCTTGACTCCTCATCCTCACTAGCCCCACATACCCAGTCAGTTGCCATATTTGACTTTTATCTCCACATTTCTCAGATATACTCCATTACCTTCATTCACACAGCCACCTAACACCATAGTTCATGCCCTCATTGCCTCTCACCTGGACCACTGAAATAGTTTCCCATTTAGTCTCCCTGATTCAAGTTTCTCACCTAATGTATCCTCCACAATGTCAACAAAATGGTTTTCCTAAAGTTCAGGTTTGATCATGTCACTCCCTACTTTTTCAATAAATTCCACTGTTTCAATACTTCTTGGATCATATACAAACTCTTTTTGTTGGCATTTAAAGCTTATCCCCAGCTGCAACTGCCTTCTTTTACGACGTTACTGGGCATTTGATTCAGGTATGTATGATACCTACCTATATATTAATATTTATATTTATATTCATATGCTCCCTTTAAGTCCTTTAGGGCATGGATTGTTTTGCTTTTGTCTTTTATTCCCCTGTACATAACACATTGTTAGACAAAGAGTAGATATATAATCAATTCTTGTTGGTTGATTGAATCATTTCCCAATTTATGTTTTTGTTATCCATAAAGGAGAAAGGGTCTCGTCTGCCCAATTAGATAATAACTTCTCACAGGTCAGGGACCTTGTCTTTTGCTTCCTGATACCCCCCATGATGCCAACAACAGTGTTAAACATATAGCAAGTGTTCAATAAATATCCACTGAATTAAATAGGATACTACAAGGTTGTGTATTTAAGTGACTTTACTATTGGAAGCTTACCAATCAATTCTTTAAGAAAAATGGACAGACTTTCGTCTTACTCCCTTCCCTGCACTGGTCAAATGGCACAGGCCCCAGGAGATTTTCTGTTTTGGGGTTGTTCCTTTTTTCCCCCATTGAAAATTCAGGTTCACATTGAACTGAAAACAACCCTCAGATCTTTACTCTTCCAAACTAGACTTTGATCCTATAACCTTTCCTAGAGCCTGTTTTTCTCTGAAAACTAAGCCAATATTACTATTAGTACTCTATTAAAACAACAAAATAATGACATAAGACTTAAAATGGATATGAACACGGGTACTAAAAGTATACTGTGAAGACATTTAAATTATGATAATCCTAAATGACTGACTATATTTCTATGACCATGAAAGTGAGAAAACAACTCTGTAGTACCAATAAAAACCCCAAATATTCAATATTCAAGACAGATGAAAAATTAAAGGTTTAATCAAACATAAGAGTTTACTTGTAACTATGTTTGTTAAGTACAGTGTGAATAAGCAAAATAGTCAGTTTGCATCTGCAAAGTTGCAATAAATCACAAATAATATTTTCTATTTCCCAAGCAATTAGCAAAAAGGTTTAGAGAGTAAATGGCATGCTTTCTTATCTGACATAACAAACTATGGGGGTAAGTATTTTGCTTAATTGAATAAAAACTCATATCTATTGGGTAGTCAAAAGGCATCTTGTAGAAAAAACAGGCTCTCATCAACCAATTAGCACTCCCTTTTTAAAATTTGGCTTATTGCTCCACTAGTCCCAGTAATATTAAATTACCTCTGTGCTTGAAATGTTGTGGTCCTATGATAATTTATTACAATTATCAAGTACTATCATTGTTGCTGATTTCTTCTGAAGAGCTTCTGAATTTACTTGTTCACATTAAGGGAGGTAGGAACAAAACAGCTGTCTTTGTTTTAATATTTTAATGTTTATCTGAAGTGCATTATGAATTATAAACCACAGTTCTTTTTTCCCAGACTATAATCGCAAAATTCCATTCTTGGACTAATAGAAACATTGTGTGATAGGATTCTTGTCTAGTTCCGAAAAATCATTCTATCCTGCTTTAAAGTGTTATTCAACTTTGTAGGCATCAAATAACAGATTTGTATCTATTACAGAAAATAGTCTTTTGTTTTGAGAATAAGTAAAAATCTCCTTTTGCCAACAATAATTTTCTAAAGGTTCAGATAGTCAAAGGTAGAGTCAGGGCATATGGAACCCAACAAATAGCTGTTAGACTAACCTCAACACATACCTGTTACACAGGATTTAAAGTTTATGTCTTAAATGGGTTAGAGTTAGCAGTAGCTCTTATTCTGGTTATTTGTGCACTCATAAGGAAAAAAATCTACAAGTTATATTGCTGCAATAAGTCTATCTATTCAAAAGGGTCCTCTATATTTTAATGAAGGACATCCTGTACTTTCTTGATTGACAGCAATTAATTTCAGTCCAGAAGCCAAGAGGGCTTTAACTGTTCCTAAAAACTGTAAAGAGTACTTGCAACATTGGACTTAAAAAGTACAGCACGTAGGGAGAAAACAGGGCCTTTAAAAAGAGGATTCTAACTGTAGCAAGACCTTTATAACATTTGAGAGCTAAGTACAGTTTAATGGAAAGCACAATGCATTAGATTGTCTTAATATTTATTAGTTGTGGGACAAATTCTCTAATTTGTTTCTCCAACTACAAAATGGGGCAAAAATAGCTGTTGTGAGGTTGTTGTAAATATCACAGTACTACAGAAGTATAAGTTATTTTTATTATGATTATTGTTACTATCATCATCATCTCAATGTTCTCATCTGAGGTAAAGACAGAGTAGTTATGAAACAAGTTATTATCCTACCATTAGTTTTACATATTTAATGACTTACAGATTATTGCAAAGGTAGATAAAAAAATGCTTTTTGTAGCCAAATTAAAATATTAGGATATAAGATCATCCTCTGAGAGTCTACTTGGTATACAACTCCAGGAACAGAGGTGATGATGATGATAATTGGGAGACTGAAATGATAGTAATGTGTATGTGTATGTGTATGTGTATGTATATGACAATGAGTTATGTTTTGGACCTATTGAATTTGAAATGCCTGTAGGACATCTAGTTAGAAATATCAGAAAGGCAGTTGGTGATAACAGGACTGGAGCTCAGGCAAGACACAGAGGCTGGAAATGTAGACACCATTTCCAATTTCCGTAACTTAACAAGGAGACTGTCCCCTATACCTAAAATATTTGCTGTCTGATATCACCCCTGTCTCTTGGAATTTGTAGTTCATTAAAAAGTTTAAGGACCAGCTACCACATAAAGCCTTTTCTGATAGCCCTGTTAAGTGCTTTTTTCTATTGTTGAAATTATTCTGAAGATACTTTATAAGTGTTTTACATTTTTAGTTATATTTTGTATCCTTATGAGGTTCTTCTACACATGAATTGAGAGTATCTTCCATGACAGTATTAATAGGAAACAGACAGGCTTTTGAATAAAGTATCTGAATAAATAATTTGAAAAATAATTGAAAAATCACTTGAATAAATAATATTCAAAAATGGACAACATCTAATTGAGTATGTAGAAACTATAAGAAATATTGTATTATGACTCCCTCTAGTTTAGGTAGCAACTATATTTGCATCATAGGAGGAATTTGGTAAGACACCTTTTTCATTTTTTTCCAAACAGTTTATGTAGTATTAGAATGAAACGTTCTTTAACTGATTGAATTCATTTGTAAATTCATCTAGTCCTGGTCTCCCCCTAGCTCCCTTCGGAATTCACGTAAGCCTTGTTCAATTGATTTATTTAAGATAGGGTTATTGACATACTCTATTTCATGTTTTGCGGCATCTTATAAAACTGGGCACTTTTTATTTTTGTAAATATTGTTACATTTAATTTACATTGTCAGTTTATTGGCATATAATTGTGCAAAATAGTTCCTAACCATTTCCATTAATTCTTCTTTGTTGATCTTCTATTCACTTTTTTCATGTTCGATAGTGGTGATTTTGTTTTCTTTTTTTAAACAAATGAACTACAGTTTATTTTGTTTTTTTTTAAATGACTCAGTTATTTTTATAAATTCAATGAGTTTTGTTTGGTTTTTTTTTTGCTTTCCATTTTGTTAGTCTACTCTGATTTTCAGGATTTGTATTTTGGTGATTAATTGGGAGTGTAAAATTTTTTTCTTTTCTAGTTATTTTTTAGTTGTGTGAATAATTGATTGACCTGATCTTTCTCTTTTATTGCTGAAAGTGCTTAAATATTGCTTTGGTTGGATCCCTCAAATTTGTATTTATTGTGAAATTAATTTTTAATCTTTATTGCAAAGGTCCTTTATTGAATATAATTTTTATTGTATTATGGTCCAGAAGAGACACATTTAAAATCATTTTGCCTTTGCGCATTTCTTTGCAAGGTTTTTATGCACTAATACATAGTCAATTTTTGTGAAAGTGCCATACCTAGCTGAGAAAGATAATTTATGGGGTAGCTAGGTGGCACAGTAGATAGAGCACTGGCTCTGGAGTCAGGAGGATCTGAGTTCAAATATGATCTCAGACCAGACATTTGACACTTACTAGCTGTGTGACCCTGGGCAAGTTACTTAACTGAGAGGAATAGAAAGATAATTTATTATTGGCTGTAAGCCTAAATCTTTTGCTTTCTGAAATATCATGTTCCAAGTTCTCCTCTTCTTTACCATTTGACTATTAAATCTTCTGTGATCCTGACCGTGTTTCCTCAGTATTTGAATTCTTTCTTTCTGTTTGCTTGCAGTATTTTTGATTTGATTTGGAAACTCTATTTTATCTATAATATTCCAGGGAATTTTCATTTGAGGGTTTCTAGGAGATGACCGATAGATTCTATTTCTATTTTTCCTTCTAATTCTACAAATACCTTGCAATGTCAGGAGAAACTGAGAAAAGCCTCCAGGAATGAGTAGATTCCCTATGATGAACTTTTTAAGAGGACCTGGATCAGAATCACAGGAATGGATAGATATGAGCTGCATCATTAGAAGAAACTTTCAATTTTTAAGACCACAGGTCGAGCACATTTTGTATTTGCTTACCTGTTTACATGTTGTTTCTCCCCCCTACCTCACCCATAGAATGCAAGCTCCTTGAAGATAAGAACTATTTTGTTTGTTTCATAACTACCTCCTAGCATGGTGCCTTGTTAGTAGATACTTAAAAGTACTTGTTGAATTAAATTTAATTCAGTTGGTGAAGCTGTTCCTGTAGTATATTATTTCATTGCTAACTGAACAAATGTCACACATCAAAACTTTCAACAATGAAATTAATGTTTATGAAACTTCTCAGAACCACATGCTTCCTAGAACCCTCTTATACTTTAATTCTGGAGTCACGTATAAATTACACTGCTATATGACAGGAAATGATTTGGGTAATTCTCTAATTTGCTTTCATCAATAAGAAGTTTTCTCTTCTTTTTGTTAAATTGTGGTTTCTAAGTATTATATATGATTGGAAATAATCTACATGTATGTAGAACTATGCACACAGTAAGGGTATGTTTGGTTTTTTTTTTTGAGAAATGACTTCATCAATACTTACAATTCAGCATAACAGACAAAACAGAAATCAAGCACTAGTCATTTAATTTTAATTTGTGTATTTCGTTATATATAATTTGTGTTCCTTAAAAGTCAAGGCTTGGCCAAACTTACGGCTAAAAAATACAAGTACCCTAAATTTAGTCTTTTAAGTTAGACAAAGTTATTTCTATGAAGACTGTAAGTCAGATGGATACTTCAACCAAATCAGTCAATAACCCAATCTGTCACCAAATATTCATTCTCACTTCAATATTTCAATGATCTGTAATTTCATCAGTGTGACTAATCTTTCTAGTGGCACACATGTCAATCCCTCTACAATTTAGTAGACTGTCTTTGAAGAGTTACTGTGGCTAAAAACATTTCATCACCCTTCAGTCAACCTACTGATGATCCTCCTGAAATCGAGCTAGTTTGTGGTCCATTGTGTAGCCCATACTCGAAGTATTTTTAGCTTGGCAGGACCTGACAGAGCATTTCTTGCACTGGCATAGTCACCTCCACACCATGATGAGACTTTGCAGCAGGACATTAGTGGAAGCATCCATTCAGTAAGCATTAATTGTCTACTATGAATTCACTATATTACAATAGGTGCTACTGTAGAACCAAAAATTTAAGCATCTACTAGGCAGAAGACGATGTCACTGAAAACCCTTTCCCTCCTTTCTCTGCAATAACCTTCTTTACCATTTATATTACACTGACCCCTGGGTTCCAGAACAAAAGATAAATACAGTTCTTTTCCTTTGCTTGCAGTTCACATTTTTGGGGGAAGACCTCAGATGCTCTCCCTTTCCTTGTAACTTGAGGCAACTTGTCCTGGTGTTTGGGTAGAGACATGAATTTTTGTTAAACTACAGGAGGTGATGTCTCTTTCCCTTCCTTCGTTCTCTCTCTGGTCTTTTTTGAAGGTGTGGAAATAGATGGCTAAATAGAATATGTTAAATTAAAAAAGGAAATTACATAATTATATAAATTTTCTCTGGTGTTAGCACCGTAATATAGATGAATTCAAATGGAGTAGGCTCCTATATATTTCTGAACATAAGAGATCCATGCATTGTAGTCACATAAGATCACTTGCTTTATCCCAATGGAACTCTAGCAAACAGTCTCTCTGGCACCTTGGACATGCTGCTGAAACCCAGCCGTGCTGTCACTGGCTCTTTAGTGGAACAATTCTTTCCAGCAGTTTCACATACCACATAGGTCTAGTAGTTCAACTGTCAAGCTCCCAGAGACCACTAAATTTTTGGCAGCTTCACAAGTCTAAGATCTTTCCTGTTTGGTTTTATTTAAGGTCCAATAAAGCAAATAGTTTGTGCAAAGACAGAGGCAAGTTAAAAGCTTTCAGCACTGGGATGTTGTTCACCCCCACAACTACTCCTTTTTTGTTTTTCTTCTTCTGAGTCAACTCTAACTATGTAAGAGCAGCAACTGACCTTTAGAATGGGTATTAATACCACCTACAGAGGTTTACAGATTTGGAGCTAAAAGAGACACCAACTCAACTCATCTTACAGATGAAGAAACTGAGGCCCAGAAGGGTAAAATAACTTCCTCAGAGTCACCAAATTCATCTTCCTCCTACAAAAAACTTCCCTATATATCATTTGATATTAAAACAATTTAGCTTTTTGACATTAGACCATGAGCTCCATTAGACCCTAAGCTCCTTGAGAACAAGGGACTGTTTTGTATTGTTCTTTGTAACCCCATGTAAATTTAGCACTATATGCCTTGCACAGAGTAGGCTCTTAAATCCTCATTAACTTGACCTGTCTGACTGGCCCATTTCCCACTGTTAATTACTTCCCATCCTTTAAGTGGAACCTCAATGTCTGAGCACTCACCAAGGAAGCTGTGCTACATATAAGCTATGTTCTAATAAGGATGGGAAAAGGGGCATAAAACAGACAAATCTCATATATATATACATACACACACACACACACACGTCAACATTTTGACATTTTCTTTGTTTTTTAAAAGGAAAATTATTCTGAAAACAAGTAAAATAATGCCTCATACTACCTTTTAGCTATGGAAATTCCTTTGAAAACTAAAAAGATCAATGCACTTCTAGAAAACAAAGCTATTTCCTCTGTAGAAATGTAAAAAAACAAACAAAAGAAAACAAAAAACAAACAAATAGCTCCCCCTACAAAAACCTTAAAAGAAAAATACTGATTCATTGTTGTACTTTCTCCACCTTTCTAAATTGTGAATCTACAGCATATTGCTACAAATTAATGGTGTTTTGTATTTCTATTAGTCTTACCTTTCTTGTACAAAGCTTTAAAAAAAAAGTATCCAACCATAAACATTACTTACATTTAACAAGAATAAGGGATGGGACAAACTAACTGATTTACTCAATTGAATCATCCTATTCCAGTTAAAGCAAATTATAAAATCCTCTATTTATCTCAAAGGCTTTGTTTCAATCAATACATCAGGTTTTAGACTAAGTGTGAAAAGTCCTTGGGACTGGAATTGCTACTGAGCACAGGAATAACTATCACAACATATTGCATTAAGCCAGTTTTCACAGTGGCGTATGGAATTAAAAAACAACAACAACACAACAACTTAAAAAATTGGAAACTTGGTCATACCCAAGGGTTCATCTCCAAATGATCAAGCTAGTTAGGGAGAGACAATACAAGGGCAAGCATGTCAGTCCAGTAAAACCCTTGAGGAAATATCTTGAATGGGGTGAAAGAGGGGGGAACAGGCTTTAGCTTCAGCTTTGGCCTAGTTTTGGCTGGAGGAGGCCTTTACAAACTTCAAAATGTCCAAAAGATCACTTCCCAACCATGTCTTAGCAGCATCCCTAGACCAGCTGTCCCCCATACCCGAATGCTCTCTCTCCTCATCTCCCACCTCCTGGCTTTCTTCCTTCAGTCCCAGTAAAAGTCCCACCTTCTACAGGAAGCCTTTCCTAATCTCCTTTAATTCTAGTGCTTTCCCTCTGTTAACTATTTCAAATTTATTCCATATATAGAATGGCTTATTTATAGAGAGTTGTTTGCATGTCGTCTCCTACATTTTACTGTGAACTCCATGTGAGCACTGTATTTTACCCTTCTTTGTATGTTCAGAGGTTAGCACGGTGGCATATAGTAGGTGATTAACAAATACTGACTGACTGATGGAGTGTATACATTGGGAGACAAGGACAGATTGAAAGTAGATTCATAGCTCTACAAGAACCTTTTGCAAAGAAACTATACCACATCTAACAAGAGGTTCTCGAGCACCACACCACTGGGGGAAAAAGGACTTCTAGCAACTAAGAGCTGTAGGTTAGCCCTTTGCAAAATGTGCTTTCTAACCTTGAGACCACTTTCTCATTGACTTTCTTTGTAAGAACTTATGGGAGAGTCTATGATAGACTTTTAGGGGAATGTTTTGTATCAACTCTTCTTATGTCTCACCTCAGTAAATATTCCTTTCTAAAAACCACATAAAGTTGACTGGGCTAAATTCATTCTGAATTAATAACCGTTGGAGAAGCACACTGATGGGGGCTTTAGCTAATGACATTAAACAGTCACCTCTGACTCCTTAAGGATAGCCCTAGAAGTCTGAAAGAGAGGTAGCTTTTATCCAAAACTCAAGATTTGTCTGTGATACCGGAAGTAGGGATAAGGGTTCTTAGAGCTCATATGGGCTATGCAAGAATCTTTTTCAAAAGGGGTGTTACAGAACATCAAAAATGATTTAAATTTGGTTGCATTTTCAATGATCATAAAATAAGAGTAACGTGAGGCTAAGAGAAAAGAAGATAATAGATTCAGAACCTAAACGGATTTTAGATATCTAGCTCAACACAATGTCATACAAGTAGAAAACAACAGAAGTAGGCTTTAAAGCTAGTTTTCGTGATTCCAAATCCTACTTTCTTTTTAAAAATCATTTTGACTATCCAATCTCTTTCTTGATAACAAGTTGAAATGATGTTTTTAGTATATAAAATTAATATGATTTTAGTGCTCCTTTGAAAATTTCCACACAGGGTTAAAAAACTAAAACTAAAAAAGAAACCTCCATCTTTTTTGTTTAATAATCTCAGATAGTAGACGGAAGAGGGGAGAAAAGAGTTGACCCTTGCTGCCAAGCCACAGAGCAGCCATCTATAACTTCAAGATTTATCTCTGTTTTAATGTGACAAGCATTGCATCGATCAGATTTCATAAGTCATTGTTCATTTTTTACAATGTTATTGTTGTAAATTGTTCTCTTGTTTCTGATCACTTCATACTGTATTAATTCATACAACTCTACTGAGGTTTTTCTGAAGCCATTTCTTTCATCATTTCTCACAGCACAACAATATTCCATTACATTAATATACTATAATTTGTTCAGCTACACTATTGGAGGTTATAGGGTTGGGAGGAGATCTCAGTGCTGTCACAGACTATACTACTGAAAAACTCCTGTGAAAGTTTGAATGAGAAACAGATGTTTTCTACTTTCATGATCATGAATGAAATTTACATGTTTGTAGGAAGCTTGGGAACAACCTGGGACATTTTCAGGCTGTGGCTACTAAAGCTTTCACATATTTGTTTTTCTATTAGTTTAACCAGCATAAAAAAAGTCAAGACAAAGATAAATTGCTTTAGAAAGAAAGATTTAATGGGTTTATTTTGTGACATTAAAAAAATTACTGAAAAAGAATTTTCAACAATGAAGAACTCTCTTGAACCTTCATTTTTAACCACTCTCCAGTGAAAAGGAATTAAGCCATTCAAAATATTTAAAGAGTGTTAACTTTCAATCATAGATTTACTAATAACATAACAAAGTCTGGATTTTGAAATGGTGCCTAGCTTTGGATAAGTTCTGTCATCCTTTTTCCTTGCCCCATGGGCATCCATATGAAGAATAAAATACTAGTTTAATGAGATGATCTTTACACACACACATCCAAAATGAATTCACTTTGAGGAATTTAAATTTAAATTTAAAAAATTTTTAAAATAACTAGACTGTTTCTTTGGACCATAGTTTTAGTGAGACTAAATTTAGTGGCCTCTCCCTCCTTGAATTATCTTGTACTTACTTATCTGTGGAAATGCTGTATACCCTTAGTAGAATGAAGACTACTTGAAAGAAGAGATTATTTCACTTTTCTCCTCTGTATTTCAAGCACAACCAGACAAGTGAGGCTTTCCTCACCCCAGGCTTCTGACATTGGGGTTTATGGGAATGCATCCTCTTTCTCAGAGCCTTTCCTCAGAGTCTCTTTAAGGTATAACCCCTGATCTTAAACCTGGTTCCCATCACAGTGACATCTTTCTCCAATGGCTAGCTTCATTCCCAGCCCCCAATAAATGAGAAGGATAGGATTTTCCTGGGGGACAAGCCATCATCATTCACTGTAATTGTACCCATAGGAGCAATTATACTTTCTCCCACACACTCAAATAAATTTCTCCCCAGAAGCAATTCTAGCTGTTTATGGCTATGATTCCCTGTGTCTTACATACAAAAGACTTTAAATAAATATGAGTTGAAATTAATTGAAATAATGAATTTATTAAGAACCAAATAGAAATTTAAAAAACTAATATATTAGTCAATCAATCAATAAGTACTCATTAAGTCTATTCTCTGCCAAAAAGATCTTTCTAAACCACAAATCTGACTGGGTCACTCTTGCACTTAATAAATTCTGATATCTACAGTACCAAAATAAAATTCTTTGTTGGTTTTTCACAACCTGGCCTCTTCCTAATTTTCCAGTCTTTTTAAAATTTACTTCTTTTTATCACTGGCTTTCTTGCTGTTTCTCACACACAATACTCCATTTCCAACTCCATCTATTTTCCCATGCCATAATCTTCCCAGTCCTGACTTTCCAGTTTTCAAAATCATGCCACTTCTATGGTAGGAAGTTACCTCAGCAGCTGGGGACTCCCCATCCTGGAACATCTAACCACTCTTGTGGTCTTCTCATGTGGAATAATTTTCTTTCAGTCCTCCCTATTCTTCTGGTGAGTTCCTCCCAAGGCCTCCGTTTTGTGGAGAGGCCCAGGTAGGTCAGCTTCCATTCTGCTACTAGCCCTGCTCCTGACTTTTAGAACTTTAAAAAATAACCCTGCACTGGGTACCTTCATCTCTAGCTGCCCCAATACTGTCCCCCCCCCCCAACCCCAGCTCCCTTTTGTGTGTTATCCCCCCCCATTATAATGAAAGTTGCTTGAGGAAAGGGACTGCCTCTCTTTTTGCTTATGTTTGTATTCCCAATGTTTAGCACAGTGCCTGGCACATACCTAATGCTGCTTGACAACGAAGTAGTTGTTTGACAAAGGGGTTAAAACTACACTTTTAATAAGCATTCTCTTATTTATTATTGAATGCAATACAAATAACTAGTCATGGGATGAGCTTATATATCTTCTTAGAAAGCTGAAGAATATAAAACCTTTCTTTTTTTCCACCATAAAATTCTAGTGAGGATAAGGAAAGATTATATTCTTCGCAAAACAAAAACAAAAACCTCAAAACCCTAATATTTTTGACTATTTGCTTTTTTCTCTGTATCACATCAAATAGTACAATATTCCAAAATGAATACAAACATCGGGTCTACTAGTAATTTATTCAACATTTATTATACAGATATTTCCTAAATATCATTAAATTCATAAAATTCTATTTGACCCATATAATTTTTATATAATAATAGCATTTATGTAGCACTTGTATGCCAAATAATGTGCTAAGTGCTTTACAATTATCATCTCACTTGTTATGCACAACAACCCTGTAAGATAGGTGATATTATTAGCCTCCTTTTATAGATGTGGAAACTGAGGCTAAGTGACTTGCCAAGGGTCATACAGCTCCTAAGCATCTGAGGCTGAATTTCAACAGAAGTCTTCCTGGATGTCGGATTGGCTTACTAGCCACTATGCCAACTAGCTTCCTTCATGGAGAAGAAGAAAGCTGTGAGATTGCATTCTTTTTCACAGCAAGTTAAGGAAGGAGAGAGAATGAGCACAAAAGCAATCTATAATAGTAACAGAAAAGGAAGAAGGCATTAATTTAGCTTTAGAGTCCCTCAAGAAAAAAAAAAAGTAAGAGGGTGATAGGGAAATGGCCAATACTGAGAATTGTTTTCTGAAAATCTACAAAAGCAGGAGGGTACCACTTATCACACCTATTTACAGAGATTCTATAGCTCCGAAGTCTTCCCCTCAACAACATGCCCTAGGATATAGAAACTAGTTGCCACTTAGGGAGTAAGACACAGAAGGATAAAATCACCGATTCTACTGCAGTCCTTGTGCGCAAAGCAGGATATGACTTGTTCCTGTAACTCCAAGTTGGAAGTTTGACACTTCCCATTGAAAGACTATTATAGATCTCAAAAAATGCTTGGAGTTTCAAACAACTAATGTGCAAAACTTTCATAACATGACTGTGAAATTTATAACTGTTTTAAAATGTAACTATCCACTTTAAACAAACAAAAAAAAATGTAGTTAAGGTAGTTAAGTTTCTAGTTCTCTTTTGATCAACTCTATTTTAAGCAAATCTGAGGACAAAGAGGTGGAAATGAATATTTGGACTGTAAAAAGCATACCACACACATCTTAACTTAACTATGTCAATCAAATTATGGGCGCACATTTTTTATTGCTACTTAAATTTCCAGAGAGACGGCATGTGTCCCAATAGTTGATATCAAATTTCCCCAAAATGAAATATCACTTTTCTATATTCTTGCAAATGAAAAGCAACATGTGTGGGCCTGCCTTGGAGTTAAACACTGACTGACACAGCTTGACTCTGTGACCACAAATACAGTATTGGACCTTGCAAAGCCTCCAGAAACTCTCTGGGATTATAAGTTGAAGATGCTGAATTCCATTAGTGGAAGGTGTTTTCCACACCTCGAAAATTCCATAAGCAAATAAAATCACAGGTCTGAACTAAAAGAAAATTCTTCTGGATATTTATTTCAAAACAAGTAACTAAATGTAATATTAGTGATAGGGATACAAAAAGGGGCAAGACAGTCACCGACTTCAAGAAGCCCACGATCTAAAGGAGAAGACAACACGCAAACAAACATATACCAACAAACTACATGCAAGATAAATAGGGAATAATAATTAACAACAGAAAGGCACTAGAACTGAGGGGCTGGGAAAGTTTCTTGTAAAAGATCAGACTTTAGTTGGTACTTAAAGGAATCCAGGGAAGCCAGCAGGTAGAGAAGAGGAGGGAGAGTGTTCCAGGAATTGGGGACAGCCAGAAAAATGCCCAGAAATGAGAGCTACAGTATCTTCTTCAAGAAAATAGCCACAAGGGGCAGCTAGGTGGCGCAGTGGATAGAGCACCTGAGTTCAAATCCAACCTCAGACATATAACACTTACTAGCTGTGTGACTCTGGGCAAGTCACTTAACCCCAACTACCACACACACACACACACACACACACACACACACACAACCAAGAGGTCAGTATCACTGGATCAAGGCATACATATTGGGCAGTAAGGTGAAAGCAGACTGGAAAAAGTAGTTGGAAGCTAGGTTTTGAAGGACTTTGAATGTCAAACAGAAGACTGTGTATTTGATCCTGGAGGCAATAGGGAACCATTGAAGTATACTGAAAAGCGGATGACATAACCGGGCATTTTAGTGGCTCAATGTAGAATGGATCAGAGAGGGGAGAGACTTGAAGCCAGCAGACCCACCAGTGGGCTACTGCAATTAACCAAGATGTGCGTGAT
Source organism: Vombatus ursinus (assembly GCF_900497805.2). Classification (NCBI taxonomy): domain Eukaryota; kingdom Metazoa; phylum Chordata; class Mammalia; order Diprotodontia; family Vombatidae; genus Vombatus; species Vombatus ursinus. The sequence continues at coordinate 6,306,574 of NW_020946557.1, read as the reverse complement.
GAGGGCCTGTACCAGAGTGGTGGCGATGTCAGAGGAGAAAGGGGGCTTATTCAAGATGTTGCAAAAATGACATCAACACGCCTTGGTAACAGATTGGATATAGAGGTGAGAGATAGTGAGGAATTGAGGAGGATTCCTAGTTTAGGAACGTGTGGAACTGGGAGGGATGTGTTGCCCTTTAAAATAACAAGGAAGGTAAGAGAGGGAAGCTTTCAATAGGAAAGATAGTGAGTTCCATTTTGGACATGTTTAGTTTAAGATGTTTACTGGATAGGGGGCAGCTAGGTGGTGCAGTGGATAGAGCACCAGCCCTGGAGTCAGGAGGACCTGAGTTCAAATATGGTCTCAGACACATAACACTTACTAGCTGTGTGACCCTGGGCAAGTCACTTAACCCCAACTGCCTCAGCAAAAAAACAAACAAAACCCCAACAAAAAACAAACAGGTATACTGGATATTCAATTGGAGATGTCTGAAAGGCACTTGGAGATGCAAGATTAAAGGTCAGCAGAGAGATTGGAGCAGGATAGGTGGATTTGAGAATCATCAGCATAGAGATGACAATTAAATCCACAGGAGCTGATGAGATTACCAAGTGAAGCGAGGAAGAGGGAGAGAGGGAGAGAGAGAGAGAGAGAGAGAGAGAGAGAGAGAGAGAGAGAGAGAGAAGAGAAAATGACCCAGGAGAGTACCCAGAGGGAAACCTACATTCGAAGATATAATGTGGAAGAGAATAAAACAAAGGAGACCGAGGAAGAGGAGAACCAGGAGAGAGCAATGTCTCCCAAATCTAGAGAGAAGTGAGTATCAAGAAGAGAGGATTGGGGCAGCTAGGCAGTGCAGTGGATACAGCACCAGGAGGACCTCAGTTCAAATCCAACCTCCAACCTGTGTGACCCTGGGCAAGTCACTTAACCTTGACTGCCTCCAAAACCAAAAAATTTAAAAAAGAAAAAGAAGACACTGTTCAATAATGTCAAAAGCTGCAGAGAGGTTGTGGAAAATGAGGACTGAGAAAAGGCTCACTGAATTTGGCAATCTAGAGATCATTAGTAACTTTGGAGAGAGCAGTTTGGGTGGAATGATGAGGTCGGAAGCCAGACTATAAGGTGTTAAGAGAGTGTGAGAGGTAAAAAAGTGAAGGCATCGATTGTAGATGGTCGGAGTTTAGCTACAAAGGGTAGAAGAAGTAAAGGATAATAGTAGGGATGGAAGGATTAAGTGAGGGATTTTTTTTCCAGGATGGGGGAAACATGGGCATGTTAGCAGATAGTAAGGAATGAGCCATTAGACAGGGAGAAAATGGAAATAAGTGAAAGAGTGGGGATGACAGAGGAAGAAATAGGATGGGATGGGATCGCTTGTACAGGTAGAAGAGTTACCCTCTAAGGAGTAAGGCCACCTCTTCATGTGAGATAGAAGTGAAAGAGGAGAGAGAGTGGCAGAAAGCACTTGAGTGATAGGAGATTAGGAAGAGAGAAAAAGAGGGAGTTCAATGGATAATAGCCTCAGTTTTTTTTTTTTCTAAAATAAGAGACAAGGTTTTCAACTGAGAGTAGGGAAAGAGAACCATGAGAGGTTTGAGGAAGGATAAAAAGGTTTGGAAAAGCCACTGTGGGGAGCGGAAAACACAGTGGAGACGAGACTTCTGGACCTGGAGTCCAGGAGACCTGAATTCAAATCCGGCAACTAATACCTAGTCCATCTTTTGTTGTGTCATATTTTTGATAAGAAAGATTTTCTGTTTAGATATATTAGAGTTAAGAAGTCTTTAAATATGTATGTCTGCATGTACATATATGTATATAAAACACACAAATATGAAAAGTAAGTTCAAGAAAAAAAATGAAAGGAAGAATAAAAGTACGATTAGACTCTGCCAACTTCCAAGATTGACTACCATATAAAATATACTGACGAGGGAAAAGCAGCTTGGTGTTTTTGATTTTTAAGGCAACCTATTTTATCCCCTACAAAGTATGAAATGACAATATTAATAAAAGTGATTATGTGCAAATGACCACATATACTAGGCCATTTAAAATAATGTATTAAATTAAATTACTTTTATTTTCTGACTTCTGAGGGTAGAGAACACCAGGAAATGGTAAAGGTGGAAACTAAAGAGAATTTTTCTCAAATAACAAAATTCTACTTGCTTAACTCTCTTCTTTTCCCAATTCCACTATGCTTAGGCCTAAGTTTTGAGTTTTCCTTTATTACTGAAAAAATTTTGGAAGCCCCAAAAATCTTCCAGGTTTCTTTCATTAGAGAAGTTTTACGAACTTTTCACAAAGAAAACCAATGATGTTATATAACATAAAGAATGAGTACTGTTTTTGTTATTTTTCTCCAATTTGTTTCCTCTATTCCATTCTTCCCAGTAATTCCCCTTATCAAGTATATTCTCAACAGTCAGTAACTCTAGCTCCTTTTCCCTTTTCTTTTCCAAGTCTCTGAAGAATCAGTCTTCCCATATTTACTTTGGTAAAGAAGTTTAGATTGTGTAGAAGTGTAGCAACAACAAGGCCGACCCTTTAAAAGGGGCAAAAAAAACACAAGCTATCCATCTGATTTGTTTGTCGTGTGTGTGTGTGCGCACGTGCGTGCATGTTCACGCGTCCACTAGTGTGTATTTCGAGAGTTGAAGAGCAGGTTTTTCTTTTTCCTCCCATCTTTGTATTTCAAACAAATACACTGATGATGTAATCTTATTTACTGAGCCATCAAAACCAACGAAGGTGTAAAACTTACCCACGTGCTTATTAGTTTCTATTACTCAATGAATCTCCAAGATGTCTATATCAGACTCTACAAGACAAAAATAAAAAGCTAGAGGATGGAAGACGAAGTTTTGCCCAACATGTTTAGGTGACTTTTGTGAGGAAGTAAAGAGAGACTACTGATGGGAACAGAGGAACATAGGCAAGGATCTACTTGAACACCGACAGGTCAAAGCTGCCTGCCTATGTCACCTATCCCTAAAACCACCTATAATTATGATGAATAGTCATATATTACAAACATGTCTTTTCTATACCAGCAAGAAAAGAAAAGACTCAATAGTAAGGCAATGTACTTTGCAGAAGTAAATGGAAAAAAGTCTTTTATAAATATACAATACAAAAATGTATAAATGTATTTTTATTCAGAAATATAAAAGAGTAACATCAAAACAAGACAAATGGATACTACTGTTACAGTTCAAGAATATATAGACCTTTTTACGTTTCTAATATCAAGGCTACTCATTTGTTTAAATAAGATATGCCTTTATTAAACTCATAGTTGTTGCTTTGAATGTAATCATAGTCAAACTGTACTTTGGTATTTATGTGTGTGTAAGCAGAACCCAGGCACATGTAAATACATGGAGTGAGTAGGGGATACTCTAGGGATTCTGCCACCTCTTTATACCCCCAGATATTTAAATGTCACGTCACATCACACACACACACACACACACACACACACACACACACACACACACAC
>NW_020946557.1:6249877-6303071 GCF_900497805.2 Vombatus ursinus | reverse complement strand
CACACACACACACACACACACACACACACACACACACACACACACACACACACACTCCTAATTAGGAAGCATAGCAGAGGCTGGAGATGGGAAGGCAAAGTATTTGATAATTGCACTGTCATAATAAATTGGAGATTGTATCCTATTGACTAGAAGAAATGTAATTTGGGTTGTTTCCATTAGGAAAAAAAAACCCTCAATTTATTATTTTTAATGTCTATATAGGAGATGCAACGTAGCTTAGTGGATAGAGGGCCAGTCTTGGAGTCAGAAAGATCTGGATCAAGTCCTGTTTCTAATACAAACTGGCTGTGGGACCATGGACAAGTAATTTAATCCTTCAGTATCCTATGCACCTTTATAATACTATAAAGTTGAAAATGAGTTGGGGATCTACATGGAGAGAGGAAGTTTCAATACTAAGGAGTTTCATGAACTAATGAAATCACAGGTGATTCCCTACCCCCCTGCAAATTGTTAAAACTGTGTAAGCCTGTGTGTATACTTCACCAGATACATGATTTTGTTAATGGGGCTATTCCTTCCACTAGGCATCCCTGTTTATATGCCCCCTTCTCTCTTCTGACATTGCACTCTAGAGCAGGTTCTCATCATCTCATATCTTGATTACTGCAATAGCCTGCTGGTGGACCTGCCTGCCTCAAGTCTCTTCCCACTCCAATCCATCCTTCATTCAGCCACCAAAATTATTTTCTTAAAATATAGGTCTGGCGACATTACCTCCCCACCAACCTCCAAATTCCAGTGGTTCCTATTGCCTCCAGGAGCAAATTATCTTTCTTTGGAATTCAAAGCACTTCATAACTCAGCCCCATGCTAACTTTCCAGTCTTTTTACACCTTACTCCCCTAAACGTACTCTTCAATACAGTAACACTGACCTCCTTGCTGTTCTGTGAACGAGTCATTCCATCTCTTGGCTCCAGGCATTCTCTCTGGCTGTCCTCTATTCCTGGAATTCTTTCCCTCCATTCCAGCTACTGACCTCCCTGGTTTCTTTTAAGTCTCAACTAAAATCCCATCTCCTCTAGGAAGCCCTCCCCAACCCCTCTTAATGCTCTCAGTTAATTATTTCCTATTTATCCTGTACATAGCTTGTTTATATGTAAATATATTTGTTTGCATGTTGTCTCCCTCATTAGACTGTAAGCTCCTGGAGGGAATGGACTGTCTTTTGCTTCTTTTTGCATCCCTTTTCTAAGATAAGGAGAAATACTTCTATCTTTTTAATGTTACTTCCAAGCATTTGTATCATGTTGCTTCCATCCAGTGGGAGGCCTTCTCAAACTGCTCAGTGTAATACATGTAATATAATACATGTATGGAAACTAATCATTTTCTCTGCCAGGTAAAATGATCTCAACCTCATTTCTTATAATTATAGATTGTTAAGGAAAGAAGAATTCATAAGGTCATCTAATCCACTCTGAACATTTTTCAGAAGGAAACAGCAAGTTAGAGAATTTTAAATGACTTTCCAAGGTTACAAAGCTACTAAGTGGCAGAGCTGGGGCTCAAATTTACACTCTAGGATTCTTAGCACAATGCATGGCACACAGTAGGCACTTAATAAATGTATATTGACTGAGAGAATCCAATGACCCCTAAGTCTAGTGCCTTTTATTCTATATCAGGCTGTCTATACTTATTGACATCAGGCATCAAAACCAACAAACTAGACAACTTAATAATCCCACTATTTCATATACTCTATAATATTAATCTTCCTTTATATGAAAAATTGTGAAAAATATTTTAATCATAAAACTTATGCTGATCAAACATTACTTTCCAACATCAGAATTCTAAGACTATGAGGGTAGCTTGACTATCCTCACACTAACTGACTTGGCATAATAGCAGTTCCTGGAAATATAATGGATTCCTAGTTAAACTAAGTTAATAATGTCTCATGCAAGGGAGAGGAGCATGTTGCATAGCAGGTGGTGGAGCTGGAAGCTTAGTCCTACAAAAGGGACCACAAGAATAGGAAACTACAGAAAGGAAAAAATATTATGGAAACAAAAATTGGTTTAAAACAAATATTTGTGTAAAAACCCAAGATGGTTTGCATGAAAGAGCATCATTGTTGAAAATAAGTTTAATAATTCAAAAGATGGGGTAGAGCTCTTCAATATTCTGCCCATGCCTGGTACAACTATTTCTAAGTTTACACTTATTTGAAAAACACACTTTATTTCTCCCTCATCTCCACCTTGTGGTTTCTCTGACTTCCTTCAAGTTCCAGCTAAAATTCCACCCTCTACAGGAAGGCTTTCTTGATCTTGCTTAATTCTAGTGCCTTGCTTTTGTTGATTATTTTCAATCCTTCCTGTATTACAGATTGTTTGTACCTACTTGTCTGTAAGTTGTCTCCTCCATTAGATTGGGAGCTACCTGAGAGCAGGGACTGTTTTTTTTTTTCTTCCTTTTTTTTTTTGTATCATCAACATTTAGCACAGTGCTTGGAACATAGTAGGTGCTTTGTAAATGTTAACTGACTGAATGCTTTATAATTTCATAGTAAGAATTACGTATTTAGTTAACAGCAAGTATTCTTTAGAGAAAGGCAGAATTAGAAATTTTATTAAACACAAATACCATACCTCATGGCAGCTAGGTGGCACAGATGCTGGGCCTGGAGTCAGGAAGATTCAGCTTCCTTAGTTCAAATCTGGCCTTAGACATTTTTTACCTATGTAACCCTGGGCAAGTCACTTAACCCTGTTTGCCTCAGTTTCCTAATATGTAAAATGAGCTGGAGAAGGAAATGGCAAACCATTCCAATATCTTTGCCAAGAAAATCCCAATTGGGGTCATGAGGAGTTAGACATGCCTGAAAATGACTAGAATGAAAACCATATCCCTACAAAAATATCTCATTTATCAAAAGATAGGAATGGCAGCATGATATAGAAGGTAGAGCCAGACTTGGAGTCAAGAAGATTTGGGTTCAAATACAATCTCTGATACATATTGGCTGTACAATTCTTGGCAAGTCTCTAAGACTAAGCCTATAAGCCATAGAATAGTTGCTGATATGCATGGGTAGAGGGACATTCCTCTCTGAGAGGAACAAAGAACTTGGGGAGGATTAGGAAAAAAATAAAAGTTGGGTGCCCCCCCCACCTGTTTACTGGCCACAAAGATGATATAAACACTGGGTCACAGGGCCTCTCCACAGAACAATTTTAGGACTTAGGGATGGTGGTGGATGAAAGAGCTTTGACACAGCTGAATAGCATAGTTCTTCAAAGTACTCTCCACATGAGAAAGATAATTTTCAGGGGGGTTCAGAGTATTATCTAGCCCAAAACTTGAAGAGTGGTTGATCTTGAGTGTGAATTGATCTATAATACAGTATATTTGGAAGAATGAGAATAATTCTGCTTAGCCTCAGAGGAAAGAACTAGGAAAAATGGGTAGAATCTACAAAGAGGAAAATATAGACTCAATATGAGAGGAAAAGTTCCTAATACCTGGAGCTTTCCAAAAGTGGGAAGCAGTTGTTGGGGGTGCTATTAGGCTAAACAAACACTTGCCAGGTACACTGCAGAGAGAATCCTTTTCTAAGTGTAGGCTAGAATAGGTGATGAATAGATGAGATCACAAGGAAGAGTGTAGATACAGAAGAAGAGGCCAAGGACAGTTCTATGAGGGTCCCCCACACTTAAGAAGCAGTTGAAGGAGTGCTCAAAGAAATTCAAAAAGACTCAAGAGAGATGTTCAAAAAATAATTTTAAAAGAAGAAGATGACATGGGTTCTAATTCAGGAAAAGTTGTTTAAATTTTCAAGATCTCAAGAAGAATGAGGGTTCTAGAGAGGTCTGCCACTTTCCTACCTGTGTGTCTGTGGCCAAATCATTTAATTTCTCTCAAGCTCAGTTTTCTAATCTGTTAAAAAGGAATAATATTCAGCAAGCACTCCACAGGAAGGGTTATTGTAAGATCCAAGTGAAATAATGTACATAGATTGCTTTGCACACCTTAAAGTGTTATATGTCAGCTAATAAAATTAGTACCCCCTAGTAAAATAAAACTTCTTAAGGACAAAACCTATTTCCTCCCTTTATTTTTGTATCCCTATAACTTAGCACAAGGTACCTTGAGCACAGCAGGAACATAACACAGTTGCCTGCTAAAATGGATTGAGCAACAAATTATGAATGTAATTCTAAATGAAATTCTAAATGTTGGTCATTTATTAAAAGTTCATAAGATAATAATGAGGATTGTGCATTTCAATTGTAAAGATAATTGCAATTTTAAGATGTAAGCCATTTGTCACATAAAACACCAAAATTCTCCGGCAGCTCAGTTAAATAATCTTTTGACAGTGCAGTCTCATGTAAATAAACTCTGTAGTTTTAGAATCAAGTAGATATGGCCTAAACCATACAATTTTTATCAAACTCAGAAAGCCCCAACACTAAATTAAACCTTGAGGTAATGTAAAACTTTTACACAGTTGTAGACACTGATGTCACTTTTTGTACAACAATATTACCATTTCAGACTTTTATTTCACTGACTTCATGAGCAAGGAACAGTATAAACACTTTATATGAAATAAATTTAGAAATGTGGAGGTGGTGAGAATGCCCATCAATGTATACATTATCCTAATTCTGTCACCTCAAATAGATGATTGTATCAAATTAATATTTACCATCTATTCTTATGGCTTTGCAAGCCTCCCCCTACGTCCTGTCCCAATTTTTCATAAAGATATGATCATTTATTAATTTAAAACACATTTTGGCTAAAACAAATATGCTAGTCATGTCAAATGAATGTCAATAAAAATGACTCAGAGATAATTAAACATTGTATACTTAATGGGCAGATAGTTTATAGATAAATTACTTCAAACAAAAAATTAGATTTGATTTCTTGACACATCTTTTATTTTAAAAGACAAAAAGGAGACAAAAATGCTTTCACTTCTAAAAATAGGGGCAAATTCCCTCCATTTCAAGGTCAGCATTAGCCCATTTCAGAGATTTAAGTCCTCTTGACATAAAGTATAAATTTCAGGTGCCCACCAATTCACCATGATGATCGCTACAATCATACATTTATTGAACAGTGTTTATTATGCACAGCAGGAAAGGCAGTTCTTACTAAATTCAGCAGGACTGTGTAAAAAAGACTTCCCTGTGGATAAGATGATTATAATATAATTTAAGCCTATTTTATGTTTTACACAGTAATTAGAATGTTTCCTTATCATTAATGTTTAGAAAAGGTCCACAATACACAATGTACAATATACTAAATATATAGACATTATCATAGACTTTGTATATAGGACATAATCATCTCAGTGATTCAATCCCTTGGTTATTTACATGAATTCAAAATTTGAGAGGTGGTCTGGTACATTTCTAAGCCAGAGATCTGGGTTCAAGTCCCATCTCTGATGCTACTGGCTGTGTGAAGCTGGGTAAGTCATTTAATCTCTCAGTATCCCAGGCAAATGTTTATGACTACAAATTGAAGAAAAGGTGCTGACCTGCATTGGTAGAGGGTATTTCCTCAGCTGGGAATTCCCTAGACCAATGAAACCACAGGTTCAGCTCCTATCAAATAAATTTGATTCAGCTATGTATTTTGGCATCTTCCAAATATACCTAAGGTCTCTGACAAGTAGAAAATCATTCTAATAATAGTATTTTGTAACAATATATTTCCTAGCATATCTAAGCATCTAAACTTCATATAAGCTAGCAGAGACATAAAGGATTTTGTCCTTCTAAAGTAAACAGATAACTTAGATTTATTAATGGGAACCACTGAAGGATTTCTTTTCCAAGCCACGCTAATTCTGTCCCAATACAAGTATCTGTGCCAAAACATCATACCAGTCTTGAATTAACACATGGGATCAAATGAATGAAAATCTCCAATCTCCTTCCACTTCTCATGGAGAGTCACTTACTGCAGGGAAACAACAACAACAAAAAAATTCCCTCCTGGAAATGAATCAGAGAGCAGATCCATCATTCGGTAGCCAGAATATGATTCAGCAGAGCTTTGTATAAAAAGTATAAAGTCCAAAAACTACCCAAAAAGGGCTCTGGAAGCAGTGGACTGTTTTTCAGCCCTCCTGGAATCCCTTGCTGATAGTTTCTGTGAATTTCTGACTGTGAAAGGAGAACATAGTAGGATGACAAGGGGGTGACCTTCAAAGAACAGCAAAACGTACTAGGGACACGTTTCACCAAGTAAAGGTAGGATACAACAAGTATAGTTTATGACAATAGGTTTGTGATAAGCTGACTAAATATAGATAACAGGCAGGAAAACTGGCTACTTACACAATTAATGACAATATAACAGGATGCACCTAAGGGGAAATAATTTGCAAATTTTTGTTTGCTTTTTAGTTCATCATGAGATAATAACTATGACTGTATTTTTATTACCTTCATTAAGCAAAGGCTAAATAGGAAATAAACCACCACTAAACCTAATTCCATTTTCTGGATTTCAAAGAAGGATATATGAGGTGTTTGTTTGTTTTTAAGAAATAATTAAGCTGTGTTTATATACCAGAAAGAAAAGTTAGGATTTGAAACTTCACACAACTTTATATGATTTATACCTTTTTTTTTAGAATGATCTGAGATCTGGATTCAGCTTTATAGTAATACAAATTCTTATACAGAAATGTCAGAGATTTTCCCTGATTTTAAATCAAACACTTGAAATCAATATCATGTAATTATAATTGTCTTCATTATTTGTCTTCATTATTAAATCTAAGAAAATACTAAAAGTTCAGGAGATTTACCTTCAGACTGTTTCAAAATTCTTTAGTGAGTTCAAATTACATCAATAGTCAACACGATGACTTCTGTGTCAGTTTTGAATGACATGATTTACGTAAAGGGCTTTGTAAACCTTAAAGGGATAGATAAATGTGACCTATTTTGACTTGGGTTTGTCAAGGGAAAGGAATGAGAAAATGAACCTGCAACTTGGAAAATAATGAAGAGATTCACTAAAAACATGTTTTTTTCTTGCTGTTTCAGTTTTCAGATGTTTGATGGTTTTTTTAGATGTTTTTCCAAATTTTTTTTTTCAGTGTGTACTTCAAAAGGGTCAATATTCCAAGGGTACACAACTTCAAGGCTCAAAGTATTTCTGAAGGATTGGTGTTATCTATGACTCAAAAATTAGAGTCAGATTAGTTGATTTTTGTTACAGGTTTATAATATTTCCTTTAAAAGTTATTTTGAACTGGAGCTTTGTGAACTTCCCATTCCCTTTCCTACTTTCAAACTTCTAAATCAGCTTGGCTGTCTTTTGCTAGAACAAGGCCAAAAAGGCAAGGGGAGTCCTCCCTTGTGGTTTCATATGCCTTTTTGTCATGGTCTAGTGAAAAAGAGTAATTTTTTTAAAATTTAATTTTACATACACTTAATCCTTACTTTGGACTCAAAGCTACTCAATAATTCATGCTAGTATTTTTTCAACTTTGAAAACTATTTGGTTTCAGATTTAAAAATTGGCTCATGTGAAAATATAACTTTTTCAATGTAAAATCTCAACAAAAAGCAGTCCCCCAGTTCAATTAAACAAGCATTTATTAAGCACCTACTATGTACAAGGCACTATGCCTTGTACTGGCAATACAAAGATGAAAAATGACACAGTACCTCCCTGCAAAAAGCTTGCAATCCAGTTGTGTCTCAAAAGTTTGTTTGGAAAAAAATAAGTTGATTGGAATTCTGAACCTATTTTTTCCACAGAAATAGTATTATATATATAGTATTATGTTTCCCCAGCTTGCCCCCAAAAGTTTATTTAACTTAGAATGTAATGATGATGATGATAAAGCATTTATATAGAGCTTTAAAGTTTGCCAAGTGCTTTATTTCATTTGATCCTGACCACAATTCTGTAAGCTGGTCCCTTTATTAGCCCCATTTTGTAAACAATGTAGCACAGTGTTGTAGCTATACTACTGCACAACCTAATCATCATGTTGAGTATTTCTATAGGAAATACATTCAGAGTCCTAACCTGAAATACCAGCAACATATTACATCAATTCATTTATTCATTCACTCATTTCATCAGTGTTTATGAAATGCCTACTAAGTGCCAGGCACTATGCTTAGTGCTAGGAATACAAAGACAAACAAACTAACAAACAAATCCTGCCAAGAAACCATCATTCCCCTCTTCCCATTTAGGGAGCAAGAAGGAAAACCACTAGTCAGGCCTAGATGAGGTCCCAACAGAAGTGGATTTCTACTAATGGTAGAAGAGCTTTCTACGATTGTAAGCCCCTCTCTGGTACATTTCTCAGTCTTGGCCACCTCCTTTTCTTTCACTTTTTTTTTCCCCGTTATGTTTATTGGGATTAGCATGCCCTTTACCTTTCCTTATCAGTATCTACTGTTTTATGACAGGGCTTCTGACCTTTCTTTGTTTCTGCATAATCAGTAAGCCATCTTAAAGTTTCTTCATTTAGCTATCCCTGAAACAAGCACACAATCTTTCTGAAACTGCCTGGTAGGTTTTTATAATAGTATGCTGGTAAAATGGAATTAGAAATGTTCTTATTCTCTTTTGACTTAGAAAAGGGGACCCTGTGAAGTAAAACTAATGGATCCCTGAGGTTCACAAAAGACCAAAGATTCATCTACATTTTAGGATAAATAGACAAACTTACTGAGAATTTTGGGCATTTACAGTACTGGGCATAGGACACTTTAAGACATGAGTTCTTCATCGTTTTTTATGTGTCATGGACAACTTTGGCATTCTGAAGAAGCCTATAGATACTTTCTCAGAAAAATATTTTTAAAGGCACAGAATAAAATTAGTACAATTACAAAAGGAAACCAATTATATTTAAATGAAGGCATCATGAGATATTTTTCCCATTAAAATTCATAGTCCCCTTGGAGTTCCATAACCCTCAGATGAAGTACTCTTGCTTTAAAGAGTTTGGGAAAGGGAAGAGAGAGGACATAGGTAGGCACAAGGCCTGACTGACAAGCTGTGACTGACAAACCCTTATTAGTGGTAGTCAGATGGAGAAATGCTCTTTGGGAACTTATCACTCTATGTCCTTTCCCTTTGCAACTAAAGACCTCACTCTGGATCAGTAACAGAGGGAGATGAGGGACTAGGATGAAGATGGTGGGATACTCAGGAAGCAGTAAAAGAAAATCCCAAATTTTGGCCAATGGAGAAAAAAAGGAACTTCCTCCGGTAGTAATTTGGATGTAAGACAGTAACTGTCCATTTGTATTTATTGTCACTAGTTGGTTAAGGATGTTGTTGAGTACTGAAGTTCATAAAATGCTTCCTCAGCTCATACAGATGGAGGCCACACACAGATATTTTGTTAGATTTCTGGAGATCCCACCCAATTCAAGAGAGATTGCACTTTCCCATTCTTACGCCAGGTCAAGACATAGTGAGATGAAGAAATCCCGTGTATAGATCCAGATAATCCAAGCCAAAATTTTCTGTTTCCTTATGCTGGTCAAAACATATTCTCTGCCTCTCCTAAATTACTCGGCTTATCGTAGGACAGGCCAGGACTTTGCTTGGAGGAAGACAGCCAAATACTGTAATTTCCATTACGCAGTCTGTTCAGCATTCATTCAAGGAATATCTATTCCCATGAAAATAGATCACAAACTATTGACTAGGACCCACCAACTCTCAAGGAAATACCTTACAAGTGAAGTAAAGGGAATCTTTGAAATCTACCACATAAGACTGAATGGGGCATGTATTACATGTAAATCTTTTCTAGGTTACTATTATCAAGTCTGACTTTCTTCCTTACAATTGTCAATGGGTAGGAATGTGCACTGTAATCAATGCAAGGATACTTCATGCACCCTTTCAGAGCAAAGTATAGAGGAAGGGAGAAAGAGGCAGAATAGGAAGAAATGTCTTGCCTTTCTTCTCACAGAACAAATCACAGATTTAGAGTTGGAAGGAAATTTAGAGGTAGGTCATTTAGTTAAATCCCTTTATTGTACAAATGAAAAAATGAGACCCAAGGTCATTCAGCTAATAGGTAGCAGAGATGGGATTCACACTCAGGTCCTTTCATTCCAAATCCAGAACTCTTTTCCTTGTATTAAATAACCATTTTACAGAAAAGTCTTTTTATATAATAGGAACCATAAGATTAAAATGTCTCACACCAGGTATAATGGGCACAAAGGGAAAAGAAAATGAACTTCAAACACTAAGGCATAATCACCTGATCTCTACTAATTCAACACCTGAGAAGATTTTTTTTTTTTCAAATTAATTTCCTATTCAAGACCATAGAGCATAAAAAAAAGCAAAGGAAGAAAATACAAATGAACAGCCTCAAAATTTAGTTTTCAACCACTCAAGAAATATTTATTGAGGCCTTCCTAATGTGGAAGATGCATGATGTAGAGACATAAGGAACAGCCTGAAGGTAACTTAAAATTGAAGTCTGAAAAATGTCCTTGTATCACAGATATTGAAGGAAAAATGGAAGGGAGGAAACAGAAAGGAAAAAAAAAATTGAGACAGGAGAGTAGAAAACGTCACAAAGTAACTAATTTCTGAGGAATAAGAGATACTGGGTCTTAGTCTATCAGTTTTGTGTAATCAGTCTCATTTTATTTTTTCAAAGTGAATAAATGCTTACTAACAAAAAAATCTCAGAAACTGGAAAAATAAAATACAAGGAGATTTTGTTGCTTAACATCATGATAACTCACTGTAGTTGGCATTATTCATTATTACATATTACATCAACAGTTATTTGACATTAAAGTATTTTCTCTAGTCCAATAAATCATGCTAAAGATTTCATAGTTTATTCAATATTTCTTTTATAGCAGTTATTTTCAAAGTATAGTTTGGGGCCATAGGTAGTCCCTTCTTTTCCAGGTATAGGTAGGACCAGAGAACTCCTGAGGTCCCCTCCAACTTTAAAATTCTGTGGTGGTGCTCCAGGTAGTACACAAGCTGATTTTTTTAATGCTTATGCTTATAGAAATATTATTATATGACAATATACATTCAGCTACTATACTTATAGATCTAAAAGGGAGTACAGTATAGTGCAGGTGCGGGGAACTTGTGACCTAGAGGCTACATGTGGCCCTATAGGTCTTCAAGTGTGGCCCTTTGACTGAATCCAAACTTCGAAGAAAAATCCTTTTATTAAGAGTAACCCTGAGGCAGCAGGTTCCCCACCCTGGTATAGTGGATAGAGAGCCAGCCTCCGAGGAGGGAAGATCTGAGTTTAAGTGCCACTCCCAGTCCATTCCAGCTGGTGAACCTTGGGCAAATCACCTAACCCCAAAGAGCTCTATACAACTCTAAGACTAAATTGCAGAGAAAATGCTAATATGCACTGGTAGAAGGAGTTACCTCATCAGAGATCACCTTGTAGTACTGAAATCAAAGCTCTAGGCCTTTTTTCCTAGTTTTAGTATCTAATGAAAATAAGAGATCAGTTCATTGGCTTTTCACCAAAATTAATTTTGTGGTATACTTGTGGTAGCAAGCAAGCACTAGCACAGTAAGTGGTCCAAAATCAAACACAATCCAAAGAAACTAGAGGACCAATGTTTTAGAGTCTTTCCAAAAGTACTACACTATTCATGGTAAGAAAGATTGTGACCCACAGATCCAAGAAACAGCCCTTATGAATTCAATACTTCAAAATGTATTTCAATATTTCAATACTTCTATGATTTCATGGGTGTGGGTACTCCTATCATCAAAAGATCATACCTCCATGCCTCAGGAGTTACTCCTTCTAAATTGCACTGACCAAAAACTTTAATTGCATGGTGGCCAATCTACTGCTGATAATTCTCTTCAAACATAGATAGATTGATTCTTAGAGAGACAATTGACCAAACCGTGCTTGAAACCATTTAATTAAGTGCCTACTATGTGTGAGGCATTGTGCTAGGCCCAGAAATTCCAGCTTTGAAGGTCCTACTAAAGTTTGTGGCGCAGCCTTTGAGGACTCTACATTGTGATGAGGTATCTAAGTATTTATAATAATAATGACAACAGCTAGCATTTTATAGTGCTTTAAAGTTTGTAAAGTATATTACAAATATCTCATTTTATCCTCACAACAATCCTGGAAGGTAGGTGCTATTACTACTGCCATTTTTTCAGATGAGGAAACCGAGGCAGAGAGAGATTAAATGTCTTGCCTAGGATTGGTCACACAGCTAGTAAATGTGCCTAAGGTTGGATATGAACTCAGGTCTTCCTGATTCCAGGCCCATCATTTAATGGACTGTGCCAACTGGGATTTCATTTGGGGTTTTTCAGGAAAAGTTAAGAACATAAATATTATATTATAGCCATACTATTATATTAGTGTTTGCTAACAAGATCTAGAACTCTGTATTAGATATTACTAGTCTACTAGTAAAAAACAAAAAAAAGACCCATTTCCATCCTTAATTCATCTAAATAGAATATTACATTCAATGACTTAAAAAAAACATTATTAAGTAAATGCTTACTAGGCTATATCTTTTTTGAAGATTTTATTCTAAATATTGCTCAGAGATTGTAAAGATGACTAATCATGTACAAATAAAAACCACTTTATAAAAATCTTGTGAGTTTTTTGTACAATGAAGAAAACTTGCCTTTTGTTCTCAAAACAATTCATCTTTAATTTTTTTCTTTTTTGTATTCTAAAATATAGCAGGTTGAGTCAGGCAATGTAACTAGATATCTCTACTTCACTAGACCTAAGTTAAGTAGATCTTAAGTACTTTAATTATTAATCCTGAGGCATAAACATGTTCCAACTTTGTTTTGTTTTTGGTTTAATGGATGAAATAAAACAAAAAGCATTTAAAAACAAACATCTCCTTCCCTCCCCAGTAAGATCCAAGCATTTCTTCAGGAAGACCTCTCTCTTTCATAATTCAATTAACCTGCAAGCTTACCAAGTAAACACGATGAACAGTGTCTTTCAGCACATTATAACACTGCTTCAATGTCCTAGTATTTATAAACCAAATACTGAGTATTTTTTTAAAATCAAAGTTCTGCTTGAAGACCTAAATTAAAGAAGATTGACAGAAAAATTCCAAAACATGATCACCTGCAGCAAGGAATTGAGCATGTTTGGTAGTAGTGTCTATTCTCGGTCCTGTGATGAGGGAAACAGTAACCCTGTTTCACTGAGAGGAAGTCGTGCTAATAGGGCACTGGCTAAGAAGCCAGATTAGGCAAAAACGACTCTCTCTGATTCTAGCCAACAAAGTAACTTCTGATCTTGACCATTTTACACAGAAGGCAAACATAATGACTTACTTATTTTTAAATTTCACTTGGGCTAAATTGCTATGAACTTAGCTGCTAAGCAACTCTTTGCAACCAACATGACAGCAAAAGCCAGGAGGTTATTAAATTGCTGCTCTTTAACCACAGAGAAAAGGAAAGCATCATAAATTATTATGACGGATAGGGAAGTCAACATGATATAATAGATAAAACTTGGAGTTAGGGAGACAGAGCTGCTCATGGTACTTGTGCTTCTCTGGACAAATCACTTAACCTTTCAGTGTCTCAGACAACGCTATAGAGCTCACTTATAAATCATAGATGGGCTGAAGCTGGGTATGTGTTTTAAAAATCTGTCAGTCATTTCAGTAACTAACCCATCAAAATAACCTTGGGAATACATCCCACTCTGTTTTTGCTTCTTGCTTCCAGAGACTTATAGTGAGACTTTCTAGACCTAAATAACATATAAAATATGATGACCTGATACTTAAAAGGCAGAAGAAAAATCTCTTGATATTTACTGCTGCCTTTTTTCTGTTTGAGACAGAGAGAAAGAGAAAGAAAAAGACAGTGGTAAACAGAAGGAGAGGAAAGGAGGGAGAAGGAGAAAGAAAAAGAGACAATGAAAAAGAGAGAATAAATATTAATACCTCTGGAAGCCTAATAGAAAGGACATGTAATCAACATTTGATTCAAAAGAAATAAAAAAAGCTATAAGTTGTTCAGTAACAGATATTTTAAAGGAAGAAGTCTTATATTTTTATTAGAATTCAGATTGAAAAAAGAGCCTATGAAATACTGCAATTAATGAGAAATCTGCTGTGTTTCCTTGATGACCTCAGATATTAGAACTTTCTAAATACCAAACTGGCCCTAAAGACATTCACATTGCATTTATACTGATAGCAGTAGATGTTAAATATGAGAATCTCGTGGAAAAATCTGATCTCTCAGAAAGAGCTGGAGAGAAGAAGATCCCATTTGAACATCCAAAATCCAAGGAAGCCTTAACTTTTAAAAATTGTTTGCCCTTTCTTCTTTTAAAGTATTCAATAATTAGATTAAAATTAAAATATTATAATAAACAATCAATACAAATTTGTTCAACTCTAGGATTTGGAAGTAGATGACCTTGGGCAAGTCAACAACTTCATTTAGACTCAGTTTCATCATATGTAAAATGAGGGGGCTTGGCCTGAATAATCTCTAAAATCCCCATTATATTCTGATCTTATTAGGTTACCACTATGTCATTATTATGTAGAAGAGTCCTCTAGTGACCACAGATATATCCCTCACTGCTCTGATTATTTAACATTAGTTAATTAATTATTAATTACAGTAAATTAATTATTAATATTAGTTTAAAAAAGCAGTAATGTCAGCTGTGTGTATGTGTGATTTCAACACACATCACAGCTTTCTTCCTCTGTTAAAATTATGGAGCTTAAAGAAGAACTTTGCTCCTCTATATTTTGGAAGTCATTGTCACACAGTAGAAAGACCGGGTTCCAATTCCAGTTTTGCTACTGATCTAAACCAATCAGAATACTGTATATTAATTTCTCAGATAACCTTTTAATATTTAGCCATATTTTGATATGTAAAAATAAAGGAATGCTATTTTATTTTTAAGTGAGTATATCTTGCCTCACAAATGGATTTGGAAATATATGTAATCACTTATGTAAAATGCTAAAAGGATATGCATCAGTATTCGAAAGAACGCTGCCGGGATGTTAGACAAAAGCTTTAAAAGAAAACCAACAAGCTCCAAGTATGTTAAAAGATAACACAAGTTCAAAAAGTAAATTAATCATAAAAATGAAACATTAGTTTTAAGCTCATTTATAGTGAACTATAACTGAACCACTAGGGAATTTGTTAAAAGTGACAGTTATGTGTTTCATACCCAAAATAGACTTTAATTCTGAAAAGATAGGGTCTACATCAGATATGGTTTTTAGGCTTCATTACTGTCTGACACGAGAAGGTGGCTCAGGCAAACCCCTCAACATGCACCCTTGATTTCTGTCCTCTCCAGCAGATTGCCCCTAATACAACCTCCCTGCCCCTTCTCTAATCCTGGATCTCTTCCTAACTACTGGATCTTTCCTTGTTGCCTACAAACACACATGTTTCTTGATATGTTCATCTCCACTAGATTTCTAGCATCCCCTATTAGATATCTTCCTCCTCCATTCATGGCTAAACTCCATGAGTAAGCACTCCACACCCAGTACCTCAACTTCCTCTCGTCTCACTAGATCCTAAACACTAATCTCTGGCTTTTGATGCAATCTTTCAAATGAAACTGTTCTCTCTTGGTTTTTCTCTCACCTACCTGACCACTCTTTTTCAGTCCCTTTTGATGGATCGTCATTCAAGTCAGTCACACCTACCATCTGAGGGTTTCCCCAAGGCTTTGGGGAACTCTTCTGCTCTCCCATTCAATCTTGCTTGGTTGTTTCTTTCGATCCCATGGGTTCAGTTATCATCTCTATGCAGATCTATGTATCCAGTCATAACCTCTCTCCTGAGTTCTATCTGAATGAGTTTTTTTCTAAATCTCAAACTGAATGTCCCACAGACACCTCAAACTCAACATGTCTAAAACAAATTATTATTTCTCCCCCAACTCTCCCTTATTCCGAACTTTCCTATTGTTGTTGTTCATCCTTCATTTTCTAAGAGAACCAATGAAATCATAGGTGATGTCTTAATTTGCATGTGAATTGGATTTAACTGAGGCAGAGTTGCACAAAGTCAGCCTCACTCTCTCTTCCAGAGTTAATGAAGTCCAGTGGTAGGACAAAAGACAAGAATACTAGGGATGGCCCAGAATGCCGTGGATTATCCTGGCATCTTTAATGCCTCCACAGAGTCTGCTTCAGACACCTTCATGGACATTGGAACAAATTGTTCTCCTCTACCCAATCCACTGGCGAAAGTCTTTACATATTTAGGGAAGACATCTCTCTAATTCACCCATGGATTTGAGGCCTATAGGTTATCCTCCACCTGGTTTAGTCCATCTGCCGGGATGGTTTTACCGGGGTCTGGCTGCTGTGCATGCTACAGCTTCTTGGAGCCACAAGTGAGAGTTGAGGGCAGTTAGACACCAGGGGTGGATAAGCAGCCCTGAAAATGATCCTCCCTAAACACCCCATATACCCCTAGGATACCACAACCTTCTCAGTCTCCCATGTAGGCTCAAAACCTCACTGTTATCCTTGACTCACATATATTCACTTTACACACTCAATCTGTAGTCAAGTCTTACCATTTCTACTTTCACAACATCTAGACTATTGCAATAGCCTTCTAATTCTCTACTCAGTTGCCAAAAAGATTTTCCTAAAACACAGGTCTGACTGTGTCACACCTCCTAAGGGCTCCCCACCCCAAATAAACTCCAGTAGCTCTCTACTACTCCCAGGATCAAAATACAAAGTGACCTGTTTAGCATTTAAAATCCTTCACAACCTGGCTCTTTCCTACCTTTCCAATCCTCTTATTACTTTATGCCCTTCAATATATTCTATGATCCAGCAACACTGGCCTTCTTGCTTTTCCTTATAAAAGACACACTACCTTCCATGCCTTTTCACTGCCTGTCGTTGGAACGCTCTCCTTTCTCACCTCCACCTCTTGGCTTGGCTTCCCTGATCTCCTTTGAGACTCAGGGCAAATTTCTACTTCTGCAGGAGGCCTTTCCCCACTCCCCCCCCCATCAATGCCAGTGCCTTCCCTATGAGATTTCCTTCTATTTGCGTTGTATATATATTGCATGTACATGGGTGTTTACATGTTGTCTCCTCCACTAGACTGTGAGCTCAATAGTAGGCAGTCGTGGCACTTAACAGTACCTGGGGCATAGGAAGCACTAAATATGTTTATAACATAATAACATAATATTGTTGTTGCAGTTGTTGTTGTCAGAGAAAGTAGAACAAAGTTTTATTTTAAATAATAATAATGATAGCCTTGTTATAAAGTTTTAAGGTTTATAAAGAGCTTTACAATTACTACCTCATGTTAATCTCCATAACGACACTGAGAGATAGGTGCTATGATTATTCCCATTTTACAGATGAAGAAACTGAGGCAAAAAAAAAAGAATTTAACATAGCTAGTAAGTATCTGAAGCCAGATGGATTTGAACTCACATTTTCCTGCCTCTGAGTTTAGCCCTCTATCCACTGAACCACCTCGTTGCTGCCTTTTTAAAATATATAACTAAAGGAATCCCTAGGCAGCTAGGTGATGCAGCAGATAGAGTGCAGAGCATGAAGTCTGGAAGACTCATTTTCCTGAGTTCAAATCTGGCTTCAGACACTTCTTAGCTGTGTGATCCTGGGCAAGTCACTTAACCCTGATTGCCTCAGTTTCCCATCCATAAAATCAACTGGAGAAGGAAGCAGCAAATCACTCTAAGAAAACTCCAAAAGGGAGTCAGACACAACCAAAAACCAAGTGACCAACAACAAAAGGAATCCCTAAGCCTCACAGGAACAGAATGTAGTTTAAATAGCTGCACAAATTTATATTCAGAAATAACATCTGGCTTCTAAATGAACTACAATATTAATCTTTGAAGGAAGTTGTCAGATCTGTGTGGTCTATGAGACACTGAATATTTGCTTGGAGAAAAAAAACACTAGCTAAAATCAGCATACTTGAATTCTATACCTGGCTCTGCCACCAACTCTGCCACTGTGTGACCCTGGGAAATTTTTAAAAAACTATTCTTAACTCAAGAAACTGAGCCCAAATTTCATTTTTACAAAAAATGATGTTAATTTAGTTGCAACCTACCTAATTGAATTAATACCAACTGTTTTATGAAGTAATCTTGTATTTGTTTAAACTAGGACAATTTTATTATTCGTAAACATTTGGAGCTGTTTTAGCCAAAAGTTTTACCGCACACATTCACCATGACCTCTCTCTTGGAAGAATTTAGACATCACTTTACAAATGGGCATCCAATGGATGCTCACAAAATCCTACTAAACGTACACTATAAACTCAATTGTCATTAGCAAACAGTAACTGTTATTGGTGTCTATTAGTAAGTCATTGCTTCTTAAAAGCTTCCAAAAAAGGATTAATTATAAATTCCAGGATTAATTATATGCATTGGGAAGGTTTGCTTCCTGAACTGCCCTCCAGTATATAAGGAGGACAGTGATCACATGGTCTTCTATTTCTGCTTGGTGGATTACCTTACAAAAAAAAAAATAAGTTGAGCACAAATCTATAAGGCATAGGCCATTCAGAGCAAAGTCTAGTAGTAACTTTAAATAATTTCATCTCTTCACACTGGTGGAGAGGGGTGAGCAAGGAAGTAACCCTTGCTTTTTCAAAATACTTCAGATCTTAAACTTTAAAAAATGAATACTTTATTTCATCAATGTCTCAAAATTTTAATTTGCTATTTTTTTTTTTGCTACTGATGTCCACAACAAATGATCCCTTGCTGTAATGCATCATCCCTTCAAACCCAGAAATGAGACAGTTACATGCTTTTGAAAAATAGATTTTGAAGTTTCAATCTACTCTTCTCTACCAGGCCACTTTCTAATTCTTTTCCTATGATACAATTCCTATTCTCTATACTTCATAAGAAATGATGTACGAGAACCAAACAGGTCTCTTGAAGCTACCATATGACTCAAAATAAGTAACTTAGTGGTATTATTTTTAAAAATTAATAATTAGTACTATTTATTTTTGAGATTCTTATATTGGGGGAAAAACTGAATTTTCAAAGGGTATTTTCAGCAAAGTGGCATCAATGACTCCCAAATACTATGACCTTTAAAGCTATACCATCAGGCTCCATAAGCCAAATAGCATTTGAAGGGAGAAAATGTATCTGTTCACCAAATAAAATGAAGTGACAATGCTGTGAAAAGAGGTTGTTACTGAAGGGCCTAGGCTGCAATGTGTTTGTGTTTTTAAAATTAAAAATCCCATTTTCTCTCATGTAAGAAGTTAGGATTCATTAATGAATCACAATTAGTCATGGGTTCACTACATTTTATAGTAAGCTAAGAGAGTAGAAAGGAGGGAAAAAAGGTGGTAACAAAGTGCAAAAGGGAAAAAAGAATAGTTTCTTAAGTATAGTTTAGAAGTTACAACATGAAATTTCACATTTCAAGGACATGTGTGCTCTGGGTATTTACACTGCATTTTTAATGATATGCTTGTGTTTCAAAGAAATCCTGTTGAAATCATTAATATTTGTGATATATTTTAAATAGAGGTATTTTAAAGAGAGATCGGCATGAGAGGATAGAATGCTGGATTTGGAGACTTCTTTTGGCACATGTTAGCTATGTAACTATGGGCAAGTCACAATCTTTCTGCATCTTGGGTTCCTCATCTATAAAATGGGTATAATAATAGCTGTGGCACCTTCCTCATGGGGTTGTCGTAAGCCTCAAATGATCATGAATATAAAGTGCTTGGCAAACTTTAAAATATCATATGCATATCAGTTATTGAAAAACAAGCATCAAGCTTTTATTAAATGTCTGATGGTTAGCACGGTGCATGGCACAAAGTAGTTTAATAAATATTTATTTATTGACTGATTGTCTACTTAGTGCAAGATGCTGAAACACAGGAAGACAAAAGCAGCAAACAGTGCTTTGCATTCATACTCATTCATTGAGGGAAACAATGTACACAAATAGACTGTGTGGTACAAGGAGAACTGAGGAGGAAGTGGGAATTAACCACTAGGGAAGTCAGGAAAGGGGGGGGCCAGTTACTTGAACAAAGAGGAAATTTATAAACCACAAATACCTTAGCAGATTGCATTTCATATTTATGTGTAAAATTATTAAAACTATGTGTAAAATGTTTGCACATAGTTGTTTGCATACTGTTTCCTCCATCAGGCTGACAATAAAGAGAAGTGATGGACGAAGGATGTAGGCTAATAAAGAGTAACACAAGCTGGAAAATACTAGCCAGTAGCAAAGTAAAGGAGTAAGCTATGGGAAATGCCTCTGTGGTTTGGAAAATCTCATCCCTGAAATAAATAGAGACATATCTGAAATCAGACCAATGACAAAATCTCAAACCAATTTTTTTTTTTAAAAAGTGAGTTATCTGTTAAAGATTATGTAAGAACAGTTTGGGAATTTTTATGCCAGAAAAAGTTCCAATTACCACTAAGCTAACTAATTGGCAGCAAAATATAAATCACATTCACAATCAGAAATTCTGCTCTTTATGAACCAGAAATAATTTGATTATCTAAGTAAAGCAGCTTTTATAATGCTTAAGTATTAAACATATTTAGGCACTTAGGAATAAATGCTTACTTCCTACTACACAGTAGAATTCAACAAAAAGTGAGTCAACCCTGGACCCTATTAAACTGGGTATATTATTTGAAGTGCTAGGAGGACTTCCTTTAACACTGCTGCATAGATGACCCTCACAAAGTTGTTGTGAAGATTTTTCATACCTAGATTCCCTAAACTGCATTATAGAGAGAGAAGTTCTGGGTACCATAGATTCAGATCTTGAAGATGAGGAACTTCTGAAACTGAAGTACTTCAGTCCATCCTCTACTCATTCACCAAAGTGATCTTCCTAAAGTGCATGTCCAAAGATGTCACCCCTCTACTCAATAAACTACAGTGGATCCCTATCATTCACCAAAGTGATCTTCCTAGAGTGCATGTCCAAAGATGTCACCCCTCTACTCAATAAACTACAGTGGATCCCTATCATTTTCAGGATCAAATACAAAATCCTCTGTCTTGATTACAGTCCATATGTTCTCAATGGGGTTTAAATCAGTTAACTTCCCAGACCATTAAAGCATGCCGTTGAATACATTTCTTAACTTTTCATGAAGTATAGCATTGTGAAAGACTATTTTGCTGGACTCCATCTCAATTTTGCCACTATGCCTCCTCTGTCTTCTCATGCTGGAACTTGACTTAGTGCCTTTTCACCATGGAACATCCATCCAACCCCATGGCCCTCTTCTCCTATTGCTGATTTCCTCCTGGGGGCTTCATTTGAGGAGGGGAATGGGGGCCAAAAGGGGAAGCCAGCCTTCCTTCATTCTTTTTCTGGCTCTGCCTACTATCCAGACTTTACAACCAAGCCTCATATGTAAAATCCTCCTCCTTCCCCCTGCTTTTCAGTTCCCTTTATGTGTAGTCTTCTCCCAACAGCATATAAGTTCCTTGAGTATAGGAATTTTCTTTCTTTTTGCTCATATTTGTATTCCCTGCACTTAAGTAGCCAAACTTAAGAAGCCTCAACCAGGGAAGTAGGGTAAAGGAATATTAGTAACAAGCAGACCCTTCAGTAATGCCACCTAAATATGGAAAGCCAGCTTCTCTCTCTCTCTCTCTCTCTCTCTCACCTTTACTATACCTTGATAAACTGAAGCTAAAGTCAGTGTATGTATGACACTGTCTACACTGAATTATGCCACTTACTTAAATAGCTTATTTCCAATTCCCCCTCCCACCTCAACCACTCTCACTACTGGCCTTCTGGAAAATCAATAACATAACTCAGATTTAAAGTCTATTCACTTGGATAGCTGTCCTTTGATTCACCTCTGTTACTAATTCTGGGGTTGCTATGTTCTTCACTACCAAAACAACGCTGTTTTGAATGCTGTAACTTAGAGTCAACTTATTTTTCCCACTAAGAAGCCTCTGAAAGTGGCAGAGGTCTGTTAACTCTGGCAAAGTAATGTTTTACATGACTCTAGCCTGAAAATGCAGAGGTCACTACAGTCATTTTCTGGTAAGAAGCATCTAGTCTTCTATACAATTTTTCTCTCTTCTACAGAAAGAGGAAACATAGGTTAACTTAGAGGAATACAGAGACTAATACATACAAATATATATGAATACAGAGATTAATATAATTTTTGTGATTTTTTCCATAAAATACAAAACATGGCAAATTAACCTGATCACTTTGAATAACGGGGAATTTTCTTAATTTTCAATTTTAGGAGATCATTGGATAATTGAAAAATTATTGAA
This sequence comes from Vombatus ursinus, assembly GCF_900497805.2. Taxonomy (NCBI): domain Eukaryota; kingdom Metazoa; phylum Chordata; class Mammalia; order Diprotodontia; family Vombatidae; genus Vombatus; species Vombatus ursinus. The sequence continues at coordinate 6,280,717 of NW_020946557.1, read as the reverse complement.
TTTGCTAAAAATGTTTTCTCCATTTTCAAACTCTTCACCAAAAGTGTAATTAAAACAAAATGTCCTGCAAGGCAAGATATATTTTGAGACCTTGTTTGGCTTGCCATCACCTGTGGTTGTCCAGAGATTATTTATTTGTCATACATGGAAGGGAAAAAAAATTAAGGAAACATGGGAAGAAAGGTTTAAAAAAATCTGAAGTTTAGAGAAAAAAAACTCAACAGTAAGAACAGAGTAAGGAATAGAAATGCTACCTTAAAAGTTTATTCAACAATACTTTCCTAATGTGATGCATTAGTAGCTAATTTTTTTCATATTTTGTTGTGATGCAAAATAAAGAGCCATATTCTTATGCCAAAGCAGACTCATATAATTAATACTTATTGCATTTGTCTTAGGTGGTTTAAGTCTTTTTTCATTTTCCTAAGTGACTCTTTTATTATGAATTATAAGAAGCAACTACTAGATTAAGAGAAACTCTTAAGAGAGAAATGAAAATCTAAACTAGTTATTGAAGATGGATATTAAAAATGGGTTTTATGGTTTCTTTTCCCTATAGGAAAACATTTAAATCTTGTAAACTATTGCAGCTCATGAGGGCAGCTTTATATATGAATAAACCAGTACATTTCTTGTCATTTTTAATTTGTCTGAGAAATTATGCTTTGACAGCAAAACTGTAAGAAATTTTTTATAATTCTATTCACTGCTATCAATCAGTGCTCCCACACTGATTGTCTCTAAGTATAAGGATAAAGGATGTTCAAATATTCACTTACTGATGACCCTTAGAGCACTATAAGATTCAGCTTCAAGCAAAGATTAAATTATATTAATTAGTGTTTTACAAATGAGTATAATATGTTGTAATTAGATTCTTTGAAAAGTAACAATCCAGTTTTGGTGTACAGCATAATAATAATAATAATAATAATAATAATAATAATAATTGCTAACAAAAAGAGTTTTAAGGTTTGCAAAGTAGTTTAAATATATGTGTGTGTATGTGTGTATGTATATGTGTATATATATATATAAATATATATATATATACCTACCTCACAACAACACTATGATTATTATAACACTAGGTGCTATTATTTTGCAGATAGAGAAATTGAGGCTGAGAGAGATTAAGTGGTTTGTCCCTAGTCACACTGCCAGTAAGTATCAGAGGCCTGATTTGAAATCAGGTCTTCAGGTCTCCAAGTTCATCACTTTCTTCACTATACCACCTATCTGCCTGGCAACTTGCAATTAAGCAGAGTTCACTATTTCCCATGCTACATAAAAGTATATTAAATTTAAGAAAGACAAAACATTCTATCTTGTCTTACAATAATACGTTAACTATGATACAGATGAGTGGCAGCTTTCCATAGTGAATAAAGGATTGGCCTGAGAGTCAGGAAGACCAGAATTTAAGTCATGCCTCTGACATAAGACAATTCTGTGACCAGAGGTAAGTCATTTACCCTCTCAGCTCTTCACACAACTGTCTGAGACTATAAGTTACAGACATGTTGTTGATCTGCATCAGTGGCAGGGGTTTACACACTGGGAGTTCCCTACATTGATGCAATCAGTTTTAGGTCAAAGGAGAATAATACATAGCAATAATAACAAATATGTTAATAATTTGATAGAGCATTTTCATCTTAGCCTAATCTCCAAGGTCCTAATGCCCAAGCAGAGAGAGAAAGAGAGATATTTGATCCTTTAATGCTTTCTAGGTCTACTACAGCACAAATGTTTGAAAGAGAAAAACCCAGAATATCTCTTGGCTTTAAACCAGTTGAGACTTCTTCCCCTATCACAACACTAAGAGGAAAGCCACAATCAACTGAGATTAGAGCTTCCTTTGATTCCTTTTAGGGATTTTTTTTTTCTATTTTTCTTGGTAAATGATGATCCATGAATATTTAACATTTTCTGTGAGGGTCATGGATAGGTGTTACCAGTTTACTCCATGGGAAATTTAAAAATGAAAGAAAAAAAATCTTCCAAACTTAAAAAAAACCAAAACTGCTTGCTTTTAATTATATTTTGTCTGTCTTCTGACCCCCTCCATAGCAGAATTTGCACTGTTTTAACGTGTCCTGGAGTTTTCCTACACCCAAACATAGCCCAAGGTTCTGGACAGGCAAAATAGGGAAGTGACAAGAACCCCTGGTGAAATTTATCAGTTCAGCTTTGGAACTCTGCCTTGAATCCACGCTGAACTGATTGGTGAGTACAATCTCTTTTAACTCACTATATCTCTGGCTGGCCAAAGACTGTTACTTCACATACCATCCATTCATCCACCCTGAACATCTTACTATGTACTACCCCTTGCCTCCCTCCACACTCTTTCTCCTTCTTGTTTTGGGAAGAGTCATCAAATCAACACTTAGAACTCCAAAGGAAAGGACACGACAGTTGACTTGCGAATGCTTCCACTGACAATCCATCAGACTCCCAAGAAAAACACCTTTTGATTCCCTTGCACCCACTTCCCTATATGTGTTGTCTCTCCCTTGTAGAATCTAAGTTCTTTCAGAGTGGGGATTGCCCCGCTTTTATATTTATACACACCCAGCACCTAGAGCACAGTGCCTAGCATACAACAGGTGCTTAATAAATGCTTCTTCATTCATCATTGATTAATTTCTTTCTAACTTATAATCACAGTGATCAGCAGTGTTGTCACGGGGAGGAAGCTAGGCATAGAGGAAAGAGGACTGGACAGTCAAATCTGCATCTTAGCGTGAAGGCCTGATACAGGAGTGGGGAACCGGTGGCTTGGAGGCCACATGTGGCCCTCTAGGTCCTCAAATGTGGACCTTTGAAGAAATCTATTCTGTGAAGTTTGGATTCAGTCAAAGGGCTACACTTGAGGACCTAGAGGGCCACATGTGGCATCGAGGCCACCAGTTCCCCACCCCAGTACATTTACCAGTATAATTTCCATCTCTAAGCCTGTTTCCTCTTCTGTAAAAATAAAGCTAAAAATTAGTCAGCCAACAACACTTTATTAAGCATCTACAATGCACTGTGCACTGCGCTAAGCACTATGGATACAAAGACAAAGGAAAAAACCTGTTACTCTCAATGAGTTCATATTCTACCAAGGGGAGAAAACAGGTACACAGTGAAGTAGGCACCGAATAATTTCCTTCAGAATAAATACATACAAGGTAATTAGGGAAGGAGGGCACTAGCAGTTGGGGGAATTAGGAAAGATTGATTAAAAAAAATATATATATATAAATATATATATATATATATAAAACACACACACACACACATACACACACTCACACACACACCTGTAACGGTACCTGTCTTGTCTATCTTGTTCCAAGAAACAAATGAGTAATGTACAAGAAAAGGTTTACAAGTGTTTGTTGTTTGGTTTTTTAGTCGTGTTTGACTCTTCATGATCTCATTTGGGGTTTTCTTGACAAAAATACTAGAGTGGTTTGCCATTTCCTCCTCCAGCTCATTTTACAGATGAGGAAACTGAGGCAAATAGGGTTAAGTGACTTGCTCAGGGTTACACAGCTATTAAATATCTGAGGTAAAATTTGAACTCAGGTCTTCTTGACTCCAGTCATGTAGCTGCCCAAGTTTAAAAGTGTGAAGTGCCATAAATTGAACAAGAGGCATTATTATTGTTATCATCCTGTGAAGGGGAAGCAAGAGAATCAGCCTTCACTTTAGAGATAGTTGTGTACCATGGCTCTAGGCTAGAGAATGCTATTCAATTCTAAAGGGTTGAAAGACTGATTATTCAATTCAGCACTCATTTACTTTGAAATACCTTTCACATGCATAATGTATAACTGCAGTCAGGCACAGTGTAAGAATATAAAAGATGAATAATACACAGTTCCTGCTATCAAGAAATTTATTTGCTTGGAATCAAGAGGACTGCAAAGTTGGAGAAAAACTTACATAACACCCACTTAGGAAAGCTGAAGCCAGAGAGGTAAAAAAGTTGCTCATGATTACACATACTGTGTGAAAGGTGAGGCTGGAATATGGTCTTGTTCAGAATCCTTTTCACTGATTCAAACAGTGTATTTAATATTTGAGCAGTAGTATTTTCTTGGGGAGGGGGGGCGGGGCTAGGCAATGGGCTGAAGTGACTTGCCCAGGGTCACACAGCTAGTAAGCGTCAAGTGTCTGAAGCCGATTTTGAACTCAGGTCCTCCTGACTCCAGGGCCAGTGCTATATCCACTGTGCCACCTAGCTACCCCATGAACAGTAGTATTATTTAACTGAATCAGTCAACAAGTATTTAAATGCCTTTCACATGCCACAGGGTTGATATAAATTACAAAGAATGAAAAAAATCCTTTTTTCCAAGGAGTTTACATCCCAAATAAGTACATAGTACATAATAAGTACATGTGTGTTTATGGATGTATCAAAAATATAAAGTGAATACAAATACATAAAAGGCAGTTAAATGAAAGGGAGTTTGGGAGGGAAGGCTTTACCAGTATTGACAGGGGCAGGGTGGATCAGGAGAGACCAGGTAGATGATGTTACTTGAGCTGCATCTTAAAGGAAGGAATTCATTGAGCAAGGGTAGGAGAATGCATTCCAAGCCTGTGGAGAGTCCAGTGAAAAGGTACAGAGATGGACAGAGTGTCACAGAGAAGGCCAGTTTGGCTGGAATAGAGTACTAGACAGAGAACACTGTCCAGTGAAGCAGGAAAACTAGGCTGAGACAATGTTGTGTAGAGCTTTAAAAGCTAAACAGAGGAGTTTGTATTTTATCCTAGAGGAAACAGAAAGCCAAGTGTATTAGATAAACTAAGATGAGAAATGACCATCAGGCTTGCCAATGAAGACATCACTGGTAATTTTGGTGAGCACAGTTTCAGTTGGGTGATGATGTGAGAAGGCAGGCTGCAAAGGGTGGAGGAGTGAGTAAAAGTAAAAGGACTGCCATGCTGCAGTCCGGGTTCCAATGAGGTTGGATAATAGGAGTTTGTAATGTACCTCAGAATGGCTGAGTTAATGTCCTTCTAACTGTATTCAGCAGCTCAAGAGCAGGAGTGGAAGGAAGCAGATGGCTGTGGTTTGGCAAGAGATGACCAGCAACAGGCCAAGAGGGCAAGGAATTTAAGAAGACAGTGTAGGGTTAAAAAAGATGAGCTATTGGGTTGAGACTGGAAAGTGAACAATGTGAAGTCAGAGCAGGGATAATGGCCTGTGAAAATACTGACAGGCGGAAGAATATGAAGTCTCCATGAGGTAAGAATAGGTGTATGAAAGGTGAGGCAAAAGGACAGGTAAAATTTGTAGGGAAGGGGAAAATGAAGGTACTAGGCACAGGGAATGATTTTGAAATCCAGAAAGTCAGCAATAGGGGAAAATCATTTAGAGGGCGATGAAGGCAGGCCCACCTGTGTCCCTTCACAAGATGGAGGCTCCAGAAAGAGGACTGCGGGGAAAGGGAGGGGAAGGCAGAGAAGGGAAAGGAGCAACCCTTGAGAGTGGATAGAGTACTGGGCCTGGAATCAGACCTAAGTTCAAATCCAGTCTCAGACTCTTACTACCTGTGTGACCCCGAACAAGTCATTTAACTACTGGCTGTCTCGGTCTCCTCAATTGTAAAGTGGAGATCATAAAATGACCTACCTCCCAGAGTTGTTATGAGGATCAAATGAGATATTTGTAAGCACTTAGCACACTACCTGGCACATAGTAAGAACTATATAAATGTTAGCTATTATTATGAATATTAAAACCATTGTAACAGCACCTACCTCCCAGGGTTCTTGTGAAAATCAAATGAGGTAACTGTAAAGCACCTTAGCCCACTATCTGGCACATAGTAGACACTTAATACATTTTTATTCCCTCCCCTCCCTCTCTCCCTTACAGAGGGATATTCCAGTCCATTATGTTTGCTATGGCTTCACTTTTCTCATTCTCCAATTTCAACCTAACAGTTAACTATTTCAATTTTACCTTGAAATGCTTTTGCTTTTCAAATCTCCCAAATCAGCTAATATTTATGTTGTATATACAAACTTCTGAAAGGCAGTGTGGCATAATGGATAGAGAAATGTATGTTCTTGGCTTTAACAGACACTTAGTTACTGTTTTTGTTTCTTTTAGTTTCTTCCATACAGATTCTGTTCCATCCATCTACATTTCTGTTTTTTAGTCAGTACCAGATAGTTTGGATGATGGCTTCTATGTAAGTCAGTTTGAAGCTAGTAATACAATGCTTCCTTCAATCAAATTACTTGTTATTATTTCTCTTGAGATTCTAGATGTTCTATTTCTTCAAATGAACTGTTTTTATTGCTTTATCTAGTTTTATGAAGTATGCCAATGATAATTTGATCGGTGTGACATTGAATCTATAAATTAGGTAGTAGTGCCATTTTTATCTTACTGATTCATCCCAACATAAGCACTAAATATCCCTTTATTTCTGGAATGAGTATTTTATAGTTAGAATCCTGCATATCCATAGGTTAATTCCTAGATATACATTTTGTAATTATTTTGAACAGAATTTTCCTTATTTCTATTTCTTGCAGGTTTTTTCTAGAACTAAATAAAAATGCTAATGTTTTTATGGATTTATTTTGTATCCAAGTGTTTTATACTGAAGTTAATAATCATATTGATTAATTTCTTTGCTGATAATAGGGCATTTTACAAGCACACACTCATATCATCTGCAAATAGGGAAACTTTTATCTTTGCCTATGTTTATATTTTTAATTCTGTTCTCTTGTTCCAATTGCTAAAGCGAATATTTTGAGAACTGTGTCAAAAAGGAGCTTGTACTGGCAAAGTTTCTAGCGTTTCTCCATTGCAAACAATGCTAGCTCATGGTTTTAAATATATAAGCTTTTCATCACTTAAAGAAAGGCTCTTCCAAGCCTAATAAAAGTTTTAATATAGGGTTTTTATATGATTTTTAAACATAAGTGCCATATTTTAATACCAGAATTATTTTTAAAATAATTATGTGTTTTGTATTGCTTATTGATTAATTATGCAAATTATCTTCTTAATGTTGACTCAAATTTGCAACCCTGTATGAATTCAACCTGGGCACAGTGAATACTTCTTAGATATATTGCTGCAATCTTGCAAGTATTTTACTTAATTTTTTTCATCAGTATTCATTCATGAAATTGATTTATAGCTCATTCTCTCTGATTTGCATCACTGGTTTTTATGTCAGGATTATATTTTGTCTCATGAAAGGAATTTGGTAGAATGCCTTTTATCTGTTTTTGACAACTTTTGTAGAATAAATATTATTTTCTCTTTAATAGTTTTCTAGAATTCACTTGTAAATCTAACTGATCAGGGTATTTTTGCCTTTGGCAGTTAACTTACAAGCTTTCCAATTTTTTTTTCCATAGGCTGTTTAAAATCGATTTCATGTTTTCTTAATTTGGGAATTTTATATTCTTATAGGAGCTCTTCTTGTCTGATTCCTAACTTTTGACAGTGCACTTGTGTGTGTGTGTGTGTGTGTGTGTGTGTGTGTGTACTGTGGTTCTTTTGTAAATAATTCTTCTTTTTTTTGTTTGTTTGTTTTTACTGAGAATTTACCATGCTAAAAAACCATTTAGATTATCAGAGCAAATGTAATAGGATACATAACATATAATCTTACCAGACTAGTAGAAAGTAAAAATGATTGACAGATATGAAACACAAAAATAGAGAAGATGAATAAAATTTGGCACAAGAGAAAAGTTAGCAACTTTGAAAGTACACATTAACTCTATTCAAGCTAACGCGACTTTGAAGAGAGAAGGTAAGGGGATAATGTACAGATCAGAGGTTTCTCATTAAAATAAAATAAATTAAATAAAAACAAAGATAAATACCAAAAATCATTTAGATTTTATTCATTACTCCATATTGCATGATATTTAAAACTATGGAAGGCGTAACAGAAATAGAAAGTGCAGTCTTTTACTTCAAAGAGCGCCTAATATATTCAAGAAGCTAGGAGCCAGAAATATATAGAAAGTTTTTGTGTCATTTAATTTTGTCCACATTATCAGTTCTACTGGGAATTCAATTTTTACCAAAGGTTATGTCAAATAGTACAATACATACAATTAACTTAGAATTTAGATTGTGTTTCAACATAAGGCTTTCAGACTGACTTTTACCTCAACTTTTTCCACTAGGCTATCTAATATTATAGGATTTTGTGTCTTTTTTTTTTAAATTGGGTCTTTTGTTTTCACATCATATTCACTTCTGAATCTCTTCCTGCACACCCATCCACTATGTCATCCTTTGTAATTTTTTTTACATCCTTTGTGATTTTTTTAAATGGAAAAAAAAAGTTGTATGTTTTTTTTTAAACCAGCAAAACCAAAACATTGACCACATCTAACGTATACAATATTCCATACACATAACCCCCCACTACTGCAATGAAGAGAGGTACATTTTCTCAGTTTTTCTCTAAGTCCAAGCTCAGTCATTATAACTGCACAGCGTTCATTTTCCTTTTATCATTCTTTCCTTGTACATTATTACAGTCACCTGTGTGTTGCTTCCATGGCTCTGTTAGTTCACATAAACCTTCATATGCTTCCTTAAATTCTTGATATTTGTTTCTCATGGTACAGTAATACCCGAAATAGTTCATGTTTATATGTCACAATTTGCTACCAAGTAATCATTTGATTTACTACATACTGTGTTTCTGGTTCACTGATCACATACACACACAGATACAAATTCTTCAATTAATATGCTGGTATATATGGAACTTTTCTTTCTATTTTTGGCCTCCTTGAAGTATATGCCTAGAAGGGAGATGTCTGGAGAGTTTAGTCATATTTTTACCATAATTTCAAATTGTTTTCTAGAACAGTAAAACCCATGCAAACTTTCACCAACAGTGGATTCACGTACCTGTCTTCCCACAGCCCCTCCAACATTCATTATTTCCATTTTTCTTAGTTTGCTGGGTGTGAAGTAAAAAACTCCAGGTTTTTCTATTTCACTTATTATTAGTGATAGGGAATAATCTTCCTACACTAGAGAGCTGCTCTTACTCTAATATATTCGTGCTAATTTTTTTCTATATCTTGGATATCAGATCCTTATCATTGATATTTTGGGCAAGGATTTTTTCCTCTAAATTTGATTAGCCTACTTATGCTAACTGCATTCACTTTGTGTGAAAGCTTTCCAATTCCATGTAATCAAAGTTACCTATTTTTTTTTTTTGTTGTTAACGCCTTCATCCCTTGCTAGTTAGGGATTCTCCTGCTAGCTATATCTGTGATGTCTCCATTCACTTCCCCCTTCCCCTTCTTTCCCCACTCCCCCCATTAAAAGGCCTATGTCTAAGTCAAGAATTCATTTGGAACTTATTGTAGTATATGATTTAAGATGTTGATCTAAATCTATTTTTTTCTGAAAGTCCTTCCCACCGATCTTAGTCTGTGTATGTATGAATGTGTGTGTATGTATACATAGATACACATATAGGTACATACATACATATATACATAGATATACATATACATACCTGTATATGAATGGATATGAAATTATTTATGTTTAGAGCCTATTTTGCTGACAGAAGAATGCTGTAAATCAACTGAACTCTCCCTTCCATGGTTTGTATTAACAATAAAGTTTCTCTACCTAATTTGTATCCAAAATCTATGAACTGTGGTACTTTTACCATGACAACATCCAACTTTAAAAGTTGCACTTTTCTACCACCTCAAAATGTTAACATTATTGGCAGCAAGACCATTATAGACTGTCTAGTTCTGATATTTTTTTTTAGTATGTTATGCCATGCTATAAAGTCAATTTAAGATCCTTGTGTTAAAACAGCCTGTTTCAATAAGGATTATAAGTTGTGAGAAATATTTGCTCTGCCAATAGGCACATTTGTGGATGGAGAGAGCAGAATAGTCAACTTAAAGCAGTCTGAGAAAAATGCCGTCAGTTGAGTGAACCTGATTTACTTCTCCTGAAATTACCTTATGACCTTAAGGGTTAGACTTCTTTGCAGAGCTGAGAATCATTCAATGTAGATTCTACTGCATTTCTTAAGTAAACTGTCAGAGTTATTTACTACCATACTGGAATATGCAATATTTCAGTTCCTCATCATAAAGAAAATATGGAATGCTTTAAATAGACACAAATATTTGGGGTCTAAATTTAGGGTTGTATTTTTAGATCAATATAGCAAACCAGAGAAAACGAGAACCACAAAAGTTTTTACCATCCAAGTATGAGCATGTGCTTTAGTGAATGAAGCTTGGTGTTCTTCAATGTTATGTTTTGACGGACAGGGGGCAGAGATACTATTGCTGTCTTTGTTTCATGTTTACTGTTCTAAAATGGATCGAAATTACATAATACCTCAGGAAAGTCAAATATCCAAAAGAAGCTTACCCTATACCACTCATACACTAGAGCTCCTTATTATGTATTTGGCATTTAGTAAAATACATTGGGAGAAAAGGCAGGGACTTCTACTTTCTTGGGGTGTGTGCACTTTTATTCACATCTGCATTGTTCATTCTTAGGTCACAAAATGTCTCCAAAATCATTTAGTAAATCCCCAAGGTACAGATTAACAGGTAACAAGGTAACAGATTAACAACTACGCTTTGTTGCTCCTAGGACAACAAAATCCTCTAATATGTACAATTCAGTACAGTGGATTTTTTAATTGTCCTTGCCTAGGATGACAGCTGATCTGTCATTTTTTAAAGAAAAATATTAACCACTTGATCACATGATATGATGCAATAAAGGGAGGAGAGATATAACGATAATGCTAAGGAATGGGGAAAAACTCATTCCATGGCTCACAAGGTCAATCAACAACCATTTGAGTTATGTGTTAGGTTGATATAGAGACAAAAGTAACGTTGATTTAGTCATATCTGACTCTATGTAAGCTCATTTGGGGTTTTCTTGGCAAAGATACTGGAATGGTTTGCCATTTTGTTCTCCAGCTTATTTTACAGATGAGGAACTGAGGCAAACAAGAGTTAAGTGACTTGCCCAAGGTCATACAGCTAGTGTTTGAGGCTGCACTCGGGTTCTCCTGACTCCAGGGCTGGCATTCTATCCACTAAGCCACCTAGCTGCCCTACACACAGAGATAAGGTGACTTTGGCAGGGAAGGTACTCATAGATGGTGGAATGAAGAATGGCTTATATAAAAGGCAGTGTTTAAGCAGAGTCTTAATGGAAGCTATAGTCAATAATGAACTGTAAGCAATTTTGATTGGACAAAAAGAATCTGTAGTAAATTCCAACAGGAAAATATATATGAAAATTTTTCCTTTAAATTATCCATGTTGTTGAAAAAGCATCTAACCTATTATCAATACACTGGGAGTAAATAAGGTATGTTAATAATGGGTGAAATCCCAGCTTTCTTATTTGCCATCTGTGCAATTCTGGACAAATTAACATCTCTGAACCTGATCTTCCTCATCTGTAAAATGAGAGAATTTATACTAAATGGTCTCACAGCTTTTAATTCTGTATTTCTGTGCTTCATAATGATTAACTCTTGGTTCGTTTGAGGAAACACGAATATATTTAGAGCAACTCATTATAACAAAATCCCAGTATAAGAAAGTAATCTGTTCATTGCTGTATTTCCACATACAAGATTTATCTTTGACAGAACCCTTTTTTCTGGTAAGATATATATGTTAAATTTTGTTGACACATATAAAAACTATTTGCCTTATGGTGGTTTTCACTCAAGTTCTATAAAACACCCCTAAAGAAAGTTTGATCTTGCTAGTTCATGCTACTAATTCCATATGTCATGATCTCAGATTTGCTCTTGTAGATTGAGGACAGGAAGGGTGTTTAAAAATACCTGCCACAGTTGATAAGGAAATCCTCTCCCCCCAAACTAAAGATATTAAGGTCAATAAACAAAAAGACTTATAGAGTTCAAGTACGCAGCACTTGGATTTATATATATCATTATATTTTTATATGTGTTATGTATTATGTGTATTTGTAGACAAATAATTTCTATTTATATATTTGTATATTTATATAACAATAAACAAATATAGCAATATAATGGATGATTAAAACAATATATTTATATAATTTTATAATATATGATCTTATTATTTGGAGCTGGAATGAATCTTAGATGTCATTAAACCAATTCCAGGATAGAGAGAGAAAAAAGAAAAACAAAATGCCCAATTAAATATATGCGAATTAGAAGGCACTTTTTTTTTTCTCCTTCTTCTTGCTCCCAACTAGTCAGGCATCTTACGAAACAATCTAGTAGGATTCTCAGTGGTCTGAAGAGAATTTCAGCACCAAACTCTCATTCAATTCAGCTGAACATACACGTGCTGAGCATGTCTTACTACAGGCACACCTCATTTAACTGCACTTTGTTTTACTGTATTTTGCAGGTGTTGTGTTTTTTATAAATTGAAGGTTTGTGGCAACTCTGTTGAGCAAGTATACCAATGTCATTTTTCTAACAGTACGTGCTCACATCATGTCTCTGTGTCACATTTTGATAATTCTCGCAATATTTCAAACTTATTCATTATTATTAAATCTGTTATGGTGATCTGTGATCAGTGATCCTTGATGTTACTACTGTAATTATTTTTGGGCACCACAAACCGCACCCATATAAGAGAGCAAACTTAATTGATAAATGTTGTGTGTATTCCTCTTTTCTCTCTTTCTCCTTGGGCCTCCCTGTTCCCTAAGGCACAACAATACTGAAACTAGGCCAATTAATAATCCTACAATGACTTCTAAGTGTTTAATTGAACAGAAGAGTCAACTGATGCAGTAAACTTCATCGTTGCCTTGTTTTAAGAAAGTGCCACAGTCACCCCAACCTTTAGCAACCACCACCTTGATCAGTCAGCAGCCATCAACATTAATGACTCCACCAGCAAAAAGATTATGACTCACTGAAGGCTCAGATGATTGTTAGCATTTTTTAGCGATAAAGCATTTTTAAATTTAAGTATATACATTGTTTTTTTTAAAATACTATTGCACACTTAATAGTCTACAATATAATATAAACATAACTTTCATATGCACTGGGAAATAAAAAATTCACGTGACTTGATTTGTTGCAATGATCTAGAACCGAACTCACATTATTTCTAAGGTATACCTGCAGAGGAGAAATAAATAAGAGTGCATGTAAAAGCACTTGTTAAGGCAAGAGAAAGTATCTGGTTTGACTGAAGCCCTTGGTGTGTGAAGAGAGATAAAAGACTAGAAGTGTAGGGAAGGGCCAGATTAGGGGAACCTGCAACCTCAAGGTCACATGCTCCCCACCCCTGGGCCAGATCACTGAAGGTCCTCCCTTACAAGCTGAGATACTTAAGCTTTTATTCAGGAGGTAATAGGGAACTACTGAAGGTCTGCTTTTAGTTTTGTTGGCTGAGAGAGAAAAGGTGAAAATAACATATTATCAGGCCTGTCCTATGGGAAAATTAATGTGAAGCAATATGTAGGTTGGTTTGGAGAAAGCAGAACCTGAAAGCAAGGGGATCAGTGAGATGGTTATTCAGCAGTCTGGGTAAGAAGCAATGATATTCTCATCAAGAGTGACGAATGAGACAAAAAGGATAGATATAACTGATACTAGTAAAACAGAAATGATAAGATTGACTGTATGGGGTGAAGGGAAGAAAAGGAGCTAGAATGTCACCAACATAGGAGAAATGTAAAAATGAGGGGATAATAATTATATTAGATAAAGGTTAAATAAAGCATTTATTAAGCATTTGTGTACCTGGACTCTGCAAAACTAGGGAAGTTATGGGTTGACTTAGTATAAAGTGGTGCATTTAAATGTTGCATAAGACAGCTAGTGGCACAGTGGATAGAATGTTAGACTTGGTGGTGATGGTGATATATGTGTGTGTGTGTGTGTGTGTGTGTGCGCACATGTGTTTTTTTGTGTTTGTGTATCACACTCTATCATAGTTCTCTTGTCTCTGGTCTGGTTGTTTCTTTCCTTTGCCGACTCTTTTCTCTCTTGTTATATCACTTCAAAAAAGAATGAATGTAAAGTGTTTTTGCAAAACTTAAAGAACTCTACGTTATCTATTATCATCATGTTGAAACTGTATCTTATTCTAGTCCCCTGATCATACCCTCCCCCTTCTATTGAGTATTGTAAGTTTATAAGTAGCCAGGATAAAGGAAGTAAGACTGCAAAGAGGGTCATAGAAATCATGCAGAGATCGCCCCAAAGATCAACGGAACATAATTTGCAAACTGTATTGCATATTAACCAAAAATCACAACCAAGTAATATGTGCTAAATCATAAAAAGCCATCTAGGTTTTGCTGTCAGGGCCTTTTGGTTCTATGATGGGTAAATCGCAGATAATTTCCAGACATCCACAATAAAGCAAGTAGAAAACCAAATGGTGCTGGCAATTTTGAGATAATGTAGACCAGTTAACTTTAAAGTTTTCCTGAAAACTTTGAGATGGATTTGGATATGTTAATAATTAACCCCAAGATGACATGGATAAGAGTTAGTTTGTTCCCCACAAAATCCTATAAAAATGAGACCCCAAACTCCTGACCTCGATCATTCTTCCATCTCCGTCTGGGTCCACGCTGCTGAGTGCCCCAAGTAAAATCTATGGTAATGGAAGTGATTCTTTGTGCTTCTCCCCCTGCCCCCAACCCTATCCCCACACTGCCTTCCCTCGTCATTCTATCCCTGACCCCATGTCATCTGACTCTGTACCCATTTAGCCACTTGTCTGTGTAATTTCTGTGCCTGATTGCTCCTGCACCCTTTGCGCCTTATTAAAGTGTGATCGTGGACTCACTTTCTGCTGCCATTGTGGTCTTTCCCAGTAAGTATCCAAAGAATTGGGTATACATACCCCATTTCATAATTCCATAAATTAACTGGCAACTAGATCATCATCATCATCATCACCATCATCATCTTCATCATCACCATCATCTATCAATTTTATTAATTTTTCTTTGTGCCTGAGTAAAGTTGTCACTGGGTTCAAGGTGCTAAGTGTTGTGGTCATTTATAAATGATCCAGGGTAGTCAGTTGAACTAACCAAAGGATATCAGGGCCAGGAAAAGTGATAACCCAAAAAGTGGTGTGAATTGGTGATGGATCTATTCCCTAGAGGACAGGAGATTATACCAGGAACAGACCTTGGCCTTGTGGCCTAGTCGTCTAGAAGAACATGAAGTAAGAGTTAAAAAAGATTATACTATTCAATAAACTCCAGTGGCTCCCTATTATCTCTAGGATTAAATATAAAATCCTCTGTTTAGCTTTTAAAGTCCTTCGTAACCTGGTCCCTTTACCTTACTTCTTATACCTTACTCCCCCCTCCATATACTCTGAGATCCAGTAACATTGACCACCTTGCTGTTCCTCATACAAGATATTCCATCTCCCAACTCCATGCATTTTCATTGGTTGTCTCCTATGACCGGAACTCTCTCCCTCCTCATCTCCACCTCCTGGCTTCTCTGACTTCTGTCAAGTCCCAGTTAAAGTCCCATCTTCTGCAAGGGCCTTTCTCAGTCTTCCTCAATCTTAGTGCCTTTCCTCTGAGACTACTCCAAAGATATCCTGTATACAACTTGTTTGTACATGATTGTTTGCATATTTAGACTGGGAGTACCCTGAGACCATGGGTTGTGCCTTTCTTTGTATCCTCAGGGTTTAGCATAGTACATGGCACATAGTAGGCACTTAAATGCTTGCTGACTGACTGAAGAGGGACTGAGAAGTCTGACCTGGGTGGAGAGAGAATTCTTATTACACGTATAATGAAACATGTAATATTCAGGGAGCTCAACACTTCATATAGAATTACAGTGAATGGATGAGTCAGTTGGTCAGAATTAGACAGACCCTACAAGTCCAAAAATACTCTTGTAACTCTCTTACTTCAATTTCATAGTATGCCTTATATTAGTCATTAGCATAAATGTCTCATCTTTTCTACTAGGCTGCAAACTCCACTGTATATGCGCCATATATCGATCTTTTTAATTCCCACAAAGATGATTCAATATTTGCTGAATGGATATGAGAATTCTAGTTTATGGACATTAACTTAGTAATAATAGTACTCCTACGGTGGCAAAATACCTCCATCCTCTGTTTCTCCCATTTTCTGAAACATCAAAAAATCCAGGGGCAGCTACGTGATGCAATGGACAGAGCAATGGCCCCAGAGTCAGGAGGACCTGAATTCAAATCTGGCTTCAGATATATGACACTTACTAGCTATGTGACCCTGGGCAACCCTGATTGCCTCACCAAAAAGGAAAAGAAAAAAATCCAGTTAAGCCTCAGGTATACTTCACATCAATGTTTGAGAATTAGAATCAAAAGCCTAATAATGAAATAGCTTGTATTTACACAGTACCTTAAGATTTGCAAAGCACTTTACAAATTTATCTCATTTTATCCTTACAATAACCCAGAGAGGTAGGTGCTATTATTATCCCAATTTTACAGATGGGGAAACTGAGGAAGACAGGGATTGAGCAACTTGCCCAGGCACAAACAAGTAGTGTCTGAGGTAGGTGCTGAATTCTAGTCTTCTATACTCCAAGTCCATCATTCTATCCACTGTTGACTTAGCTGCCTAAAAAACTTTACAGTATTAGCTCCCTCTGTTGATATTCTAGTAGGAGATGGGGGGGGAGGGGGAGGAGAGAGAAGTACCAGACAATGGTAGGCTTTGTTAGGGTGAGTAAAGGCAAATTTTTTTAAGAAGGGGCTCCACTACAATTTCATGACTTTGAAATACAAGGAATTTTGTTAAACAGGAAAAAGACAGTAAAAATTATAGTAGAGCTTCCAAGCTTTTTACAAGATTCCAGAAAGTAACACTTTATCATTAAAGGTGTTTCCTAAAGTATTTTCTTAAAGAAACTACTAGATAAATGCTGAAGATGAAACCCACACATTTCATATTTCTTCTAAATTGTCTTGTGTAAGGCACTTCACCTACATAACTTTTAATAAAGGATCCATCCAAAATAACATAATTCTGTTTCCTAAATTTTACTACCTAAAAATTGTGGCCAACATGCTGGGAAATTTTCCCACAAGAAACTGACGAGGTCATATATTTCCCACAGAACTCTAGAATTCTCCAAGTTTTTTACCCCTAAACTCTCTTTTTAGGCAATGGTTTTTTGTTTTTTGTCAAATATTTTCTTTCACATTCTAATATTTTTTAAAAATATGTATATTTTAATATATGCTATCAATTTATTAAATTGGCTTTTAATCTATGAAGGCAAAACACTGCAAATACATTTTTCTAGCATTTTTACCTTTGTTCTTATGTTTCTTCTTTTGATTAATATACAAAAAAAACCATAAACTATTTACCAAGGGGAGGAAATTAAGGTTCATGGGAAAAATCACATCAAAGAGCAGCAACACTATAGACAGGAGGACTTTCTATGTCAGACACTAAGCTTTCATTATTCTATTTTAATCAAAGTCTACCTGCTACTCTTTGTAGTAAAACATATTACCCATACAACTGTGTAGAAGTTTAAAAAGTAAACCTCTGAAGAGTTCTTCATGGCATATGTAAATTGAGTTATTTTTTAAAAGTTAGATCCTATTCCTATGACATGTTGATTGCATATTCTATAATAATCAAATATATTTATGTCAGGTACTACAAATCATTAACTAAGCAAAGTCACTGGTAAACTAACATAATATTAAAACTAAGAAACACTTGTCTACCTATAGGTCTTTTGTTTGGGGGGTATTTGGGACTAATTTATTCTGGTTTGAGTTTCTGTGGGAGATAGAGAACATCTGAAGTTATACACTTAGCACAGTGCCTGGAACATAGTAGGTGTTTAATCAATGTTTATTGACTGAGTGACCCCAAATGTTTTTTGAAAAGGATAGTATTCTGGCAAAAACATTTCAAAATAGGTCATAATGCTAAATTTAAAGCATTACTTTTTTCACCAAAAAAATGTAAAAATTCTGATGCCAATACAATCATGGGGTTATTTAATACCGTTTACAACCCTATAGAGTACAAGTCATTTTTCCTTTTGAAGACAGAAGTGCACTAAAGACAGGGATTAATCATCAGCTCAGAGTTGAATTGATTTGAACATGTTAAAAGTATGACAAAATATCATTCTAGCCAACCTGCCCAACTAGCTGTTCCTTAAATTCAGCATTCCATCATCCTGCTTTCAGGCTTTTGGTAGTCCCCTGGAATGCACTCCCTTCTCATTTCTACCTCTTAGAATTCTTAGATTTCCTTCAGGGCTCAGTTTCAGGTACCATTTCCAAAGGCTACCCTATTCTTCCTAATTATTAATGCACTCTCTCTCTCTCTTCACACTACCTTGTATTTACTCATCTGTGTACATGTACAAATCAGAATTCATTATCTTTCCCTCAAAATCCTCCTCCTCCTCTTTGAAACTTCCCCCTTACTATCAAGGGTACTACCATCCTGTTAGTCACACAGATTGATGATACTGGGATCATTCTTGATCCCTCACCCCATACATGCAATCAGTTGCCAAATTTTGTCATTTTTACCTTTACAGTATCTCTCCTATACATCTCCTTCTCTCCGCTCACACCATCACTACCCCAATTCAAGCCCAAAACACCTCTTGTCTGGACAATTGCAATAGCCTTCTAATTACTTTCCCTGACCCTAGTCTCTCCCCATTCTAATACATCTTCTACGCAGTTGCCAAAGTAATTTTCTTTTTCTTTTTTTTTTTTAGGCAATTGGGGTTAAGTAACTTGCCCAGGGTCACACAGCTAGTAAGTGTCATGTATTTGGCCTGAGACCGGATTGGAATTCAGGTCCTCCTGACGTCAGGGCCGGTGCTCTATCTACTGAGCCACCTAGCTGCCACCTCGCTGCCCCCTAAAGTAATTTTCCTAAAGCATGGGTATGACCATCACCCTAATTCTATAAATGCTGGTAGCTCCCTATTAACCCAAGATTAAGTAGGAAAACAAAATGAGCCACAACAACAACATCTTTGTTTACCATGTAAAGTTTTTCACAACTGGGCTTCCTCATCCTTTCCAGGCTTCTTTTAAGCACTCTAACATTTAGTCATACTGGTCTACTTGCCATTTTGTACATACCACACTCCATTTTCCCATTTCAGTGACTTTGCACTAGTTAAACCCCATGCCTAGAATGCTCTTCCTCCTCACTGTTATCTCTTACAGACCTTGCTTTACTTTAAATTTCAATTAAAATGTAATCTTTTCTGTAGGAGGCTTTTTTCTAATGAAAGAAGGTAACATTTATAGGTGAGCTTGAAAGTGTGTGAATGTGTGTCGGGGGGGAGGGGAAGAAGAATGAGGAGGGGGTAGAGGGCAAAGCAACAGAAGAGAAGAAAGATGAGAAATCCAGAGAGTGAGTCCTGGTGTGAATCAAATGAAGTATGACTGCAGGCCTTCTTAAAATAATGGTCCAAGGGAAATGAGTCCCCAGTCAGGAAAATTGGGCCTTAGGACAGAGATATTCCATAGTGGCAGGATAGCAGGTGAAGAGAAGTCTAGAGGATAAGTCTAGAAATGAGTGCATTCCCAGCACCCAGTACAGTGCCTTTACACATAATAAGTGCTTAATAAATGCTTTTACTTGAATTAGGCTAAAACAGTATAGTAGTAATAGAAATCACCAAATAAATTAATAGAAATTCCTTTTGTACCATCAAATTCTAAAGAATTGAGAGAGAAAAAGAATTCCTTTTTAATAAAGTCTAATATCAAACTCATCAAAAATATTTATTAAGCTTGTGCAGAGAACAATGCTAAGTACTAGGGGAGTTCAAAGTTTTTATAAGGCATATTCCTTGCCCATCATAGAGTTATTACAGTCTAGTAAGGAAATGAGATATGAACATAGATAATAACTAAAACACAAAGTACTGAATAAGTGTAATAAAGAGTTCTAAAACAAAGTGCATTGAGTTGGGTTGTCTCTGATAGGGAGGAATTCAATAAACAATGAGGGAGAAGGAGGATATTCCAGGCATTGTGAACAAACCATAAAGGTAGAAGTGTGAATCAACTATTAGGAGGACGAAGAATAGTCCAATTAGGCTAGAACACCAGAGTACATGGAGAGGAGAAATGTGAGATAAAACTGGAAAGGTAGAAGGATGCTGGGTACCTATTCAATAAAACAAAATAGAGCCAGTAGAGAGCTACTGAAGATTTCGGAGAAGAATAATAGGACTAAATCTAAAAGTAAAAATATTATTCTGGTAATCAACTATGTGATTATTCGGAGGATTAAAGAGTTAGTAAGAATTTAAAACTTCGCTATAGAGTTCTACAACTTTGGCTAAACACATGCTCCCTTCAACATATGATATTCTTTTACAAGTCAAGAAATCTATATTTTATAAAAATAATATATGTATAATAAACCACAATTTATTGAAAGGGAGTATATTCCATATTATAATACTTCTACATAAGAATAAGTATATCAAACTACATTCTGAACTTCTCTCAAATAAGCCCATTTTTTTGGAGAGTAACAGAATTTACATTTATAAATAATGAACTGTTAACTCTCAATAACGAAATTCTCTCTTGACCTCAAACTGCACTAATGACAGACCCACAAATGTTAAGAAGATTTGTAAACAGTTCAACCATAATCTGGCAACTTAAATGTTTCTAAGGGACTAGGTTATTAAAAAAAGGAAGTTGAGAATCTGTGCTACCCAACTCTGAAATGGTTTTCTGATAACTCTAACAAAATTCTCCACAATTTCCTACAGGATCATCCAGCCTCAGCCCTAACAAAGCATCCCAGACAAAACTGGTAACTCCGCCTCATTTCACTGTCAATGCCTAATTTACTGACTGAACAAAGAGTCAATGTGTCATTGCCCCCTTTATCTGTTTCAGTGGCTAGTTATACATTTCCTAGACACATTTCTCAGAGACCAACTTGACTAATTATTATTTTACAGTGAGGAAACTAAGGCCAAAGAGGTTATTGGTTGATTGAATAAATGACTTGTCTATGATAACAGGATTGAAGGCAGGATTTGAATCAAGGTCCAACACACATTTACCTTACCTAGCTTAGCACTTTGGGGGAAAAGATTGGAAAGGGGCCCTACAGCTTTGTATTTTTCTTTGTATTTCACTGGAAGCTTAGCATACTGCTCTGCAAATAATAAGCATTTAATAAGTGTTTGTTGAATGGAATTGACTCAACTATTCCTATCTTTAAAATGGGATTAATTCATTAAATACCATACTATTTCCCTAACCTTTTATCCCATTAATAGTCTCACATTTAGTAAGCATCACAGGTGGGATTTGAACTCAGGTCCTCTGTCTCAGAACCATTACTTCTTTCTACCATACTGTGCTGCCTTGGCCTACTCACTCACACTCTCATCCCTTGACAGAACCTAAAATACAGGTGGGAGTTGGCACCTGACATTCAGTCAGGATGGAGACAGACGTACATCATTGAGAAAAGCTTGGGTGGCCAAGTTCTTTGGCCACATCCTTAGTCATACAAAACTGAAGCTTTTTATTTCTAACTCATCTAAGAAATTCCATCTCAACCATGGTAAGCACCTAATGTTAATACAACTGGGGGGGGGCGGTGGGAAAGGCACATGAAATGAAAAACTCTTTAAATACTTTTCTTTAAGTAAATGGCATATAAACTAGAATGGAAAGTCCTGATTTGACCTTTTGAAAAATTGGTCCTTTTTTTCTTTGGCCCAGTCTTGAAATAAGTTTCAGGTGTTTTTATAAACACCTGTTTTTACACATAAATTTCTTCTTTCTGACTCACAGCAGGTAGTTAACCACTAGCCAAATTAAACTATTCATCGAAATAGCTCATTTTTAGACTCCGGAGTCTACAATAACACCTATGAATGTTTTTTTAATTTTTTTTTTTAAGTCTGTGGGATAAGGAGGAGTGTGCTGGGGTTAGGCAGTGGTGAAAGTTGTGAGCATCTAAGTATCCTTACTAAGTTTCTGGGCAATCTTCCCATTTTAACTACTAATGGGATAAAAGGTTAGGGAAATAGTAAGGTATTTAATGAATTAATCCCATTTTAAAAATAGGAATAGTTGAGTCAATTCCATTCAACAAACACTTACTAAGTGCTTATTATTTGCAGAGCAGTATGCTAAGCCTCCAGTGAAATACAAAGAAAAATAAAAAGCTATAGGGCCCCTTTCGAAACTTTTCCCCCAAAGAGCTATGCTAGGTATGGTAAATGGGGGACGGACCTTGATTCAAATCCTGCCTTCAATCCTGTTATCATGGACAAATCATTTATTCAATCAACCAATAAGCATTTATTAAGTGCCTACTATGTGTCAGGCACAAAGCTAGGGGCTAGAGAGACTCTGCCTTAAAGAGCTTTCATTCTACTGGAGGGAGGGGGGCAGAATACCAACTGGTCACAGATAAGTAAATTCAGGATATATACAAAGTAAACAAAAGTGACTGAGGAGCATAGCACTAATGACCAAGAATCAGGGCGGGCATATGGAAAGCAGTCTTAACTTTTCTGTTTCAATTTACTCATTTATAAAATGCGGCTAAAAAGACCTGCAATACTTGACAGCATTTTTGTAAAGATTAAATAAGAAAATGTACTAAAGCATTTTGCAAACCTTAAAGTGCTATATAAATGTCAACTATGGTTTTGGCTATTGTTACAACAGAGATCATAAGTGCATAAAAAATACACAAATCAAATTCTATGGATCATTTCAGCTTTTGTTGTTCAGTCTCATTCATCCCTTTAGAGTTCAGAAAAATAACTAACTTAAACATTGGAAGAGAGCAATCATAGGTGAACCATAGTTTGGCCATCTACAATTCAGGGCATTAAACTAAGTGATCTCCAAGGTTCCTTTCAGTTCTCATGAGTCTATGAAATACTATAATTATATGATTATTCTCTATCAGGAATTTTTAGGTGGTAATATAATGCTACTTAAGGTGGGAAGGAACATGTGAGGTAAAAATTTTAAAAGGAGAAGTAATATTAGCTGGTTTCTAGATTTGTGAAAACACTATTCATATTCAAAGAAATGAAAAACACTCAGGTTACAGAGCTTAGACCACTCTGTTTTAAGTCGAGTGGAGTTTCATGCTAAAGCCACAGCTAGTCACTTCAAACAACTACAAAAAAAGTCTCGAATAAAAATAGTTTTAAACATACAATTGGGTGAGGCATGGTTAACAAATTCTGATGCTACAATATATTTTGGTCAAGACAGGACCTCTTAAGTGACTAACAAAGCAAAGAGTTGCCAGGTCCTTATGCTGAAATAAGTAGAATATTTGCATAAAGGGTTGAATACCCAGGATTTAACCAAAAAAGACACCACAAGTTCAAGTGTTAAAGGGCCCAGACACTGGAATCTAAAGAATGACAAATACCCACCAATGTTTACAAGTTTCTGAAAAAACTAAAAGGAGTCATGTGCTTGCAAATACCCATATACTTAACCACATTTGTATATTCTATGTTCACATAGCTAAATCGTCTGGAAACATGGAACCGACCTTGTCCAAGTTCCTGATTTTACAATGGTGAGCAGTGAGACACAGGGAAGTTAATGACTTCTCCAAGGCCCCAGGAAATATCAGAACTGGGATTTGGACCTAGGTCCTGTGACTCCAAATCCAGTGATCTTTTCCAGAATGCCACATTGGACTAGGAACCAAGCTCTCAAATTTCAGTCTAGCACTCTTTCCATTACACCACAGAGCCTCAGGCACTCATCACATCTCACTCGGACTAGTGAAATGGCCTCTTATTAGGTCTCTCGGATTCTAGTCTCTCTCCTATCCTATTAAACTTCCACTTAGCTGCCAAAACAATTTCCTTAAGGTACAAGTTATTAGCTTGCTTAAATACCTTAAGTGGTTCCCTTAGCCTGGCATTTGAGGTCCTCTACAACCTGGCTTCTACCTATACTTCCAGTATACTATTCTCCTTTATGAAGTCTATGTTCCTGCCAAACTGTTCCCCAAAGTTGGCACCCTAGCTCCTGGTTCCATGTATTGATAGCCCTAGCCATACAAAGCTCTGAGGGTTTTATTTTTATTTTTATTTCTAAATGATCCAAGAAACTCCATCTCAATCACAGCACAATGTGGGCAGGAGGGCGTAGAGGGAGAGGCTATGTGTGAACAAACTATCCCCTCACAACAGGAATGCATTGCCTCTTCATCTCTGTCTTTTTGAAGGGTCTTATTTCCAAGTTCAGGTAAGGTGCTGCTACTTTCATGAGGCTATCCCTAATCTCCCCAGTGAAGGGACCCTCCATCCTCAGTCTTCCTCGTGCTATACTGGAGCACATGCTCTGGACTTATTCTCCCAACCCCAACTCATACAGATAGGTTAGGTACCCAGAATTTGACTACTAAGATTCCCTCAGGGTTCAGTGGTAGCTCTGAGATGCTGGGGTGGGGATAGGGAAGAAGGATATCTTTCTAATACCACAGCTCAGGAGCCCTCCACCAGAATATTTCCCCCCATGGTTATCAGTTGTTATCAATTAATCAGCCAGATTTAACTAGCTTTTAGGAA
This sequence comes from Vombatus ursinus, assembly GCF_900497805.2. Lineage (NCBI taxonomy): Eukaryota > Metazoa > Chordata > Mammalia > Diprotodontia > Vombatidae > Vombatus > Vombatus ursinus. The sequence continues at coordinate 6,256,079 of NW_020946557.1, read as the reverse complement.
CAGGTATTTACTATGATGACAGAGTTGATACAAAACAATTCCTACCCCTACCCCCAATAATTGTGTGTGATACACCCTCCCACAAGTACATACAGAATCCAGGGAAAAGCTGCCTCAAGTTTGGAGCACATTAATCAATCAACAAGCCTTTATTAAGCACCTCTATGTGCTCAACAAGCCTTTATTAAGCACCTCTATGTGCAGGTTGTTGTTTGTCCTTTGTTCTCAAAGAGGATCATGACATCAGGAGGTGATGCCATGACTTGCAAGTGAACTGGATTGAGGGGCAGGGTGCTGTGCAAAGTCACCAGCCTCACTTTATCCTGGAGAACCATCTGGGTACAGTGGCAAGACACAGATCAGGACAACTGGAGATGGACCCCAGGTTACTTTGCTAAATGCTAGGGAAATGTCACAAAGAAGCAACTTAGAGCTACTGGATTCTGGAAGTCCTTTTCTCCCCTTCATGGGCTACTCAAGAAATTCCTCTTAGCTATGATTTCTGCTGGGCTCCTATAAAAGCCCCAAATCTGCCTTTCCTCATCTCCCCCAAGTTATCCTCAACTCCCTGTGCAGATACTGATGCCAGGCACTGATGTCTTGAGAACACTTTAGGAAAAGAAGAGCAAGGCTGAGCAATTCATTCTCTGGCTTAGTATGATAACTCGTACACACTAAACGCTCAATAAATGATTGCTGACTTGACATTTCTACCACTAAGCTGTGGATGCTCAAAGTCCTGATTCCAAACTAGTTTCCTGCTTTGGTACAAGCTCCACACAGCTCCACAACCAATCCAAACAGACTTCCTGTAGCACCAAGTTGAAAGGACTTGAGTCAACTGAGAGGTCCAGGTATTGTTCTACCTCAATTCACACCTCTGACTGGTTGATTTCCATTGAGATATGTTCTCACCTGACAAAGGTCTTGTCATTTATTTTGAGTGGGGTAAGATGATTTCACAGATTGATTCAATCAATTTCTACTCTGACATTATACTTATTTGTGAAAGGGAACAAAGCATTGGGGACACAGAAATGGTCTCAAACCCAGGAAGATCAGGGAGTAGAGTCAGTCTTTATCTCTATCCTTACATGCCATCCTCTCTGTACTCCTCAAAATGTAAAATGTTTAAAGTTAAGGCAAGTTTCCTTTGTGTCTTTTTATCCCCTACTGCTAGCATAGTAAATTGCACATAGTAGGTATTTAATGAACATGTGTTGATTTAAATTGAATGGGGCACAGGATAGGAATACAAGACTAAGACTCATTATTTATGAGGTTCAATAATGTAGTCAGTCAATGAGCAATGCAACAATGACCATGGAAAATACCGCTCCCCTGGGCTGGATACACAGAGACCAAAAATGACAACTGGATACTGAAACATCTGTTGTGTGGTAAGCTGAAGTGTGGCAACCAGAGCACAGAGGGGAGAAGAACTGCTGTAATGACATCCTGAAAGAGGTTCAAACAGTGTGCCATAGTTGTGGGCTGTTGGGAAACAGAAGAAGCAGACAAAACAGCCTAGAGCTGAAATTCTAAATAAAGGACAGCCACAAGTCTGAGAGTCAGAATCACAAGCAAGGATCGGCTTAGCAAATTCCTAAGCATTCATTCAAACATCCTTTTAAGCTCATTGGTAATAACCATTGTTCATTGCACCATTTCTTAACATAAAGATTAGCAGTACATGTATGTATACACACACACACACACACACACACACACACCCTTTGGTTTCTCAGTGACTACAGGTTAAGTCCAAATTCCTCAGACTGCTACCTATGTTTTCCCCTGATCTGACCCCACTCTACTCACCCAATTTCATCTCCTACTATATCCCAACACGAAGCATCCCTCAGGGTCAGACTTGTCTCATCACTGTTCCTTGATCATTACCACTCTCATTTCCAGATATAAGATTTCCCTTTTGCTTTGTCTCTCCTTAACCTCAACACACACCTTCGTCTCTGCCTATATGAATCTTAACTAGTCTTTAATGTATTGGTAAAATCCTATCTTACCCAGGGCCACTTTCACCTCATCATTATCTAAGCTTTTATAGCACTAATCTAATATTTCATCATATAATTAGTTTATTGTTTCATTGGATTGTCTATTGGATTTGGGGAGCAGGATCCACAGCTTACATTTTTGTCTCACCTTTGAAGACCTAAGCAGAGTAGGATGCACTTAATAAAAATTTAGTGAATAAATGAACTGAAATCTTGATAATTACCCCAATTAGTCTGAATTATTGAGCCTAGGTATACACATACACATAAATATTTATAAATGTCTTCCCACTGGAACTGTAAAAAGAATGAACGCTGGGAATTAGCAAAATAGTAAAGGTCATTATTTCTACTGAGGTAATAAGAATTCCTTAGACTAAGTTTTCATAAAATAACACACATACACACAGAAATAGCAAGTTTTTAATTTAATACCTGTGTTTTCCTTTTTAAAAAACTGCACACCTGTAGATGTGGTCAAACTTTTAATATAGGTGGCCAGACTTTTAAACACAGGTGCTAAAAATGTTCATTCAAAACTGGTCAGTCTTGGATTGAGACTTTATTTCACTATGCAGAAAAACAGAAATAATATACCTGTGCCTCTCTGTGGAATCCTATCCTTTCTGGCACAATCCATCCATAAAAAACATTTTATGTATTTTATTTTCAAAGTATCTTTTGATCCAAAATCATGAAACAAAATATTATCTAAGTTTCAAACTGTAAGCTTAATGTCTTTATTCACTTATTCATGATCTCAGTACTTAGCACAATGCCTGGCACATAGTAAGCATATAATAAATGCTTGTTGACTGACTGATACTGAAACTATTATAATATTGGTTCAGATTATATTGAGGATCCATTATCGTAATCTATATTTGTGTTTTATTTTCATCAATATAGAATGCTTTTTGATGTGTTTTTCAAGACCTGTAAAAGTATTTCAATGAATTAAAAAAAGTGGACAGCAAACAGATTTCAAATCTAATTTAATCTATCCTTAAGGCTTTTCTACAGACTTCTACATTGCAATAATATATAAATCAATACCAATGTTTAACTGTAAAATGTAAAGTCAATTGATGAATACAATGTATCAAGGCAAAGGGAGAATCTAAAAATGTAGTGTAGTATGTATGTAGCCATATACAAATATGTATATACACAAAAAATTATGCTACATTAAATGCATGTTCCTGTTTCTGATGAATATAATTTTAGCCATAGGAGAGTTTAAAATAATTATAAAGTAAATTACTATAAATTTTGAATTTCCTTTTTTATCCATTTTTACCAAATACTAAATTCTCTATCAAACATACCAAAAATCCTCAAAATCAACAAGAAACCTGTAAGTTTGTCACATCCTTTTCTTGAATCAAATTAAAAAGTGACAACTGCTTATACTGTAGTATCATTAAAAAAAATCTTTGAAACTTTCATGGGCTATACAGAAAATGGATAAGACTATGTGGTTTACAACATCTTCCTCTAGATTTGGACAACACCAATGAGTGATCACCTGAATAGAACAATAATCCAACAAATATAAAAGGTACCATTTTCTTAGCTAATAGCCCTAAATATCTGAACAATAACTTAGAGAAAAATGACAAAAATATCATGCAATTTAAACTAAGACTCCATACCTAAGTCAAAGAGTCCCTTTTTCCAATAAAGAAACATAAGGAAAAGGGACATTCACATCATTTGGTGTGTCTGCCCAAATATAACTTTCCACCATAATTAGTGCTTACTACCTCTTTGGGAGGAGCTAACCCCATGTGTCATAACAAGTGAACAAACAGTATAAATACACCAGGGTGATTCTTGAAGGACAACTTCTGCACTTCTCACTGGAGTGGAGGTACACACTGAGGAAGACTGAAAAACAATCTGCTAAGAATCCTGGCATTCTGGTAGGTCTCTAATTTGACTCAAATTCATCTAGCATCCATTTTAACTTGCAAAGCATAAACTTTAAGGAATTGATATTTATTCTATACAGATAAACATCAAATTGTCTTGCCTATAAAAACTCTTTTGAAAGGTTCTACTAGTCTGTCTAAATTGAAATGATGTTGACATGATTGTTAGAGCTAACTGGTTCTACTGCTGATTTAGTGTTATTTTGAAGCTTCTGCTCGACTTTATTTCAAAGATCAAGCAACGTTTAAAATGTCATGAGTTTGTCATTTGAAAGTTATGTATTCAATGCAAGTGTCAAATGAGACACAGAAAGTCTTCCAATTTTCAACAATTATTCACCTTGAAAATAATTTCAAAATAAGATAGGAACTGGCCCTGTGATCCTATTGGTATATAAGCATACCTGTGTAGGTTGTGGGCCCCTTATATACAGATATATAGTCTTAGTGAGCTGCCTACAGCACTGAGAGACTGTTTCAAAATACAACTACGAAATATGTTTAAAAAACAAAGAAACATGAACTGCCGTTAACTTAAGAAGTACATTCAACAGGATGCTAAGAAAGAAGCATATTAAACCTGAATGTACTAAAAATTAATCTGTGAACTACCAAAAAAGGGTAACATGATCAAGATGACAAAACATGTATATGTGTACATATGTATGTGTGCATGTATGTATTTTACATATGTGTGTATATAAAATAATTCTTTTCTTTTTGCAGAATTAGTCTGGGAATATGCTGTTACAAATAGCCTTTTTGCTGCTAATCTCTAACTTTGCTCATGCTGGGTTTTATGCTGAACGATTCCAATCCCCTACGGGAATAAAGGGGCCACCACCCAATCCGAAGACACAGTTTTTCATTCCTTACACCATAAAGAGTAAAGGTAAGGCAAAATACCTCTTTGGTTTTACTAAGCAGTTGTTACTATATTTAGATAATTATGATGATTTTCTTCCTTTCTTGTTATCTCTACTTAAGAACTATTAATCCTATGATTGGTATCAATTGTTTTCAATTTCCTAAATGAACCCAGATTGTTTGTGATTTCTGAGAAAAGCAAGTTTACAGAATAGCATTAACAACCCTCACATACACAGTGGAAATGGCACAGGAATGTTATGAAACACTCAATATTTCTGAATTCTCCTGTTTGGATTTACTTTCCCAAATGATGCTGTGGCAAAAATAAGCCTACTTGTTTAAAAAAATTAATTATCCAAAAAGATTCAACCAAAATGAATCACCCAACTTATAAATGACAGAACAGTTAAGCAAAAGGTTTTGTATGCCTAAACAATTTCTTCACTAATTCATTTATTCATTCAACAAACATTTATTAAACCCTTCTTATATGCTAGTCATTGTACTAGAAGCCAGGATATTAAGATAAAAACAATGGCAAATATAAATCCTAAATTTGCTAAAATTCAGCTAACACCTGAACATGTAACTGAATTTTCATTCAATTGGGAGCAATCTTTTCGAACATATTATAAACCATGTAAAGTGATTTGGTTTTCAAGAAGCCCAACTATGAAGCTGGTGTTTCTTTCTCTTCCAGTAATGGAAGCTTATGTCTTTATAAAACAAATCCATTTGCTTAATAAGCCCCTCTGTGACTCCAGAATCACATACTGCAAGATTTTAGGGGCTTTACTCAATGAAGAGCATTTGTCACTCTCTCCAATAAATACATACTCTATGTTCATTTAGTGGTAACAGCTCTTTTATTTTTTTCCATATTGACATTTTTTGTGTATTTTGGGGAAAAAGGAAAACTCTATTTAAAAACAGCATTTTCTATTAAAAATAGTAAATACTTATAACATCATGTGGGTGGCATTACAGGATAAGGACATGAACAGGACCAATTATATTACTGAGAGAGGCAAATCCTAGACTCTCTCTACCCAACACGAGTCAGCATTTGATGTAGTCTAAAAGAATCACCTAGAGCACCAGAAAGATCAAGTAACTTGCTCAGGGTCACACAGTCCACATTAGAGGAGAGACCTGAACTGAGGTGTTCTTGACTTTAAGAACGGATCTTTACCCACTTTAGCAAAATGCCTCTTAGGAGGGTAGAGTTATAGTGGAGAAAAAGAAAGAAAGAAAGAAAGAAAGAAAGAAAGAAAGAAAGAAAGAAAGAAAGAAAGAAAGAAAGAAAGAAAGAAAGAAAGAAAGAAAGAAAGAAAGAAAGAAAGAAAGAAAGAAAGGAAGGAAGGAAGGAAGGAAGGAAAA
>NW_020946557.1:6229854-6249777 GCF_900497805.2 Vombatus ursinus | reverse complement strand
AAGGAAGGAAAAGGAAGGAAAGAAGGAAGGAAGGGACAAAGAGGAAAGGGAAGACAGAAAAAGAGAGAGAGAAAAAAAGCCATTTGTAAAGTAAATTTGAGGTAGGGAATAGAATTTGAGTTACTTTCAAAATTTTGTTAACTTTGAAACAAACACCTGACTTTGTTTTATTATGAAGTTGACTTAGATTTGAACAAAGCTTGTGAGTTTGACTATTACACAAAATCTCAAAGTGAAAATTAAAGAACATTGTAACATACTTAAAGCCATTAAAGATATTCATGCCAGTATAAAATATTGTCAGCTCACTTTTAAAAATTGAAGTTATCTAATTCTCTATCACTTTTTAAAATATTAATATTGAACAGTTATAGAAATAAGAAGGAAGTGTGGCTTAGTGGACAGAAAGATGACCTCAAAGCCCAGAAGGCCTCTGCCTCTTACATAGACGTGCTGTGTGATCCTCTGCAGTTCTTTTAGTCTTTCAGTGCTCTAGGCAACTCTAAGACTAGGTACCATGCCACATCACTGCACTGGGATATTTTAGGTAAATGAAGTCTCTGGCAGGTTTTCTTTTGTTCATTTTGCTTTTCTTTTCTTTTTTTTTTAAAATTCTTCCCTTATTTAAAATATCAGGCCTAAGGGAAATACAATGCTTGGCCTGTACTGTTTCATGAACTTCACTGCCAGGACACTACTGCATTAACATTCCACCCAAGGCAACACGTGCTCAGTTTGAACCCTGCCTTGCTTCAGAAGACATAAAAGGCTCAATTTTTTTTTTATGTAGACAAAAATCTTCCTACTGAAAAAAAGAAATCAGAAAACGGTTACATATAGTGGGTTAAGTCGTGGAGGGGTGGGAGTAGGGAATCTTTCCAAGGGTCTCATTTCATGGTATCGAGAAGTAAGACAATTGATTTTAAGCTTCATTTTTGTCCTTTTTTTTCTAAATAGAACATTATTTTTTATTATTACATGTAAAGATTGTCCTAATTTTTTTTTAAAAAAAAGTTCTATTTGATAATGTCCAGAATTAAAAAACAAACAAAAAACAGTAATAGAAAAGGTTTGGTTTGGAAAAAGAATGGCTAGAATTAGAGGCTGTTTTTCTGTCAGGTGTGGCAGCAGATAAAAGTGAAGTAAACCAGCTCTCATCTAGGTCAAAAGTGGTGTGCTTTACAATGATTCCAGATGGAAAAAATAACAATAGGGAAAGCTGGTAGGTGAGATACCATCATAGAAAATGGGCCCCGGTGGAGGAGAAATACGAGTGTGTAATTCTCATCACATGGCATCTGGTTGCCACAAACTTGACATTCTACTTTGCTACATGTCCTGCATGTGTTAAAAGTTAGTGATTCCATTCTACCAATCCATGATAAAACATACTCTCCCAGGCATTTCACCACTGACTGATAGTGCATTCCAGAGAAATAAACGTTACTTTCTCTTCTTCCCTGAAACCTCTATTCTACATTGATTCTACTTTTAAGGGAGAGAAATTTTTAAAAATGTTTTTAAATAAAAAATGTATTACCTAAAGATAGTGCCTTTTCATTGATTTAGATAGTTATTGATTTTTCTGTCTTAAACTCTTTTCATAATAACAGCTCTTATATTTATGAAGAGCTTTAAGGTTTACCAAAATACATTTCTCACAACATTGCTGTGAGGTACGGAATTAAAGAATTACTCTTCCCACTTGACAGATGATGAAAATGAGGCAAACAGCCACATGCCTATGGTGACATAGCTAGTGTCAGAGGCAGGACTTTAACAGGGGTTTTTTGAACCTCAAATTAGTACTTGTTTTATTAGACTACACTTTTCATGATGTAAATTTTTTTTTCCATTCACCAACTGGGTTTTTCTTTATTCTACCGCCCTAATAGTCAATAAAAAGCTAACACCTTAAATAAAATAAATACTAAGTAATTGGGGCACTTTGTACCATATTCATACTATCAGATCATCAAGGCACAATTCAATATATCATTTTCATCACAGTAGCTAGTGGGGTTTTTAAGCTTTTTATGCATCTTTTGGAACCCTTCTGAGAATAAGGCTTTTAAATGCATGAAATAAAATACATAAGATTACAAAAGAAAACAAATTATATTGTAATAAAGATGTCAAGTGTCTCAGGCCACATTTGAACTCACGTCCTCATAACTCCTAGAGCTCTATCCACTGTGCTACTTAGCTGTCTCCCACCCTTTTTCTTTTATCTTAATAGAAGTATCTTAATGTGCTTTTCTATTCTTAATTGATATAAAGGGATATCATAAATATCATCAATATCTACTTCATGGCATGTGATGACTGAACAAATTGGTTTTATTTCGTGGGGAAGGTGTTTTCTCATTTAGAAAGCTTGTGACTTATATTAAAAACTTTTATAAAGGACATACCTTCTAAAGATATTGCTATTTTTAGGGATAAAAAATTCTGACTCTTTTTTTGAGAGATTTTCCTAATATCATTTTCATTTCTAATTTAAAATGTTATCATATATGCATAAATATAACTGTAAACCACCAAATAGAAACTAATATGTATAGCACTGAAGGACTGTTAACAAACCTAGAAATTAGCATTTAGCTTATACTTCTATTATAAAGGATTACAATTAGTATGCTTAAATAAAATCCTATTAATTAGGATTAGCAGGGCAGCTAGGTGTCACAGTAGATAGAGCACTGGGCTTGGAACCAGGAAGATTCATTATCTTGAGTTTAAATCTGACCTTAGACACTTACTAGCTGTGTGACCCTGAGCAAGTCACTTAGCCCTGTTTGACTCAGTTTCCTCATCTGTCAAATGAACTGGAGAAGGAAATGACAAACCACTCCAGTATCTTTGCCAAGAAAACCCCAAATGGGGTCATGAAAAATAGGACACGACTCAAACAACTCAGCAACAACAAATTACAGGTAGCAGTGAGTCAAAATATCAACAGCATTAGTGTTTACTACAAAACGAAAAAAAAACCAAAACCCATTATCATTCATTGAAAGATATTATTAATGATAATTATGACAGAAAATCCTAGATCAAATACACAAATCAAGTTGACAATAAAAGTCAAAACAAGTCCACCATCAATTTGTAAACAAAAGGATTTATTTGCATTTGAGAAATAAATATATGTAGAGAAATGTAGACTTTCCCAAACTGAACATTATGGTCTATAATTAAGTAGAGCTAAAAAAGTTAAACCATGTTCCACACTAAATTGCATCACCACAGGTTTTGTAACCTGAATGGCGGACTATGATTCTGTCTTTGTGGAAGCATACCAACATTTCAATATGCTAATGCTTCTTAAACTTCTCAACTAGTCTTTTCTTAAGGATGGTAGTGCTATTTAGTTTTTCTATCATGTCTGACTCTTCATGACCCTGTGGAGCATACTATCCATGGGGTTTTCTCAGCAAAGATACTGGAGTAGTTTGCCATTTCCTTCTCCAGTACATTATAACAGAGGTTAAGTGACTTGCCCAGGGTCACATAGCTAATAAGTGTCTGAGGCCATTTTTGAATCCCAGTTCTTCTGAACACTAGGCCTAGCACTCTATCTACTGATCCACCTAGCTGCCAAGGATGGCATTACCTTCATCTTGATTTAATCAAATCGTTGGATGGCAATCTACTAATTTTACAATGGAAGAAGCCATCTCATAACTATGTAAGTAATACACATGCATGCATCTGTGCATTTTGGAAGAGATGAAGTCTGATTCACGTTACAGGACTGTACTCAGCACAATGGACACCAATTTTCCAAGAGAGTTCTGCCTGAGTGGATAACTCTGTCCTTTCATTACTGTCATCACAGATTATGTACCTTTTCAATCTATAAGAGTTCCAGATTATATTTTCTAGCTTTATGTCATACTTTCTCTAGTCATATATACTCAATACTCAAGCCAAATAATAAGATTCTCCATTTCCCACATCTGTGCCTTTGCTTAGATCAGCTCTTAGGCCTAGAATGTACTTTTCTCTCTTTCTTCTCCCTCTCCTATCAGTTGGTGCCTTCCGTTCAAAGTCCAACTTGACATGCTACCTCTTCAGTGGCACCCCACCATTGAAAAGTATTCCCTCCTTCAAATTTCTCATAGAACTCCACTCAGATCTGTCCTTTACTCTTCTCATTCTCAAATACATCACAATTATGTGCAGATTTGTCCTTTCTTAGCAAATAAACTTCTTCTGATCCAGACCCAGAGGAGTATATCTTTGTATCTGAGAGCCTATCACAGGGTCTAGCAAATAACAGCGCCAGAACTGGTTGAATTGAATGGATTCTGATCTGCATTTCTAAATATGCTATATATAGGCTTGAAGCTGTAAAACTTATCAATCGCTGAGAAAATCTCCACCCCAGGTTGCAATTAATGCTCCTTGAGTCACTTGTTTATACTTTTTGTATATAAGTACTACACACAAGATACTAGGCTAGGCACTAAGGGTAGACAACAAAGTTTTACATTTATAGAGCTGACAGTAGTGAGGTTTTTTATAAAAAATTAAGTTTATGAATATTTATCTGCCTTAAGTAAAAGCTCCAAATCAGCCTAATTTAAGCACATTTATTCACTTATGAACATAGAGTCATAGCTTTAAAGATGGAAGACGCTTTAGAAAGCCTCATTTTACAGATGAGGAAACTGAGGCTTTGAGACATTAAGGGACTTGTTCAAGGTCTCAGAGGTAGTAAATTGTAGAGCTTCTTTATGTCCTAAACAGGGTATTAAAATTATCCCTTCATTTCTAGCTCCCTCATGATGTTTTCTTTTGATTCTGTCTCAATAAAAGAAAGGACAAGGTTCACTATTAGCTTTGAGAATGAAAGAAGATTTAGGTTGATGTTCAACCTAAACTTGAACCTCATTCAGTACAGGCTTGCCAGTCAGTCAACAAGCATTTATTAAACACCTACTATGTGCCAGCTAAGTGCTGGGAATACAAAAAAGGTAAAAGACAGTTCCTGCTTTCAAAAGCATCTCCACATTGTAACAAAAGCGTTTCTCATTAAAACTCTATTAACTTTTACGAAAGAAAAAAAAAATCACTATATTTAAACCTTTTCAAATTTATTCTACCTTTGCAGTCTGTATATGTTTGGTTTTTTTTAGTAAATCTATACATGTATAAATATAGCTATATTCCTATATATCATATACACACATGTAGATATATCCTCATGTATGTATATATGTGCATACATACGTATACATGCATGCATATACATGTGTATATATAAACACATATACATATATATCCCTATATATAGGTATATCTATACATATACTCCAAAGAAAATGCAAGAATACATAGTTGGAACAATTTCCACTGAACTCTCAGTTTCTGGTAGACTATGAGGCCAAGAACTATTTTTTTTTTAATTTTTGTACTTCCAGTGCATTGCACAAGGATTTTCATAAAATCAGCACTTAATGAATGCTTATTGAATTGTTAAAGTGAATGGATTTCACAATCCCATTATAGCCCATTAGAAGTTGTAATGAATGAAAGTATCTACAGTACTCTGTTATTAAGATACTGTAATAGGTTACCAGAGAGTTATAAATTCACCTTCTCGATTTGACTTTTAAAATGAATTTTCATTTTGTTGAGAGTTTGGTTTGGATTATTCCTAAACACAGGGAAATGAATTAGATGGCACCAAAAACTTTTTTCAGCCTCATGATTTATAATTTAGGAACAGTGATTTTTTTCCACAAAAAATCTTAATTTTTCCATTTTGTGTATGTGTGTGTTTAATGTCTTTTAGGCATACCAATTAGAGGAGAACAAGGTCTTCCTGGACCACCAGGCCCCACAGGCCCCCGTGGACAGCCTGGACCTTCTGGACCTCCAGGAAAGCCAGGCTATGGAAGCCCAGGGCCTCAAGGACAGCCAGGTATGCCAGGACCACCAGGACTGTCTGCAGTTGGGAAACCAGGCTTACCAGGTCTCCCAGGAAAGCCAGGTGAGAGAGGACCATACGGAGAGAAAGGAAATGTTGGACCTGCTGGTTTGCCAGGGCCAAGAGGCCCGCCAGGACCTCCTGGAATTCCTGGCCCCGCTGGCCTATCTGTTCCAGGCAAACCAGGACCACAGGGGCCAACAGGGGCTCCAGGACCTAGGGGTCTTCCTGGAGAAAAAGGTGTACCAGGCATCCCTGGTATGAATGGACAAAAGGGGGAAAATGGATATGGAATTCCTGGAAGGCCAGGTGAGAGAGGTCATCCAGGTCCACAGGGTCCCATGGGACCTCCAGGGCTTGCTGGAGTAGGGAAAAGGGGAGAAAATGGATTTCCAGGACAGCCTGGTGCTAAAGGAGATAGAGGTTTCCCAGGGGAAATTGGCCCTCCTGGCCTACCAGGTCCCCAAGGTCCTCGTGGAGAACCTGGAGCAGCAGGAATAGGAAAGCCAGGAGTCAATGGGGCACCAGGATTGCCAGGGACACCTGGAACCAAAGGTCTTCCAGGAGCTCCAGGAATAGCAGGTATGCCAGGTGCACCTGGATTTGGTAAACCAGGTTTACCAGGGATGAAAGGGCAGAGGGGACCTGAAGGCCTTCCAGGGGCTCCGGGAGTCAAAGGGGAACAAGGTCCAGCAGGTCACCCAGGGGAACCAGGTTTGAATGGGCCCCCAGGACGCATGGGACCCCAAGGACCAAAAGGAATACCAGGTAACCATGGCATTCCTGGTTCTAAAGGGGAGGCAGGCCCAATAGGCCCTGCAGGGTCCCCAGGAGCCAAGGGAGATAGAGGCCTACCTGGGTTAGAAGGAAAACCAGGCTACCCAGGAGAACCAGGTCTCAATGGTCCCAAGGGCAACCCAGGTTTGCCAGGCCCAAAAGGGGACACTGGATTGGGGGGTTCTCCTGGTTTACCAGGCCCTGTAGGAGCAGCTGGTGCTAAGGGCATACCAGGACACAATGGTGAGCCAGGTCCTAGGGGAGCCCCTGGAATACCAGGAACAAGAGGCCCAATTGGGCCACCAGGAATTCCAGGATTCCCTGGGACTAAAGGAGATCCAGGAAGTCCAGGCCTGCCTGGCCCAGCTGGTATTGCAACTAAAGGACTCAATGGACCAATGGGGCCACCAGGGCTACCAGGTCCAAGAGGTCATAATGGAGAGCCTGGACGCCCAGGGCCCCCAGGACCTCCAGGCCCACCAGGTCAAGCAGTCATGCCAGAGGGCTTTATAAAAGCTGGTCAAAGGCCAAGCTTATCAGGGACACCTCTAGTAAGTGCAAATCAGGGTATAACAGGAATGCCTGTGTCAGCTTTCACAGTTATTCTCTCCAAAGCCTACCCAGCAATAGGCACTCCAATTCCATTTGACAAAATTGTCTATAACAGGCAACAGCACTATGATCCAAGAACTGGAATTTTTACTTGTAGGATACCAGGTCTATACTACTTCTCCTACCACGTACATGTGAAAGGGAATCATGTGTGGATAGGCTTGTATAAGAATGGTACCCCCATAATGTACACCTATGATGAATATACAAAAGGATACTTAGATCAGGCTTCAGGGAGTACTGTCATAGATCTCATAGAAAATGATCAAGTATGGCTACAGCTACCAAATGCAGAATCCAATGGTTTATATTCTTCTGAGTATGTTCATTCATCTTTCTCAGGATTTTTATTTGCCTTAATATAAAAACAGCCTGCACAGCTAATCTACATTGTCTGCCTGAAAAACGTTTTTAATGAGATGTTTTCCTAGAAATCACACCCCTCCAACAGCCAAAACATTGTAAAAATTGACTACTTTTCAAATGTCTGGGAAATGGGAATTTACCATTAGAAACATAAGCTGAAAAACAATATAGTAAATTGCATATGAAGATCACTTTCATTTTAAGGATTTCTAGTAATTATGTCTAAGATACCCTAATGTTTTATGTGAAATCATGTGATATTGTGAAATTTCACTCTACCTGTACTGTAATTCACTAAAAGGAAGAAACATAGCCTCACCATAGAATCATCTTTTAGAGACAACAAGTTTCTAGAATGAAAGTAGATGAATTTACATAATAGCCTTCAAGAGATTCATTTTAACCATCAGAAACTGCTGAGTTTACCCGAATCTTTTATATAAAATTCTTAACAGCATACAGAAATGTAATGGTGGAATTTTCAAGCTAAAAATATAGCTAACTTAAGCACATTTTTTTTTTACACAATGTGGACGTTTCTTATCTGTCTAAAAGTAAATTAAACAAAAACTTCAAATTTTAAAGAACACTTTTAAAGCCCACACTGAAACTGTTTTGATCTTAAATATGTAAAACAATCTATACAATTTATCTTAAAAGTGAAATATATGCCAACATCCAAATCATATCTGAAAAGAGAAGAGTTGGCCCTTTGATTGACGGCTTTACAAAAAAACATTATTAACGCCAAAAAAAACCTAACCCAAACACAAGAATAAGAATCTTAGAAGAAAAGGATTTTTAGTCTAAGATTTGATTTCAGAAATTTGACAATATCTTTCAAAACATGCCAAAATCTAGCCACTAACATTAGTACATTTTGGAGACATTTAGAAAAAGGTACTGTATCGCTAGTAAACTTGAACACACACATTTGAAAGGTGCTGTACCCTACAGCACTTTCTGATGGTGCATTCTGAGAAGGGTGCGTTCAAATATGTATCCCTACAATGGTGCTTTTATGAATAATAAAGTAAAAGTATTCTAGCCAAACTAAAAAACAAAACAAAACACCCTATTATGTTAATCCATTTCTGCTACACAAGGTGCTTATTCAATTCAACCACCTCAAAAATTCATTTGGTAGCTAAAAAGTCTTCTTAGTTGCTACCTTCAAAGTATGGAAAGATGTCCTGTGACAAGATGACCGTCTCAAGTTGGAGCGTGAAATGGTGGCATTTCCTTCCAGTTCATTTACTTAAGGCAGTTGGTGCAGATGAAAGCTGTGCGCAATCAATTGGTTCACATGATGATTACTGTTTCTGTCACTAGAAAGTACCTTTCATTACTGGGTTTCTTGGCTTCATTATGTGAAATGTTTTGTTCATTGGATACTTTTTACAAATGACATTTCTGAAGTATTTACAGTACATTAGTCTATTGCAAGTCTTCCATTTCCATGAATTTCAGTGGAATTACAGCTAGCATCAAAGTCTTAAACAGTCTAAATAGAGAGTATTTATGCTCTGTCATATTTGTATATTGCTGTTTCAAAAATCCCATGATAAGCCAGAACCTTTTGAAAGCACAAATGTTTTCACCTACTCTTTAATTATATTGCAACAAAACCAAGAAAATGGATTTTTAGGTCAAATTCATCTAAAACCAGCATATTTGCTATTTTCAATGCTTTTTGTTTTTCAAAGTTAACAGAATGTAAACCAATAAACTGATGGATATCTTTAAAAGCTGACTTGGGCCTGGCTTCTTCATTGATACTCATCTGTTATCACAATGCTGTTATCACAGCATGATAACAAATAAAACAATTAGCCAATTAAATAACAAATAAAAGCAATTAGCCAATTAAAAAGTGTCATCAACTATAATAAAAGGTGAAGTCCTGAGCCACATTGTTGCTGAGAAATTAACACTCAAATGCCCACAACGAGGTGCAAAGAAGTCAGCCATCCCACTCCCACCTCCCAAAAAATTTCTATCAGTTCAAGTTACCAAGAGTAGCCTAGCAAATTCAAAACTAATACATGACAGAGTCACTAAAAGTAGAAAAACACTCAGACTCAGAAAAGTGGCAAAAGTATAGCTCCCAGCTTATATCATTTTCATTCCTGATAGCCTATCACAAAATTAGGAAACAATGAAACAAAACAATTTTTTAAAAGTAGGTAACTGTCATTCTGTGAGTATAGGTAAAGGATGGCAGACTCTTGACTTAGACAGTTAATATCTGGGTTAACATTCAATTCATTACCTTCAGGTATTACTGCCCTTGTTGTGGGTTAGCCAACATTGTTTCTCAAACAAGAGTGGTTGGTGTTTCATGAGCAGGCACCTTCCCAGAGGCTGTCCTGGTACTGAACTAGATTTACATGTCCATGCCAACAGCCACAGCAATCCTCAATCTGATACCCTGGCCAGGGAATATCAAAATCAAGGCCCTCACACTAGGGAGCACACAGGCAACATAAGTAGCCAGCTACTCAAAATACACTAGTAGGACCGAGACAATAACATTTATTATGATAACACATACTTCAGTTCACAAAAAGATTAACCAAGAAATGTAATACAGAATATAACATTTAAATGACGACAATCTAATTGAGAGAAAAAAAGAAAAAGCAACTTCTAATTAATTCACCAAAACTTTGGATAACATTCCAAGAAACTCACCTTTAAAAGCTGTTATTTTATAATTATGGTGTATACTAGCAAGAATATCCTTCCAAAAATCAAATGTTTCCTGGTTACCTTCCTGTAGAGGACCCAAAAAAAAGAACAAAAACAAAAACAAATTGGTATCCTAATTTTTATATACAGAAAAATAAAAATGGTGTGTATGCAAATAACTGTAATTCTGTGTCCAGACATAGATATTTTAAAACAATAATCTTTCCCATCAATTGGGCCACTAGCAGAAAGTTGCCAATTACCAGATGGTCAAAAACAGACGCCTTTGTATGCCATTGGTTGAGCTGTGAATTGGCCTAAATATTCTAGAAAGCAATTTGAAACAATGAGAGGAAAATGACTAAGTGACTCTTTCACCCTTAGGTCCCACTGTGAATCAAGTACAAGTACATCCCAAGTAGGTCAATGATAAAAAGAAACATCAGAAAATGTTTACAGCAGCACTTTTTATAGTAGCAAAGAGCTGGAGACAAAGTAGATGCCCTCAGATTGGGTAATGGGTAAATAATTTAAGGCATGTTGATGTGATAGAAATCAATCCATCAACAAGCATTTATGAAGTGCTTAATATATGAAAGGAACTGTGCTAAGTGCCAGAGATAAAAGGAAAAAAATGAAATAATGACCTAAAAAAAAAAAAAGGACTTTACATTCTAACTGGGGAAACAGAATGTATGTGTATATGTGTTTGTGTGGATATATACATACATGCACACATAAGTTAAATAAAATGAACACAAAGTAGTTTGGCTCCTTATATAGCTGGTAGGACTAGGAAAGACTTTATAAAGAAGGTGGAATTTGAGGTGTACCTTGAGGCATTTCAGGAGGCAGAAGTGAGGAGGTAGAATTTTCCAGGCATGGTGATCAACTGGGAAAATCCATGAAGGATGCTGACAGAACATCAGAACATCACGTGTGAGGGAAAGTAATTAGGCCAAAATGGCTGGAACCCAGAACGTGTCAGGGAAAGTAATTTATAAGAACATTGGAAAAGTAAAAAGGGGTCAGGTTGTGAAGAGTTTTAAATACCAGACAGAGGAGTTCATATTTGACACTAGAGACAATTAAGAGTCATTTGACTTTCTTGAGTAAGAGGAGACAAGATCAGAACCGTGTTTTAAGAAAATCATTTTGACAGCTAAGTGGAGGAGAAAAGGGAGCAGGGAGAAGCTTGAGGTGGATAGAACAAAAAGGCTACTCCAATAGTCCAAGTGAGACGTGAGGATGTTCTAAATCCAAGAGTGGTAGCTACGTGAATAGAAGGTATATATATGGAAGAGAAATTATGGAGACAGAAATAAGATTTTGCAACTAATTGGATATATAGAACGAGTGAAACTGAGGAGTCAAGGATGATACCAAAATTGCAAAACCAGGTGACCGGAGGAATGGTCGTACACTCAACACTATTAGGGAAATTCAGATCAAGTCTGGTGGAGAAGACAATGAATTTAGATTTGGACATTCCATGGTTGAGAAGGGTGGCTATATGACATTCACTTTGAAGGAACGCAAAAGGAAGTTTGTGATGTGGGATGTGAGCCCAGTAGAGAGACCAAGAATGGATCATCTACGTAATCATATAAATAGCAATAATTATATCTGTGGGAGCACATGAGTATATCAAGTGATAGAATGTAGAAGACAAAAAAAGAAGACCCATGAAAAAGGCTTGGGCTATATTCACAGTTAATGGGAATAACAGTGAGTGGTGATCAAGGAAATGAGACTGAGAAGAAGCAGAGGCTGGAAAAGACCCCGAGAAAGTAACACCATGAAAACCCAGAGAAAAGATGGTACAAAGAAAAAGTGATTAACAGCATCAAATCCTGCAGAGTTCAAGAAGGATGAAGACAGAAAAAAAGGCCATTTGAATTGGCAATTAGAGATCATAAGTAACTTTGGAGAGAGAAATTTCAGAGTGATAAGGCGGAAAGCCAGATTGCAGGGGGTAAAGAACAAAGAGGAGAGGAAACTGAGGCACCAAAAAGACATCTTGTTCAAGGACTCTGGCTGAGAAAAAGAGGAAAGATATAAAGATTTAGTGATGGGTTTTGTTTCTTTTCTTTTATAATGAGGGAGAACTTGGGTATGTCTGTAAATAGCAAGGAAGGAAATCTGTATAAGGAGAGATTAAAGGTATGAGGGTGGGGAGGATAGTAGAGGCAATTTGCTACAGAATATGGTAGGTAATGGGATCAAGGTTGCATAGAGAGGTGAGGAGAAAAGTCACCTCTTTCCATCAGAGTGGAATAAAGGAAGAAATAATGGGGGATGATGTCAGGAGGTTGTGAGATGAGATGTAAGATGGTTGAATAAATTATGGTATTTGAATGTAATAAAATATTGTTGCTTCATAAGAAATAATGAACGGTTGAGATTCAGAGAAACCTGTGAAGGCTTGTATAAACTGATGCAGAGAGGAGTGAACACAGCCAGAACAATTTATACAATGACTACAATATTGTAAGGAAAACAATTTTTAAGAAAATCCAGAAGTTTGGTGAAGCGCGCTCTTCATCTTAACAAAGAGTTACACAATCGGACAGATCACAAACTGTTCTCATTAGCCACATTTATGAAAAGTATATCCCCGCCTTCTCTAAATTGCTTCTACTGAGGTCAGGTGTCCATTTGGAATTTATTGTAGTAGACAGTATTAGAGGTGAGTCTGAGCCTAATTTGTTCCAGACTGCCTTCTAATTTTCCCAGCAGTTTTTGTTGAATACTCTAGTAGCTGGTGTCCTGGGGTTTAGAGAACACTAGGTGAGGATGCTAATGGGCTCTCTGTAACCTTTTAAAGATTATTTACAGTGGTTCAACAATCACACCAGCCATTTCTTTCAGTCCCCTGGCATGTAATTCATCCAGGGTTGGTAACATTAACTTTTTAAGAACAGGTACGGTTTGGTTTTTTTTTTTAATCTTTTTATCTTGAATTTCAGGCCCCTTATATCAACTTTTTTTCCTTTACTTTTCTTTCCAATCCAAAGATGATTTTCCACAGAGGAAAAAGCAGAAGTGAAACAAGATTTCATTTCAAATACCTTTATTTGCTCTTCCTCCCCCACCTTCAGCTCCTATTTGTGTATTATCTTCCCCCCAAAAAAATGTAAACTCCTTACACACAAACATAAAAACAAAGATCAGGAATAGAATTTGTTAGGGAAAGTACATGTCTATAGATGTGTGTGTGCCTTCTGGGGTGGGAGTTGGAGAGGAAGGGGGGAAAAAGAACTAAGTAAAAAGTGCGTAGCAGAGAACAAAAGAAAACTTACAAGAAAGCAAAGAAAAGATGGACAGTTTTCAACACAAGAAGTAGCATTTATTATATAGGCTTTCTTGAAATGGAAATTTATTGCTATATATTTTGAATCCTTTATTATGTTCTGCTGTGCACAGGACATGCTTTTTTTTTTCTTTTCTTATTTTGTATTTAAGTTTCAATATTTAAATTTATATGCTTCTTTTTTTATTTTTTCTATTGTGTATTTAAGTTTTAGTATTTAAGTCTAAAACATTTTTAAAAATAAAAAAAAAAGAACGTAAACTCCTAGAGGGCAGGGATTATCTTTATGCTTGTCTGGACATTCCCAGGGCTAAGCAGAGTTCTTGGCACATGGTAAATACTCAAATGCTGTTTTCTTCTCTTCTTTCTTTTTTTCCTTTCTTCCCTCCCTTTCTCCTCCTTCCTTCTTCCTCCATTTCTCCCTGTTGTTCTCTCCTTCCTTCCTCCCTTTCTCCCACTCACTCTTTCCTTTCTTCCTGTTATCTCATATTTACCCTGAGGTAGTGGTCTTATCCCTTCTTTCATCAACATTTTTCTATAGAATAATTTTTTTTAAGCACTTTGGCTTGTATTTAGCTTTCCTTCTGGCTTAATTCTGAGATTCAGTGTTCCTGACTTTATTCTTAGATGTGTTGTCACACCCATGTATTCATCCCCTATTAAGCAGCCTTGATTCTATCTTCTAATTTTTAAAAAAATATATCATGGTAAAAAAAAAAAGTCAATAATTTCCTTTTGCATTCATACTGTTCTCTTTAAATAGCTTCCTTTTTTCTTCTTTATCAGAACTTTTTTACCTTCAGAATTTCATTCTTTAGAGTTTTGCAATTCTTTCTACGTTGTCTTCCTCTGTAGAATTTTAGTTTGTAGAATCCTACTCACCCTTTCTCTGAACCATTTGAAATCTTCTCTCCCCCTATTTAGGATATGTGTCACATATGCCTGACTTTCCTTTTCTTCTCTATCATGAATTACAATATGAAGTGATCTCTTACCATCAATATTCCTATTGTTTCTAATTCACTTGCCATTTCATTTTTGTTGGTCAGAATTAGACTTTCAAAAGCAATTCACCTCATCCACTTCATTTTTTTTAAGAATGAAATTAATCATTAAGGTAAGCCAAAAAGTTATTAGCTGCTCCTATTCTGGCAAAGAAAGAACTCCGGCAGGTGCCTGGATAAAGTTTTGGCATCATCACCATATCGTACCTCTGTGTCAGACTTGTAAGTTGTTTGCTGAACTCTTCAGCTTCTCTGTCTTGGTTGTCTAGAGTATACCACCATAACAATATTGCTTCTCTCCTTTTCTCTTGATAGTCACGCAAATGCTCTCCCCTTACATTACCAGATACCCTTAGGTCAGTTGATCTTTTTATACAGCTGATCGATTTTATACAGTGTTACCCTACATACCTTTATTTATTATTTCTTTTGATGACCCCTACCTTTCCAGAACTATATTCCAGATATAGGTCCCACCACATCAGATCTCAGTAATACTCACAATGTGAAATTTGACCTGTTTGCATTTCTGTCTCTAGTTCCCTTTGCTTATTGCATGTACTTTCTGCATGTATATAATGGGTACCTAAAGTCATGGATTTTGTTTCCTGAATTTTGTATTTTGTAAACTGTTGGGTGACTTAACTGCTATTCTTTTCCTTGTGTTATAGCTACTATCCATGGGATCTAGCTTGGTGTAGATAATTACAGGCATGCTTCTCTCTTCATCCCTTTTCATTTTAAATCTCTTTTGATTACAGAGGCAAGACTCCAGATAAATGCATTTTTGCCAGCCCTTTACTGAGTGTGTTCCATTCCTAGCCAAGAGCCCATCATAATTATTTTAGCCCACAGTATATGATTTTAAATCATATTCTCAGATAACATATTTTTAATCATTTATTCATTTTCTAGCTCTGACTTTTTCTTCCTAAAATTTTTTATTGATCTTTTGTTTTTACATCATGCACATTTCCTAATATATCCTTTCCCTTTCCTCCTCTCACAAGGCTCAGAGAGAAATGTGAGATAACCCAGAGGGTTTTCTCTCATAAAAAATACTTTTAAAAAGAGGGGAAAAAAAAAAAGCAGAATTAACCAACATATCAACCATCTACAATTATATTCAGTGTCCTACAATCATGATGCCCAGTTCTGCAAAGAGGCAAGCTTGATTATAATTTCACTGCACAGAGTTTAGATTGTTTTGTTGCTGTTTTTCTTTACATTTAAGTTATTGTAGTCAATGTCTATATGGTTTCTCTGGCTCTACTGAGATAACTTTGCATCAGTTTATATATAGCTTCCCAAGCTTCTCTATATTCTTATATTTGTTTGTTGTTTATACTTGTTGTTTCTTATAGGACAGTAACTTTCTAAACCCTAACCCTGGATTATTTCCACCATTTCCCTCTTCCACTCCTACTCACATATTTCTGAGCAGAGCTAAAGCAAGTCCAACAACTTTCCTAACTGTAACTACTACAAATTTATGTTATCTAATCTCAAAGGAGCCCTGACTGCAGCAAGGCATCATTTTACTTTTCTTTAATTGATTCCATACTCCACTTTTGACAGCTGTTGTTCCAAACCTATTATATACACACATCTATAAATGTGAATATACATATACACATATGTGTGGCATAAATGTATGTGTGTGTGTGTGTGTGTGTAGGCAGGATGTCCCCAGGTCTTTGTGCAGCTTTAAGCTCTAACAGCTAATGAGTATGTATGTATGTGTGTGTATAGCTAAATGATCTATAATATTAGGAAGTAATGAAACATTATTGTGTGGTGAGAAATTATATGAGGAATTCTGAGAAACAAGATGCATATTAACTGATAAAGAATGAAATAAGTAGAACCAAAAGAGTAATAAATATACTCTTTATTTTGGAGTAATTGAAAAACAATTGGCCTTGGGAAGAGATAATGAAGCATACCTCCCTCTCCAGAAAGACAGATGACCACTAGAGCAAAATGTTGTATACATTGTGAGATGTGGTCATTATATCAAATGTTTTTGCTTAAATAGGGGAGGGAAACAGAAGGAAGTCATAATTCATATAGTGCCTACTATGCGCCAGGTGCCATGCTAAGTGCTTTATAAATATTATGTCTTTAATTCTCACAATAACCCCAGGAGGTAGGTGCTGTTATTATCTCCATTTTACAGTTGTGTAAACTAAGGCAAATAAAGATTAAATGACTTGCATAGGGCTAACAGCTAATAGAAGTCTGAGGCTAGATTTGAATTCAGTCAGGCTTTCCTGACTGGAGGCTTAGTGCTCCTGACACTGAGTCACCTAGCTGCCCTCCTAAGTAAGGTTTCAATTTGAAGGAGGGAGGGAAGAGAAAGGGGATTTTCTTTAGAGAAATATCAGTTATATTAAGACAAAATGCATCAATTTTTTTGAAAGAACAAGTCATGCCAAACTGGCCTTATTTCTTGCTTAAATAGGATTACTAGAGTGGTGGATCATCGGAATACTTTAGAAACAGCTTACATAGACTTCAGCAAAGCATTTGACAAAATCTGAATTCCTATGGACAAGATACTGAAAATATATGGTAGTAACACATATTCAGAACTCATTGAAAGATGAAACTCAAAGCACAGTCATTAAGAGTTCGATATTAACTCAAAAGGAGGTCTACAATGGTGTATCAGACCACTTTGCAGGCATCAAAAGTTTATAGGCCTCCAATATGAGATGTCCCTGAAATCCTGGAAGAACAGAACACTCAAGAAAGCAGCAAAAGGGCCAGCACAGACCTTTCCTCCAGAAGCGCACAGAACTCAGCCCTAACACCATGTCCTAAGTTAGGAAGCAGGCTGGAAGAGTGAGGAAACAAAAAAAGAATTTCACATTATGGAGGACATTAAAGATGCAAACCCTGAAGTAGAGAATGATTCTAAAACATCTAACAAAGTCTCAAAGAAAAACACAGCTTGGGCAAAGATTCAATGAGAAAGGTTAAGAGCTGTGTAGAAATTTTAAAGTTCAACCATAGGAGTTAAGAGAAAAATAAAAAAGTAAACATGAAATGACTGAACAAGGAAAAATGGCTTACATTCTAATATGAAGAGATGATACATGTGTTCATATGAACCCTCTCATCATTGGGGTGATAGCGGAAGACTAGTTGGACAAGGCCTGGGAGTGGTAATGATCTTAAGAGAAGAATGAATAGGCTGCGGAAGAGGGATACACTGAGGAGGGGAAGGGGAAGGTTAGGAAAAACTACCTCACATAATCAGACTGAAAAGTAGACATCTCCACAAACAAGAAGGAGGAGGTGAAGAGAATGGTTCACACTTGAATATCACTCATCAGAACTGATGAAAGGAAGGGAGAATACACAGAAACACACAGATTTGGGTATAGAAAAATATTTTATATTCAATAACACTATAAAGAATACATTTTTAAAAGTAGTGCAAGTGGACAGAGGACTGGGCTTGGAGTTAGAATGACCTTAGTTTCAACCCTGCCTCAGACACTTACTGGCTACCTGACTACAAAAGTCATTTAACTTTACTCAGCCTGAGTGAAGTGAGCAGAACCAAAAGAACACTGTACACAGCTACACTGTGCGATGACCAGCTTTCATAGATGTGGCTCTTGTCAGCAATGCAAGGATGGAAGACAACTCCAAAAGACTCATGATGGAAAGTGCTGTCCACAACCAGAGAAAGAACTATGGGGTCTGAATGCAGATCAAAGCATACTATTTGCTCTCCTTTTGTTGTTGTTGTTTTGTTTCTTCTTTCTTGTGGTTCCTCCCATTGGTTCTAATTCTTCTTTACAACATGACTAATGTGAAAATATATATGTTTTATATGAATGTATATGTAGAGCCTATATCAGATTATGCACCATCTTGGGGTGGAGGGAGGGGGAGAAGGGAAGGGGAGAAAATTTGCATAGGGTTAACAGCTATACAGTTAACATAATCAAAAGATTATGGAAGTGAATGTTGAAAAATAAAAATAAATACATTTAAAAAAACCCTTTATTCAGCCTTAGTTTCCTCATCTGTAAAAGGAGGGGTTGCTAAGGATCTTTCCAGCTCTAATTCTGTGATCCTATGATCCTGGGTCAACTTACTTTTTTATTTTCTCATTTAAAAATTATATGAATGTGTGGTATTTTCTAAGTTACCTTTATATATTTCATTCTAGTTAGGAAATTATGAAAAAATACTAAGTCAGACTACCTTGCTTTATATTTTCTTGTTTTAAACATTTGCACCCCCTGCTGGAGATTAACTCCATTATGGTTTAAAAAAAAAAAAAAAAAAAGGAAATTACTATTTAATCTCTCCCAAAATATTGAGAAAATATTTGGCATTTGTCTTTTTCAATCACCACTGAAATTACAAAAGAGAAAAATGCTACTAATAAATAGAATGGTAAAACCTTACTTCAAAAGGTATCAACATCTCTGTAAAGTTATAGTCAAGGATTGCATATAAAAAAGCAGGCTCTGATTCAACACTTACCCTGGTTAAGCAATCTACAATTCTGGCGCAGAGAAGGGCTCCAGGAAGGTCAAAGTAGTTGTCAAAGAAATAATATTTTGCTGGCAAAAAAGTAAAATGAAAATGAGTTATTTGTTAATTAGGTATCAACATGGATGTTTAACTTGTACCAAATACAAGAAAATGTGACTCTGTGACATTAGATTTTAGACGGACTACACATTCCTTTTTCCATGTTGAAATTCCACTGAAGTCTTTATTTCTTCTAATGAAATGTCTAGCTCTGAAGCCTCAATGAACAGACTAGTCATTTGACATCTAAACCTCCTTGGAGTTTTCCATCATGTCCAAGAGCTGGGTATCTCCTCTTCATTTTTCAGTTTCCTTTTGTGTGCTGTCTTATCCCGTTAGATTATAAGCTTCTGGAGGAGCAGAGAATGTTATTCTTTCTATTATTTGCATCCCCAGCACTTAATATGTTACCTGGCACATAGAAGGTGCTTAATAAATACTGACTGACTAAAACAAAAGCACTTTATGCAAAGAGAAGTAAAATGTTATTTTTCTAAAACTGCAACCAGCCTACTCACAAACCTAAAATTCTAAAAAAAAAAAAAAAAAAATGTAAAAACTGACCTATAATAGCCAAAGATTCCTGTAAGCAGTGTCAATTTTTTTAAACACACACACACACACACACACACACACACACACACACACACACACACACACAC
>NW_020946557.1:6055303-6229844 GCF_900497805.2 Vombatus ursinus | reverse complement strand
CACACACACACACACACACACACACACACACACACACACACACACACCAATAAATGGTAGGCAACAAACTGCTTCAAGGACCTCTCCTCAATTTATTTCACCTTCAATCAATCAAAAACCATTTATTAAATATCTATCTGTTGGACACTGTGCTAATTGCTTGGGATACAAAGAAAAAAATGAAATAGTTCCTGCCCTCAGAGCACTTACATCTAATGAAATGTGACTGTTAATTGTCCATATAAATGAAACACTGAGGCAGCCAAGTACAATTGCCAGATAATCTCTTCGGTGTTTCGGACTTTCCCCATCTACACAAATTGCTCTCAAAAGTAACAGAATACTTATCCCCATTTTACAGCTGGGGAAGTTTAGACATCCCCCTTACCCACCTCAGTAGCCTTTTGTTATTCATGATTCTCCTATATCTCCTTTGACATTGTTTACTTCTTCCTCCTTGTAGGCAATCTATTCCTCCATGACTTCTAAAACATCATACTACCTTAGGTTTCTAAGTCCATTTTTTCTGTCTCTTTTGAGAGGGCTCCTCCCCCTTTTTCCTCCTTCAGGGAGGGTTGTTCCCCAAAGTTCTGTCCTTGGGCTTCTTTTTCCCCTCTTATATACATGGCAGCCTCATTCACTCCCAGGGCCTCCACTTCTACAATCATGCAGATGATTCCCAAATCTCTGTCTAGCCCTAATCTCTCTTCTGAGCTCCATATCCACATCTCTTGCCTCTCAGATGTGATAAGCTGCCAAGTTCCACTGATTCTACCTCTACAAAGCCTTTTAATTACATCCTTTCCCCTTAATTCCTGTTGCCACTATTCTAGTAAAAGAACAAATGAATGAATGCATGGATAAATGAAAAAGTATTTTAAGCCCTGGGGATACAAAAAGCAAGATGGTCTCTGGCCTCAAGGAGCCTACAGTCTAATAGAGAAAGACAACACATATGGGAGGGTAAGGGACAGGGAGGAGTGTTTGGTCTGAGAAACCATAGGAGGGGGTAGTAGGAAAGGTACATGGGGTCACCATGACATGAAGATGGATAGAAAGCAGCATGATGGATCTGGGTCAGGCTAGATCTAACGTACTCTCACCAAATAGGACTTCACTGCCATTCACTTGGATTAGAAGGCAGCTAAATGGCATGGTGGATAGAGGGCTGGATTTGGAGTCAGGAAAGCCTGATCAAATTCAATCAGACATTGATTAGCTGTGTGACTCTGAGCAAGTCACTTAGCCTCTGTTTGCCTTAGCTTCTCCAACTGTAAAATGGGGATAATAATAGCACCTATATTCCAGGGTAGTTATGAGGATTAAATAAGATAAAAACTTGTAAAGTGCTTAGTACACAAGAGGTGCTTAATAAATGCTTGTTCTCTTCCCCATCTCTCTCTTATTATAGTATCTTCCCTAACAGGTCTTCCCATTTCTACTCCCTCCCCCTCAACCCAAACCATCCTTCACAGTGCTTGAACATTAATTATTTTTATCGATTTGATCAAACCAACAAGCAGTTATTAATTGCCTGCTATGTGTGAGGCATTCACTGAGCTCCTACTGGCTGAAGATGGAATGTTCTACTACTTATCCTGGTATTCAAGGCTCTCTAAAAATCTAGTGTCACCCTAACTTTCCAGCTTTAACTTATATGATACCTCATATGCAACACTCTAGCCAAATGATTCTTCTTCTTACCTCCATAAAATAGTTTCCCATTACCAGATTTTTGCTTATATTGCTCCCTATGTCTAGAATGCTTGTTGAAATCCTAAGCATCCTCAAAAAAGAACTTACATGTTACCTCATACATTAAAATTAAACCCCATGATCCACCCAAGTAGTGATGATCTTCCCTCTTCAAACCTTACATAGTACTCTGATTACACCTTTCCTCGGCACTTATGTTTCATGCTATACTATTTATTTCTGTATGTGCATATCCCCCTTCTAGACAGCAAATGTCATGATGGCAGGGACCTCCTCCACTACCTAGCACAATGTTTAGCAAATAGCAGGCTGAATTGAACAATTTCACTCCTTTTAAAAAAACAATAGTATTTCATTTTTTCTGATTACATGTAAAGACAATTTTCAACATTTATTTTTTATAAGATATTGGGTTCCAATTTTTTTCGCCTTACCTCCTACCCCTCCCCCTTCCCTAAGATATAGACTACATACATGCAATCATGTAAAACATATTTCCACCATAGTCATGTTATCTCATTCCTCTTTCCAATAACATTGCAAAGAAGGGCAGCACTGAGGGAGAAAGGAACTCTAAAGGTTAGGATGTCTGTGCTTTTCAAACTAAGGACCTTAGGATAAAATGTTTAGAACTGGAAAGGCCCTTAGAGGTTCTCTTAGTTCAATCCCCTCAGATAAGGACCTGAGAGGACCTTAGGATAAAATGTTTAGAACTGGAAAGGCCCTAGAGGTTCTCTTAGTTCAATCCCCTCAGATAAGGAAACTGAGGCCCGGAGGATAAGTGACCTGTTAGAGAAAGCAAGTGATAAAGTTGGGATTTGAAACAAGCATTCTTTCCATAGCATCCACCAGGGTTTGCTTTCCAATATGCTGCCTGCTCCACTGGATGGGCTGATTTGGGAGTCAACTATATTTCTTTATGAAAGCTACAACCTTATACCTTTACCTTACCCTCTCTTTCAGTTCTCTGACAACTTTTAGTTTCATGACTTAGAACACTGTACGGATAAGATCAAGGTCAGGTTTAAACATCTCGATAAAGGCATTTCTTGCACTAAGAAAATTCTGTCCCCTAGGAATGATCTGCACTCCTATTCCTCTCCCACTCATCTTTCTAATTTGTTTTATTGATGACAGAGATAGCAACAAGGATGTGTGAGAGATTTAACATAAACCACTGCCACTGCTAGAAAAACAAACAAACCCCAAACCACTAGACAAGGACAAGTCCTTGTCCTCTAATGATAGTGTCAATTAAGAGGCAGTGTCTTTAGACACAAAAGCACAACACATTTACTTTTGGAATACCAGGGTTATGGTTTTAAAAGGGATTATGAGGGCCTGAGTTTATATTGTCTGCTGATATAGGTTTTAATTCTAGTTAGGTGATTCAGTTATACTAACAGTTTCTTTAACAATAACACATGTAATAATTAGTATAAATGGAAAGTAAGTGTCATAGTGGATAAAGTATGGTATTTAGAATCAAAATGGACTGATTTCCAATTCTGTCTAATAGATGTGACACTAAGTAAATCAACCAACAAGTATTAAACACTTACTATGTGCCAGGCACCTTGCTAGGTGCTGGGGATAGATACAAGTACATAGAATGAAATGAGCCCTACTCACACAAAGTTTGCATTGTAATAGAGGAGACAAGTACATATAAAAATATATGTTAATAAATGTAAGTTAATAAATTAATAAATGTATCACATGTATGTATACATGCAATATACATGTGTTTATAATATTTGTGTATACATACATATGCACACACAAAGTAGTTAAATATAAGGTCTTATAGGAGGGACCTAGCAGCTGAAAGGCTTTTATTTATTTCTTACATAAGATTAATAAAAGTATTACATGCTATGTGTGTTTAATGTGTCCATAATATGTCAGTGTATATATACACACATAAGCACACACAAAGTAGTTAAATATAAGGTCCTATAGGAGGGACCGAGCAGCTGAAAGATCAAGAAAGGCTTCATGCCAAACATGGCATTTGAGTCACATTTTATAAGGCAGAGGTAAAAAAAAAAAGTACATTCCAGGTATGTAAGATAGGCAGTGGAAAGACACAGGTATAGCATAGACTGGTGTGAATGAAGAATACGGAAAAGGCCAGTCTGACTGGATTGCAGAGTATAGCAGGGGAGTCACATCCAAGGAGATTGAAGAGACAGGTTGGCAGTAGGTTGTAGTGATCTTTAAAAGTTAAACAGAGGAGTTTATATTTTATTCTAGAGGCAATAGAAAGCCACTGGGTTGGCTGAGTAGGGGAATCACATGATCAGATCTTCAATTAAAAAAAATTATTTTGGTTACAGGGTGTAGAGAGCTTTGAGGCAGAGAGACCAATTAGAAGCATACCGCAATAAGCCAGGTAAGAGGTGATAAGCACTGAAAGCAAAAAAGCAAGGTGGTACGTGCATGAGTGGAGAGGAATCTGACGTGACAGACACAAACAGCAAGATGTAGCAAATGACCAGATATGTGGAGTGAGGAATCTAGGAATGTGTCTAGATTACAAACCTGAGTCATAGGAAGCATGGTAGTGTCTTCAACAGAAAAAGGGAAGTTGGGGAGAGAGTTTAGGGGGAACAATTGCTGAGTTCACTTTTAGGCATGCTGAATTTAAGGCATCTCTGAAATATTTAGTTTGAAATATCCAGTAGGCAATTGGTTGTACTGCACTGAAGTTCAGGGAACTTTGAGGATGTAGATCTAAAGAGATCTTAGAGAAGATGGCCCAGAGAAAGCCCCATGGAACACCAACAATTAGAAGCCATGACATGGATGAGGAGCCAACAAAGGATAGTGAGAAGTCATTTAACCTCTGTCAGCCTCACCTGTCTCATAAACAAAATGGGGATAATAATAGCACCTACCTTACTGGGTCATTATGTGGATCAAATAAGATATATGTAAAAAGCTTTATAAACCTTAAAGAATTATATGAATATTAGCTGCTACTATTATATATGAATTTCTTGAGGAATTTTGAGATTCAATCTATTTATCAATGACATAAGCTTTACGTAAGTAAAGATTTATGTGGAAAATGCTATCCACATCCAAAGAAAGAACTACGAAATTTGAATGCAGATCGAAGCATGGTATTTGCTATTTTTTTTCTCTTCTGTTGAGTTTTGTTTCCTCTTTCTGGTGGTTCCTCCTATTGGTTCTAATTTTTACTTACAACATCACTAATTTGAAAATATGTTTAATAAGAATGTATATATATATAGCCTATATCAGATTGTGCACTGTTTTGGGGAGGGTGGTGGGGAAGAAGGGGGAGAAAAATTTTAAACTCAAAAACATATAGAAGTGATTGTTGATAAATCAAAATAAATTAATAAAAAAAGATTTATAGAATTCCTCAGAACAGAAGCACTCTATCTTTCTTATTATTCCGCAGCTCTAAAGCAGTGGACACCCACCCACCTATCAAAACTTGACTATAATATAATCTAACTACAAAGCACATAATCCAGGCAAATCCTTACCTCACCCCCAAAAGGCAAATCCTATAACTAATCCCAGCGTAGTCCTGAAAGTGATACAGTAGAAAGGGCACTGATGCTGAGGTTCTGGCTTTAAATCCCACCTCTGATAATCATTATCCATATGATCTTGGACAAGTCAAAACCCCCCTGGGTTTCTGTTTCCTCATATGTAAAATAAAAGGGTTAAATTGATAGTCTTCTCACAGGTCTCTTTCAGCTCAAAGTCTGTATAATCCTGAATTCATTCACCAGAGATAAGCAGAAGCATTGCAAGGTGATAATTGGTATGATGTTTAAGCAAGAGCTTAGCTAATTTGAGGAAAGAGTGACACCTTGTGGGAATCATGCAATAGTAACACTTTAATCTACAGAAGGAGAAGTTCAGAAGGTGGAAAATGTTTAAGATACTATTTCTGCTGACAACAGACATTCCAGGTAATGGATTAATCTGAAGGACATTTAAAAGAAGCTTTAAGTGAACTCTTCTAAGAGAAAGTAAAACTTTAAGGAAATAGCCCTTCTAGGGTCATTGATATTTCCTTTTATAAGCAGAGTGGCTAGAAACCTCTCATCCAACAAACATAGTTCCCACAATCTTGAATTTTGATCTCTGAAAACCCTATGTATCAAACCATCATGTGAAATCTATTATTCTACTAATTTATTTTAAAATTTTCTAATAATAATAATAATGGTAACTTTTTATCATCAATGTAGAAATCATTAGTTTAGAAATAGCATTATTATTATATATCACATTAGTATATGTTGTATTACAAATGTATTATATAATTATTTATTGTTACTATTATTATTATTAGGGCTAGAACACTCTTCCTGACATTTTCATCCTAACTCAAAACATATAAACTTCATGCTTCCAAAAGGTGAAAAATATATATTAGTAAGAAACAAATGAAAATGTTTGGATTGCTGAATTTTTTTATGGGAGGGGATAAAACTCTCAAGTTCAGCTATTAAAATCTTCACACCAGCCATTCAAAAAGAAGGTTCAAATGATACATTAGGCAACAATTCAGTACCATTTTAACTTACAGATAGAAACCCAATTCCTTGAATAGCTATTTAAACACAAACTACAAACTAAAATTGGAAGAGTAGGCATATTATGCTCTCAAATTTATAAACACTAGCAAATACGGCATATGTACTAAAGTAAAAATAAAATAGTCAATGTTTATGACAGCAACTAAAATAATTCTTACTTTTTTATGGAACCTCGTTATTTTACAGATAAAGAAACTATGGCTCAGATTTGGTGACCTGCCAATTTCACACAGCTCATTCTAGCCAAAACTAGAACTCAGGTCTCTGGACTTCTTCCCACTATACTTCGATGACTACAGTGGGAAAAACTACCTTGTGCCCTGTGACCTCCTGCAAGTCACAATTCCTCAGTTTTCTTCATCTGCCAAATGAAGATATTGGACAAGACACACTCTAAGCATTTATTACGGTGCCTGGCACATATTAGTATGTGTACTTAATAAATGTTTGTTAACAAAAAGGTGATGGTGAAGTTAGCTTCTAGCTCTGAAACTATCATCCTAAGCTGTTCCACAATAGAAAAGGAGAGTAAAGTACATCAATGAAGGGATAGAAAGAAGTTAAAGGAGCCAGGAACTTAACATCTAAAGAGCTGGTAGTGAGTGGTAGTGGTGTTGTTCAATTGTGCCTGACTCTTTGTGACCCTATTTGGGGTGATCTTGGCAAAGATACTGGAGTAGTTTGCCATTTCCTTCTCCAGCTCATTTTACAGATGTGGGAAACTGACACAAACAGGGTTAAGCGACTTGCCAGGAGTCACACAGCTAGTCATGTCTAAGGTCACATTTGTACTCTGTCCTCCTGCCTCTAGGCCCAGCTCTCTATCCACTGGTGCCATCTAGCTTTCTCAAAGAGCTGGCAACAAAGACAAAATATTACATAGGACGATAGATTTAGAGCTGGAAAGGATTCTAGGGGACATTGAGTCCAGCTCTCTCATGTCACAGATGAGGATACTGAGGCCAGAGAAGTTAAAAAACTTGTCCAGATCACACAGCTAAGTAAGTGTCTAAGGGAGTCTTTCTGACTTCAAGTCTAACACTCCCTCCACTTTACAACACATTAGGCGTGGTTCCTAATACTATTATGTTATTAGTCCTTCTTTTCCCAGGAAAAAAGCAAAGTCAGGAAAGCCTTAAATATTAAATTTAAAATTAAAAGAAGGAAGAATAACAGCACCCAGTTCCTCTAACTGCCTAGAACACCACATACACGGTCACTGCACAGATCATTCTTTAGAAAGGACCTCAGAGACCACCTTTCTCATTTTATAGAGGAAACGGAATCCCAAAGACATTAAATGAGTTGCATTCGATCATACAATTAGTACACAGAAGACACAGGATTCTAATCCAGGTCCTCTGAGACCATGCTACATGTTCTTGACACTATACTACAGTTGCCGCTACCATCTCATTAAGCGAGAAAGCAACTAATGCTTGCCTTCTGAGTTACCTAGGGCACATAATTGTTTTGCATGGGAACCAAAGCCAAAATAAAGTTAGCCTCCCCTATATCATTGGGTCATTAGGCCATACATGTTATACCTGTGCGAGAAGCCATTAAAGAGTCAGTAAAGTGTTTCCATTTCTTCTTTCCAAATATTTCTATCAGCTCTTCAGAAGTCATCACCTTGGTGCCATGGCTTGCCCTAGTTTTGGAAGATAAGCAAAATTCAGTAGTAGCTCAAATGGACTTCACCCCTAGCAGTTTGTTCCTCTAATTAATCGTTGCTGCTGGCACCAGAAGCGTCCCCTGCGTGTAGTTCAGTTCAACAGACATTTATTGAGCACCTACTATATGCAAAATACTATGACTGGCACTGAGAATGATGCAAAAATAAATAAGATGTGGTTCCTTCCCTGAAGTATATACAATTTGTGAGAAATAAGACACAAACATGAATAAGTATAACACAAATCAGACTGTGATAAGTGAATAAAAAGCACAGATGAGGAGTATAAACAATTTAGCAATCTTTATTGCAAATTCCCAATTATTTCCCAGAATGGGGATACTAATTTGAACTTCTACCAGGAGTGAATTAGTGTATCTGTCTCTTCTCAGACTCAGTATCATTGATTTTTCTTACCTTTTCCATTTTTTTTTCTGTCAATCTAATAAACTCAAGGTAATACATCAGAATTGTTTTGATTTTCATATTAGTAATTTGGAACCATTTTTCACATGGTTGTTGGTATATGTTTATTTCTTTGGAAAACTGTTCATATTTTTTAATCACTCATAGCTCCTAATCACATAAATTTTTATCTATTACTTATGGATTTAGGATGTCAGTCTTTTTATTTAGGTGTCTCTACAAATATCTTTTTCCAATTCTACATCTTTCCTTATTATCCTAACTGCACTGATTTTGTTTTTGCAATGGATTTTTCACTATATGAAGTCAAAATTATCATGAATTTTCACCCTATTGACAGTTAATTCCTTGATATTGTATGCATCTTGAATTATTTTAAGTATAACTTCTCAACTCTTATTCCTGGCTTTTACTAATAACTACTATGCAGAAGTGCTAGTGATTTTGTGGCATATTTTACATCCTGTCACTTTACTGAATCTATTGGCTATCTTCTAAGTAAACTATTATATAACGTGCAAAGTCAAATGAACAATCATTTATTAAACACCTACTATGTGCTAGGAATTGTACTAATAGGGATAATTTTGTCTCATCCTTACAAATGTTTATTTCATTAACATTTTTTCTTGTCTTACTACTATATCTTACATTTTTTTCTTTTTTTTTTTCTGTGAGGCAATGGGGTAAAGTGAGTTGCCCAGAGTTCTCAAATGTTCTTTTAGCTTTATTGTCTTGAATTTTACATTCTTTTATCCTTCTCTGAATTCCTTGAGTTCTGAATCTGCTACTCTGTATTAGAGTATTCACTGCTTTAGAATTCCTTTGCAAAGTCTGTACCACATCCCCCAAATGGGCTGTTTCCATTCCTGCCTATTAAAATATT
This sequence comes from Vombatus ursinus, assembly GCF_900497805.2. Lineage (NCBI taxonomy): Eukaryota > Metazoa > Chordata > Mammalia > Diprotodontia > Vombatidae > Vombatus > Vombatus ursinus. The sequence goes on along the minus strand of NW_020946557.1, from coordinate 6,220,552 downwards.
CCTTTCCATCAAAGCCCAACTTAGGCACCCACCATTCCATTATATTCCTTCCAAACAGATAATTTTTCTCTCCTTATATTTCTCATTAATTTACATGCACCTTTCCTTTGGATTTACTATATTCTGCCTCTAATCAATAGTTATTTATGTGAGGAACGATTCATTTAGACTCCTACTCTATTCCAATCAGTATTACTCAGTTTGATATTTTACGTAAATCATGTAGGGATAATTAGGTAAGATAGGTTTTGATAGTAGGCCTCAAATTTTAACGTAATGTTCACTACTTGTTTACCAGTTATGAAGCTCATTTGTGCAACCACAAGAATACTGACAAAGATATCTCCATCCTGTTTTGCTCAAATTCCATGTCCAGGCCTAGTGTGAGTGGGATGCCTTGATTCTTTGAAAAGTTCCCCAACTTATTTTTGTACCTCCAGACCACCCTCTCTTGCCCAACATGAGGAGGGGATCATCTTATGACTACTTAGTCACCAGAGATGTTCCATGCTTTGCCCAACCCATAACTCACTTGCTAATATACAATTTTTGGCTAATATAATTTTTGGGTTTTTTTGGCGAGGCAGTTGGGGTTAAGTGACTTGCCCAGGGTCACGTAGTCAGCAAGTATCAAGTGTCTGAGGCTGGATTTGAACTCAGGTCCTCCTGAGTCCAGAACCAGTGCTCCAACCATGGTGCCATCTAGCATCATTTTTTGCCCTCTGAGTAAGGTCTATCAGTCAATGAGATTCTGTATTTTACTATACCTCTTTTGCATATTTAGGTATAAAACCCTATAAAAACAAGGGGGACCAAGGGCATCTTAGATTGTGAGGAAGATTGAAGGTCTACTTCATTAAAGGCGGTCATGGACACTTTAATTTCACTTGGAACTGCCTTAGTTTTTCTTACAAATTAGAAAATTTCAGACCCCACATTTATAGATGTGTCTTATCTCTTCCTATTAGATAACAGCTTCATTAAGGGCAGATACCATCTCTGAAGACTTATTGCCTATTAGTGCCTTGCATATTCAACAAAGTTTATTGAATTGATCTGAATTTGAGAGAGGAAAAGGTTTAAAAGTGCTGTGATATGACACAGAGAGAACATAAGAGCAAAGTAAAACAACTGTTGAATAACATCAATGAGCCAAGATTACAATTTGAATGAATTTATAGTAGACCATATCCATGACTTTCTCCAGCACCTAGAAACAGAAACAGAAAGTCATCAGGAGGAGTAGGTGGCACAGTGGATAGGGCTCTAGCCTTGGAGTCAGGAGGATCTGAGTTCAAATGTGGCCTTGGACACTTGACACTTACTAGCTGTGTGACCCTGGACAAGTCACTTAACCCTGATTACCTCACCAAAAAAGCAAAGCAAAAAAAAAAAAAAGTCAGAAGGATTGCCCAATATAAAAAACTCGGAGGATGACACTAACAGAAAGTAAAAACCCAAGCTACTGTGGGTAGCTTGAAGTTTCTAGCCAAAAGGAATAGGCTGGAAGCAAAGACAGAATAAGAAGCAAGAGACTGGAGGAATAGAAACAGTTCCAGGGACTAGACAAAGGTCATAGTCAGGACATAAAGTAGTTTTTGTGGCCATAAGGATGAGGTAGGAAAGAGGACTACAGAGAAGACCTCAGTGATCTTTAGGTTGGCAGTTTCAAGCAATGGAAGCTTCAAAGATGTGGTCACAATAACAACAAAAACCCTGTGAGGGAAGGTAAGCTCAACTAGAGATGAAGGTCCCTGGAGATGAGGGTAAGAGATTGTGAGACCAATGTTAGAGGGATCATTAACAAGTATTTTAAACTACATCATCCTCATGTTAGAATCTCTTCAAATTAAGTGAGAAAATTATAAAGAAAAAACAAGTATTTAATGAGTTCCCACAATGCCCTCAGCACTTTGCTAGAATTATAAATGGTCTCTGCCTTCTAGCTTACAATCCAGTTGTGAGAAATAGAAGAAAGGGAGAATACTGTGAGAGAAAATAAAATTAAGTAATGAATTATGTGACACCAATTCTAAGAGTTCAAAAGAAAGAGAACTCAATGAGAGCTGGAATAGTCAAAGAAAAATAGGTCTTGAAAGTTGGTTATAGTTGGGCATTGTGGGATATACCAATGTGAGGGGAATTATGATTTTTATAATAATTGATATGATACATAGAATGAATATACTAATAGATTAGTTTATTCAAACTTGCCTCTCTTGTGAGAGAGAGCTCACAATATAGCTTGAAATGATCAAACTTTGACAACACTCACAATCACTGATATCCTTGTGCCTGTGTATCTGAGGTGAAGCGAATCAAAGACTGTAGAACCTGTTCCCAACACAGAACTTTGGTCCTGTGATCCACCAGGTAACAACCCCCAAAGACTTGAACAGTGCTGTTCCCACAGAACCTCAGGACACCTGTACCTTAGTGTTGTGGGATTTGTGGGCTGGTCGTGGGAAACCACTCTGGCCCTGGAAATGACTGTTTGTAATCCACCTTCTCCATTCCCTTCCCACCTCGCCAAGGTGGAATTCTGATCAGGAGAATTTCCGATTTGCAAATCTGTTCCAAATAATAAAACTAATTAATCGGACTTGATTACTGGGACTTTGTCTCTGGCCTGCTGTTTCATCATTCTCAGGTTAGAGACTGGCTCAGTAAAATCCTGTTAACATTAATTGGTGTCAGAAGTTTTTAAGGGGTGGACTTAGGGAGAAGCCTTGAGCTCCCCTAACTTGGTGGAGAAGGGACAGGATTTTTTCCCAGAGTCCCAACTCACCTGGTCTGGCAGGTTCAATACTTACTCTCTCTTCGTTAAAGGCCCCACCTTTCATTGTGAAGGATGTTCCTGGGACCTTTTCTTGGCCCAGATTTCGCTGGTAAGGCCTGTTAGCACATGGATTTGGCTTTGGTGTGTATCTTTTCTCTTATAATGCAGAGCCAGCTATGGCCTGCTGTTTTTCTCTTCTCTCTTTTATAAATGCATGTCTGAGCTATGCACTGAAGGTTTTATTTCTGCATGCAGTAAATTTTTTTTTGCCTAAGAATTGCTTGCATGGTTGGTTTTGCATGCCTTTAAACAGGTTGAAATTAACATCTTAATTGCATGCTTAGAGTTGTGGAATGTTTACTTCTGTAATTCAAGTGAATTGCTAGCGCAATGTGGAATACTTGTATTTGTGTACTTGTATTGTTATACACCCTTATAGAGTATTTGTATTTGTGTATTGTGTACACTTGTTAAGTAGTGTTATTATCTTTGAGTGTTCTTCTTTAAAATGGAACAGATGTGTTCTAAAGGCAAGGGGGAAGATACAGCAGTTCTTATTACCCCCAGAATGAACATGTGCCTTTCAAATGCATAAGAAATATGGCCTTGACTGTCCTTCATATTGCCAGCACTGGATTGATTTGACTAGTGATGAACCTAAACTTTGCATATGAGAGTATTTAAGGCAGAAACTAATCAGAAAATTCAAAAAATCAGAAAATCAAAAATCTTAAGTGGGACAGCTATAATGAATGGTATTCAGAGGTAAGAAAAAGAGGGCATAGGTCTGAATCACAATCAGTGAAAGGATTAAATCATTTGAAAACCTTCTCCTTAACAACCCCCAAATTACCCAGCTACCTAAACTACACCCACCTTTACCAAAAGACTCCACCAACTCCCCAATTTCTATGTTCCCTTTCAAAGTGCAAGCCAAAGTTGTCCTGGGGAAAAAAAACCCTAGGAGAATGGCTTGATTAGGATCTGTAGTTTCAAGTCCTGGCAGCTCAGAGAACTCCACGCTTTTGCCAAGGAGTGCCCCATCCCCAGGGGGGATCTCATAGGCTTTGCTGAGAAGTTCCACCTCACCCTGTGTTCATACAGACCCAGATATCTGGATCTGTATCAAGCCCTGGTTGTCTCAGCTGGGGAAGGGTAGACTAGGAGTTGGGGCCAGAAAGCACCTCACAAAGCACTGAGGGACCCTCCCTGCAATCCCAATCACTCAGCATGACTAGGCTCTGTGGAGGGCTGGTAGGAAGGGTGGCAAAAGAGGGGGATGTAGAGGCAATGCCCATTATCCCCCTGACTCCTGTTGGAGATGTTTCCTTGCTTAGACAGGGGAAAGAGGTCTACTCTCCTTGACACTGGTGCTACACTCTCAGTTTTAAACCCCTCTGCCTTTCCCATTCCCCCCCTCAAGAGTCAAGAGTATATCTGAGCTGTGGGGATTGCTAATAAGACCATTGTAGCCCACATCTCAGAGCCACTCTCCCTTTTTATTGGAGAGATCAGAGCTTTTCATCCTTTTGTCCTGGTCCCTGAGGCCACTAGACAGACCACTGTTTCATTTGACCCAGGAGGGACCACATCCTTTTGTCCCTTATCCCTTGTTACCTTCCTTAACCCCCTCCAACCCTCCATCTCTCAATCAAGTTCCCTGTAGTTTGTGGACCTCAGATGTTACTGATATTGAGTCAGTTATCAGTGCCCCAACCATTGTTGTGCAGTTAGCTCTTCCATTTGATTTATTCACCTTTGAGAAAGGAGGCAATATAGTTGGTGTAAGCACATTCAATCCTGCCATCTATCCATCTGAGATGGAAAGTGAGGAAAAGACTTTAGAACATGACTTTGGGATGCTATGGAAACATCAGTACTTCCTCGTCTCCTAAGGACAACCCACTAATAATCAGAAACAGGCTTCCCATCTATTAGATTGTTTACTGTTTCCCCAAGCTGTAGCAATAATTAAAATTCCAGGGCACAGCTGAGAGAACAGCGCTCGTGGCCATGGAAATGACTTGGTTGACCAAGCAGCAAAAACTACAGCTTTAACTGAAGGCCTGCCTAAGACTCTTAGCTCAACGTGAAAAGAAAAAGTCACTGCCCAGAAAAGAATGCTTATCAAAAAGCAGGAAAAGCTTCAAAAGGAGGGATATAAATTTGGTAAGACTATGGGACTGCCCAAATGGACTTGTAGTACTCCCTAAGTACGTATTCCTCCCTATGATGGAACACCATTCATTCAGCCATTGGGAACTCAACAAGCTAGTGGAGCTAGCTAGAAAATATTGGTGGAGAGTTTTCACAGGGCTGCTGTCACTGCCTATGAGACGTATCCCACCTGCCCCAAGCACAATGCATCCAAGCCTCTGAAGTCAGCCCATGGGCAGTTTCCTCTCCCAGATGCACCCTTTGAAATTTGGCAGATCAATTTTATTCAATTGCCGCCTGCCCTTGGTTATGTCTGCATGTTGTCCCAGTGGGTGGAAGTGTTTCCCTGTCAGACTGCTACTGCCTCTGCAGTAGTAAAAATCCTCTTAGAAAAAAATCATTCCATTATTGGGGGGAGGGTCCTAAAGAGATACATAGTAATAGAGGTACCCATTTCACAGGAGTTTCATTAGCTAAGCTACTTTAATCCTGTCCAATTACTCAGCACCTCCATTGTGCCTATCAACCCCAGTCATCAGGAATGGCTGAAAGAGTTAATGGGATACTTAAAACTTCCCTTGCTAAATTCTCTAAGGAGCTAGGTATCACTGGCCCAAAGCCCCTCCTTTAGTCCTGCTAGGTCTTAGGTCTAGACCATTCGGTTCCCATAAGCTCAGTCTCTATGCGAAAGTAACAGGATGCCCAATGCCACTGTACCTGTGGGTGGCGAGCACAGCAGCCAAAGGCTCCCTCCTACAACACTGCATTGGGTTGGCTCAGAAGATGTCAGAGACTTAACAACTTGTCTCACAGTCCCATTCTTTAGAAATTCCAACAGAAACTCAGCCCTTCATCCAATCTGGTGACTGGATCCACTGGAAACTTCATCTCCTTGAAACCATGGTGGAAAGGTCCCTTTGAAGTCCTCCTACTCACCACCCCCACTACAGCCAAACTCCAGGGAGTGGAGTCCTGGATCTGCCTGTCCCATCTCGAAAGGGCAATACTAACCCCTTGGATTGTGGAACCTACAGGTGACCTGATCCTAAGAACTGAGTGGAGTCAGAAGCAGCTGATACCTGAGGTGAACAGCTGTTCCCAAGACCCCAGGAAGAGAAGACAACAAGCAGATGCAGACTACTCCCCCAAGAAACTGGGCTGAAGTTTGCAGTTACCCCTCCCTATGAACTAAGCCTTTTCTTCCTTGCATACGTCTCTGGCCTCTCATTTTCCAAAACGTTTGTCCTATTCCTAATCCCTTCACCCAGGTCAATAGGTTTATATGCCTCACCACCCACTCAAGAGCCCAGTACAAAGCTTCCCTAAAACCCTCAGTTTATCTGTTAGGCATGTTATTCAAAGTCCCAACCTCTTGAAGTAACTTCAGCCCTAACAGCCCATTAGAAGCCTGGATCACAACTCCAATGGGAGGGTTCTATTTACTGGCCCTCTGGGACGTGCTCCAAAAACCTCTGCTCCTCCCAGACTGAGAATCTACCCAGTGCCAGTCTGCTTCATAGAGCAGCAGCTTATGTGAAGGGAGCAGCTAGTCTCCCCTGCCATTACTTCTATCCCCATTCTCAGGACACTACCACAGTCACAAGCACTAAAACACCTGCCCGTAAGAGAAAGGAGCACATTAACTTAATAATTAATAATTAGTGGACTTAACAGCATATTGTAGGGTCCTTAGCATATCAGACCCTTACCTACGGGGTCCATTACATTCGGGGGTCTCTCTAGAAACACAGGTTCCAGGGCATAAGCAGCAACATGGGCCCTCACCTTAGATCATTAAATCCCATGCAATGTAATCTCACCTTTATTCTGAACTTCACATGGGTTGCTTTCCTAAATGCCTCACTTGATCCCTCTGGCCAGCTGCTATGGCCACAGATTTCCCTGAATGGGACTGGGGCATCTCATAACACAGAAGAAATCCCCTGTAGCAAGCAGTGTGTGAAGTCCTGCCTTACCAAATCAGGCATCAGACCTCTGACCGTGGTCCACAACAAAGGCAACTGTAAAGGTATATCTATTCAATTTCCAAGTTAGTGTGGGAATCCCAGAAAGGCCTCTTGTTCCATAACCATGCAAAATCTAAACACCCCTGCCTAGAGACACTGAGTTCTGTGAGTTTCACTAACTCTGCCTGGGCAGGTTGAAGAGTGACTCATCACTTGAAGCTGGTAGTTCTGAGTTGCATTGTGCTAAGCCTACCAGTTCTGGCACCAATATGGTAAGGCCCAAGAGGAGGGGGCCACCACATTGCCTAAAGAGGTATGAACCAGCCCAAGGTAGAAATAGGGCAGGTCAAAGCTCCCATGCAAGTTAGAAACAGGATTGGGCCCATGAGTGCTCTCTGTACTACTGGCCTGGGTGAGATGGAAGACTCATTCTGGAGGGGGAGGTGAAAAAAAGATGGTTATAGGGGACTCTCATTAAGATAGTATGGAGGAGCTGTAGCTCAATCATATGTACTCCAACAAAAAACTAAAAAAGGATATTAAAAAATAAAAGGATGTTCAAAAAATGAACAAGAAATCCAAAGAGAAACATTACAGACTTCTTTCATTTAGACCAGAATTATCCAAAAAGAAAGCTAAACACCTTAGCACTGGGAAAGAGGTTCAATCTGCAAAGCAAGCTCAGTTGGACATGCTACAAGACCACATGTCCTGACCTTAGAAACCTTAGGGGGAACAGAAAGATGGCAGTACACTGATGGGACAGCCAATCACAAAATTCTACCTGGAGATATTGACTGAATCTTGTCATTACTTTGAGAACAGACACTCCAGGGAAGGCAACACCAATGACAGGAGTCCAAGAAGTCTAGGTTCTGTTTTTAACAGGTTAAACCAAACAGGCTTAAAGACTCCATCTAAGAGGACAGGAAAGGGTAGAGAATGACCCTGCACAAAATCCTTAACAAGAAACTGAGGCAAGAAACATAAGAAAATAGAAAAATAAACCAAACACATAAGAAATATGAAAACATCCAAAAGGAGACCTCAGAAGAAAACAAAAATACAAGCAGATTCGGGGGAAAAATGGCTTGACCATAAGAACTTCAAGAATATCTTAAAAAAATGAAGAGATAAAAAATAAAATAAGATCTCTAGTGGTAAAAATTAGAAGGAAAATAAACGACTTTAAAAAGAAGGTAGTAAAAACAAACAAACCAACAAAAAACAAATAAAAAGAAGGTAGAAAAGCTTTATTCAATTAGGAAATACCCTGAAAATTAGAATAGACTAAACAGAACTCAGTGGCTCCTTGCGTAGAGAAATATTATTACAAAATCAAATGATCAACAAAATGTAAGGTATTTACTATCAAAAAACAACTTACCTGAAAAACAAATGGAGATATAATTTAAGAATCATTAGACACTTTGAAAATCATTACCAAAATTTTAGAATACACAATTCTATAAGGCAAAAGACAATGGCTTACAATCAAGAATATTCATCCTGTAAAACTGAGTATAATATAAGTTAGATGTGAGAACTCTCTGGCAATTACTAAATAAGAAAAGGACGAAACAGACATTTCTTGGTAGCATACATGGTCGATTCTGGTAAATACATTGTGAACAAAAGTAGAAACACAGAACATTCTTTATTGATCACAACACAATAAAATTATAACTGACAAAAGTCCTTTGAATAGAAAAATTCAAAGTTAAATTAAAAAAAAATTTTAATCCTAAGGAATTGATGAGAAAATCACAAAAACAGATAGTTTCATCAAAGAAAATGACAACAATGAAATAACATACCAAAACTTTTAGGACACGGACAAAGTACTTTTTAAGGGAACATGTATATCTCTAAAAGAACAGTACAATGATTTGATCATGCAACAAAAAATAAACACAAAACAAAACATGAGAGGAAGAGCAACAAATCAAATAAGCCCAACTAAACATAAAAATATAAATACTGAAAATCAAAGAAAACATTAACAAAATTGGAAGCAAAAAAAAAAAATTAAAACTGATAAAAGTAGGAACTGGTGTTTTGGAAAAAAAAACTAATAAAAGAGATTAAACCACTAGCTAAACTGATTAAAAAGAGAGGAAAATCAAATCACTAGTCATGGAAATGAAAAAGACTTTACAACAAATGAGGAATAAAATAAAGGAAATTATTAGAAACTATTTGGCTAAATGATATGCCAACTGATAATTTAAATAAATAAATATTTACAAATATATAAGATGCTTAGATTAGCAGAACAAGAAACAGAATTTAATATCCCAGTCTCATTAAGAGAAATTGAACAAGGTCAAACACAGGATGAAGAAACTTAAAAGTAAATATGAACCAACAATGATAAAGACTACAAAAGGATAAACTGCTTACATTATAGTATGAAGAGATGAACCCAAACATCACAGGTCATAAAGGGAATCTAGTTAAACAGCATGGAAGCGGTTTTTGTTACGTCTTGAGGATGTTAACATTAGAATGGAAAGAGAAAGGAAGAGGAAAGAACTGGGAGGCAGTAAGGGAAAGGAAGGAACGTTAGGGAAAATTATTCCACGTAATCAGGGTGCTCAAGGAGAATATAACAAGGAGGAGGGAGTGGTAGAGATTGCTGCTAATACTTGAACCTCTCTCTCATCTGAAGTAATCAAAAAAGGAATTCTCTCTCTCTCTCAAAAGAGAAGGAGGAATTACTGGGAGCATAGTTTTTAAGGGAGGAATCAGTCTTAAGTAAAACTCGATGTAAAAAAAAAATCAAAAGAAGAAGGAAAAACCCTTATGAAAAAAAATTGAGAGTAGCACTTTTTGTTGTAGCAAAGAACTGAAAACTAAGGGGCACCTATCAATTGGGAATTAGGAAAATGAAAATTTTCCTGTATAATTTAATAATTTTACCCAGCAATTGATCCCATTCCCCATTTTGTCAAATCCCATTTCTCAGTTCAAGTCAAAAAATGCAGTCTTTCCCGGTCAGAACAAAAAGCCAGGTTGAGTAATATGATCACTCCTAGACCCCAGGGCATTTACTTGCAAACCAGTTTAACCCTGGACCCCAGTTTTATTTACTAGTAAACAGAAACCAGTTCAAGTTGAACCTTCCCTCTCCCCAATTCCTCCAAGGGACAGCTCACCAGCTCTACTCTCTTCAAGACAAAAGTAGGAGTGGTTTGGTCCCCCCCAAGAGGATGGCTAACCAGGGTAATTCTGAATGGGATGGTTCTGCTTTTCTAACCAAGATCACAGGAGGCAGTTGGGGCCCATTAATACAAAGAACATTCGTTAATTATCAGAGACAGACTTGATCAGTCACACCCGAAGGCTAACCCACTTCCCCCAGCTGCAGCTTACTGTAAAGTTCCAAACTATCTCCACCTCCAGCCCCAGCTAAATAAATTGCTTAACTGAGGTCAGTCAGCCTTACTTTATTAACAGCTATACATGTTAAAAAATGGTTATCTTGCCATGGAGAAAATGTGCCTCATTTTGCGTGTGTTTTATTTTACTTGCCACAGGCAACAAGACAATTTATGAATATAATAGGAACAAATGTAGAAAAACCTGGGAAATCTTATATGAATGGATGCAGTGAAGTGAGCAGAACCAGAACAACCTTCTGACAGAGTTATGATGGACAAGAGGTACAAAATAAGATATGCATTTTTGGCCACAGTTGATGAGAATTTGTTTTGTATAACTATGTCAATTACTTAAAATGGAGGTGGATTTTTTGCATGTTTTTGTTGGAGGGGAAGCAGACAAGGAAAAGAATAAAGGAAGGAGAAAGGGAGAAACAAAGGAGGTTACAAAGGAAAGAAAAAGAAAGAATAACACATAAAAATACACAAAAGAAAGCTGAAGGGGGTTTAGAAGGTAACACAGATAAGCAGGGCCGCTTTTGAAACTAACATGTTGAATTGTGTGTGGATTAAACTCAAAAAAAACCCAAAAACCAGGTTGGATGAAATAAGATTGTTTCACATATAACTTCTTAAGTTTTTCTTTGTACATAGAAATGTTTGTGTTTATTGGTATTCAGAATTTTGTTAGACAAAATTTTTAAATGGTTATGACTACATCAAATAGGTGGGTGTGATGGGGTATGGGCCCAAGAATGGCCCTAAGAAACCCCCTTCCTTGAACTTTTCTTTAACTCTTACTTGGTCAAGGAAGTCTCTAGAGGTTTCCTAAAGCTATAATCCTATCAACTGGCCTTTCCTTATCGAATATGCCCAATGTCCCAGTTCTTCCTTAACCTTAATTTAGCCCATCTCCCTATGGCTGGTTTCCTCCAGCCATTTCCTACCCTAGATCCTATCTAAACCCCATTCTATCTCCCAGTCACTCCCATCAAGATCCTCCCTAGACTCCTCCTTCAGTTATACCAGCTTACTAGTCACTCCCATCAAGACACCCTTTCTCCCAGACCCCTCCTCCACTCACCCCAAACTACTTGGCTACTCCTAGATCCCTCCCACAGTCTTTCTGTATATAAGGTCCATCTTGTCTCCATTAAAATGTTCAGATTCCTGAAGAACCTAGCCAAGGGCCCAGATTCTTATAATCTAGCCAATAGCTCACAAATGTTCAGATTCCTTAAGAGTCTAGCCAATATGGCCAATCTTTAATAAACCTTGTCTTTGGCTGAAAGAAGGCTTGGGTCGAATTCATTCAGGTAGGACCCATGTGTTGTGATTTTGGGGTCTCAGCACCCCTAAACCTCTAGACCTCAACAAACACATTGTAAGTATTCAATAAAGGCTTAAAGGTGGAGTGACTGAAACACTATTACATTTAACAAGTTTTGTTAAAGTCAAGGTAATTGAGAGATTCACAGTTATTTTGACCAAAGAGCTGATTTTTTTTTAAACTTACCTCAAAACAGTTCCATCAACTGCAAGTTTAATAAAATTTCCTTCTTCCAGATCCAATGCCAAGCCCTTGCAACTAAAATACAGAAACAATGGTTACTAAAACAGGTTATTTTACTCTGCTTATGTAAATTTACTTTAGAGGAAGACATTTTCATTAAAAGAATGTTAACTGTAACTACAACACAGAAAAAAACGACAACAAACAAGCGAAGGACCTCAAGTGACAAATAAGACACAGAAGATCAACTAAGCTGCTGAAAGGTAGAACCACTAAATGTATGAATTAGACAGGACTTTATTCCAAATGCATTGAGTACAAACGTATCATTTTGTAGAAGACAGACCTGTGGTCCAGAGAGGATATGACTTACCCCGTGTTATGTGGATGAACCAATGCCACCATAACCTAGTTATTTAATTTTTTTTAACTTTTTACTTAAAAACCTGAGACTTAAAGGAAAATGATGTTATTACTTACTTGATTTTAAAATTCTCCTCTGAACTTAAATTATTTTCCAATTGTTAAGCTCCTTTCTATGGTCTTTGAAATTTGTTTAGTTTTATTTTAGGTCAGGCTATTACACATCCACCTCTGAGCCAGATTCATTATTACTACCTATTAAGAATAGGCCAAACAGGATGTTTATTTGACATTTTAGAAGAGCTATGGGACACAGGGCAATGGAGAGGGAAGTTTCACTATTCTCTAGCACAAAAGGAAGGTAGGAATAATAGCCACAAATTGTCATGAGATTTTAGTAAAATGACAGTGCTTTGGAAGCATGTTATTTATTGTAGTTCAAAACTTAATCTCTATCAGTAATTTCATACAGTAAAATACCTCAGTTTCTTCCACTTCTAAGTGAGATTAGACTCACCAAATATTTGCTGAATTTAATATAAATGAAAAACACAGTTCCAGAATCACAACTGAGCTTATTCTTCTTTTTTTGGGGGGGAAGGGTTGCCATTAATGTTAAGCTGAACATTTAAAGTAGCATAAGTTTTTACTATTTTTAAGAAACTGAACCCAAACACGTGTTAATTCCAAAGCAGGCTATCAAGGACAGCCTAAAGTTTAAACAAATGAATGTTTATCATAAAGTATGTATTGATTGAATATACTAATTGTTGAGGTACTTGAATGAAATCATGTGATCTCTCCTTCCCTCTTGATTCTTATGGTGAGGGTAACTTAGAAACCCATATTCCTAAACATTTAAATGTCATATAGTTCTTTATTTAGAAATGTTTTGCATGAATACACATGTATAATGGGTGTGATATTTCTTGCTTTCTCAATGAGAGTGGGGGGGGAAGGGAGGGAGAGAATCTGCAACTGAAAATAAAAATTTAATTAAAAAAACCAGTTCTTTACAACCTCTTAATTGAGTTCAACTAAGAGGTTATGTGTAAATACCTCAAATTAAACAAAAAGCTAATTACACAAGTATTCCAACCATTTCTATTTCTAACAACAAAAATTTCTACTAGACATGTAACTGAGAAATTTCTATAGATGAAATTATAGACTGGTTTAAAAATCAGTTGGAACAACTTTATAGTCATATTTTCTGCCTTTGTATAAAATTACACAAGCAAAGGAGAGTAATGCCCATATAGAATACAAAAGGATTAATAAGAGTATTAAAAAAAGAAAAAAAAAACAACTCACCAAAAATCCCAGCTCTCTGGAGGTACAGTTAGCAATTCTTTATCATATCCCTTCTCTGTTACCAAGTACTGAGCAAAGCTATTATAGATAAGCTAAAATGAGGGAGAAAAATACAGCATAATAAATGTAAAATTGTTCATCTTTAAATATTCAAGTCTGAATTGATGCATGGAATTATCTACTGAAAATAAAATTTAATTTCTGATTTGAAAGTCTGAAGTTTAATTCTCCCGTGAGGAGAATAAATTTAAGAGCATCTTATATCAAAGAGCTATGATAAAGAAGAATTTAAATATTGTTTGTTTTATTTAAATCTAGACTTGTAATTTCATCAGTGTAAGGAACTTTTGGTTTGAAAATTCTTAGCAGGGTGCTGATAACCAAGCAGTATACAGCACTGAGATTAAATGATCATATAGCTAGTAGGTATCACAGGACCTAAATCCACATCTTCTAACGCAATGCCCCTCTATCCACTATGCCATGTACCCTGTTTTAAGTCATAAACCACATCATACTAAACTCTGATAATTAACATGTTTATAGTAAACCACTTTTATTGTTTTGCCTGAAGACCTATCTGTTGGCATCTCATATATATTTTAGGGAGCCGCAAGTGTCTTTGTTTCACATAGAAGCATAACCATGAGAAGTACTCATGGACTACATCCACCTACAAAGTCAATGGAAAACATAAGCAAACAGGACAGTTTTGAAAAAAAAAATGCTGAATTTGTTGTATACTTGGAGGAAGAAGAAAGCTACAGATTGCATAGATTCTCAATTGGAGGTGTAATCCTTTTTTTTTTTTTCTGTTCTGCTTTGTACAAGGAAATGTTCATCCTTCCAAAATGGTTGTGCTGATTCACAGCTCCACCAACAATGTACCAGTTTGTCAATTTTCCCACAACTCTTCCAACACTGACTATTCCCATTTTTTTAGTCATCTTTGAAAACTGGAGAGTGTGAGGTGAAATCTCAGAGTTGTTTTGATATTAATTTTTCTTATTACTAGCTATATGAAGCATACTTTCATATGGTTGTTAATAATTTGCAGTTCTTTTGTGAATAGTCTATTCCTATCCTTTGACCATTTATCTATTGGTGAGAGGCTTTTAGTTTTATATATTCGTATTTAAATATGAGATATAGATGGATATATTACATATTTACATATATTTGTTTATACAGCTTAAAACCCCAAAACTCTTACTTATCAGAGCAATTTAATACAAATTTTTTTTCCCATTCAATCACTTTCCTTCTCCTGAGTGCATTAATTATGCAAAAGCATCTGAGTTTTATATAATCCACATTGTTTATTTTATCGTCTGTACTTGCTTCTATCCTTTGCTTGGTTAAGAATACATCATCCACCCATTATCTGTGAAAGGTATATAATCTGCTTTTCTTCTAATTTTTTTTTTTATAGTTTAGAATAAGACAGATAGGGACTGGGCCCATCATTTTATTGGTATAGGGAACTTTTTCTAATAAAGGAAGTCTACAACTTCTCAGCAAATTACAGTGGTAGAGACAACCAGAGAGCTGACCAACGTGTCCAGGGTTTGAGAGTCAGTATATATCAAATACAGGACTTCAATCTCAGTCTTGCTAGCTTCAGGGCTAGCTTTCTCTATCCAGATGTCATACTGTCTCTCACATTCATTACTCTCATATCAGAATAAAAAAATAAAAATTTAAAAAGAGAGAGTAAGACCGAATTTGAATCCTAGTTCCAACATTTGCTTATCTATGTGACCAAGGGCAAGTTACAACTTCTGAGCCTATTTCTTTATCTGTCAGAGGGATACTATTACTTGCATTGCCTACCTTGTGGGTCAGTTACTATATAAACATAAGCTATTATTACTTACTGTGGAATCCTAGAGTTGCAAGGAACATTAGAAATCAGATGCTACCTAAATACTTTCAATCATGCGGAACTCAACATAGTGCATTCCATGTTGTACAATTATTTTTTTTTAAAAACATATACTTCTTTATATTTCATACTCTTTACATATATATGTGTGTGTGTATATATATATACATATATATATAATACATATATAATGTTCATAGTTATTTACATGTTTTCTCCCCTGCTAGAATGATAGCTCTTGAAGGGGAAGGCCTGTTTTTGTCTTTCTTTATATCCTCGGCAATTAGCACAGTTCCTGGCACACAGTCAGCACTTAATAATTGCTCATTGCCTGACTATATTAAGCCACACTCTGCTTCCTTCTAACCCTCCGTCCACTGGTCCTAGCTCCACCCTGGAGGTACACAAAAATAAGTCTAATCCTTCTTCTAGGTTAAAAAAAAAAACCTTCAAATATTTCAAGACCACTATTGTGTCTCTGCAAAATCTTCTCTTCTCCAATTGAACCATCTCTAGCAGTTCATTCAAATCATCCTAATTATGTTTTTCAGGCTTTTCTTCATCATTAAGATCATATATAAAGAAGTAGGGGGATCTCAAAGGCCATCTACTCCAAACCTCCTATTCTATAAATGAAGAAACAGACTCAAGGAGCTTCAATAACTTGTTCAAAGTCACAGAGGAAGTAAAGGTGATATTTGAACTCGACTTGAGGTCCCATGCTCTTTCCAATCAATAAACAGGCTTTTATTAAACACCTCTATGCCACGTGCTAGGTAAACATGAACAGAAATGAAATGGGTTATGCCCTCAACATGTATTTGGCATCTACTACAATGAATCAAATGTGTATGAATAACTATGATGATCAAAGGAGATACATAAGTATAAGAAATGCATGGTCTCGCTCTTCAAGGAGTTAACAAGTGATTAATAGTGGTAGTTATGGGATTCTAGATCCCCATTTGCAATAAACCAAAAGAACCAAGGGATCTTTGTTGTTTTCCTTTTCTAGACCTTTGTTCTTGTTCAGTTCTTTCAGTCATGTCCAACTCTTTGTGACCCCATTTGGGTTTTTCTTGGCAAAGATATTAGAGTAGTGTGCCATTTCCTTCTCCAGCTCACTTTTCGGATGAGGAAACTGAGTCAATCAGGGTTAAGTAACTTGCTGAGGGTCACTCAGCTAATAAGTGCCTGAGGCCAGATTTTAATTCAAAAAACTCCTGTCACTATCCTGTATCTCCTCCTAGTCATAAGCTTAATTTGCAGCCTAGATTTCAATCAATAAATATTTATTAAGCACCAGTTAGGCACTATGGTAGGCAAAGACCAAACCAAAAAACAATTTCTGCCCTCAAGGAGTTCACATTTTAATGGGGGAAAGAGAACATACTTATATGTAAATAAGCATATGAGGAATATTTGCAAAATAAAGCAACTGTGAGAAATGAATATTTCCTGCTTATATTTAATAACTAATTATTGTATTAGGACCAAGGTTTTTCCCCTTTTCCACTTCCTTATCCAGAAATCAACCAATTCGGGAAGTCTCTCTTAAAGATTTACCCAGGCCAAGGTCTAATCAGACTGTAAAAGAAATTCTAAGTTTGGGCTAATGGATATACTCCTGCTTTTTGTGTCTGCTTGGACAGGTGTGGGGAAAGATAGATTCCCCCTATAATCAAGATAGGTGATATGTAAATTGATGTCTCTTTGACCAAGATTTGAGTGCCCCCAGACCTTCATTTTATTATAGCCCACACCTCCCATTGTGTTAAACCTCCCTCAGGAACACCTACTCTGTGAAGGTGACCCCACTGCCATTAGGAGTCTTAGGTCTAAGACACAGCCAAGTGACCACCCTTTTATTAATAACCTGCTGGCCTTATTAATAAAATGATTAAATTACTCAGAAACTATGTCTATTGAACCTTTTAATCATCACAAAACTCTGGGAGAGATAATAGGAGCTGGGGGAGGGGAATGAGGATTGGAGGATGGGGTGATTTCCCCCCTCCCCCCCTTTCCTTCCATCTCAACTCATTCATGTTAAAAAAAAAAAAGAAAGAAAGAAAGAAAAAGATGTGGTGAAAAATTGCTTAATCTTTTATCCTTAGTTTTCCTCCTGCAAATCAATTCAGGTAAGGGCACTTAGAAGAGGGAAGGAAGCAAAGAAGCAGCGGCAGTCCAGGAAACAGAAAGGAAGTTCAGGTTCTCTTGTTGGAAGGACCTAAATTCCACACGCCTTCCTTACCTGGCTAAGAGGAGGCCAGTGCTAATCAGATCTATCTTTAGCAAGGCACAAAGAAGCTACACTGGCCAGCAGGGACTGACTCAATTTTTTCTTTGTGACCCCCAATGTTTAGCTTAGCATTGGGAACAAAGTGCCTAATAACTGCTTTTTCCTTCTGTTCCACAGATGAGATGATTAAGTAGCTGTTTTAGAGGACTGGTCTTGGAATCAGGCTTAGTAAGGATGGAGCAAGCTTCTACAGTGGGAGTTTCCTACACATGGAAAATCACAAATTCAACAGTACAACCAAGGAGTTTAGCTAGAAAAGAATTTCAACAACAATCATTCTTCTTGGGGGGAAAAGTTGTCCTCTTTAGTCAAAACTTGCCTCCTCTCCCTGGTGTCACTTAAGTGATATAGCTTCCCTAAGAGAACACAAATGAATTCACTTTCAGGAGATTATTCAACCTGGTGTTCAAGGAAGATCCTGTTTAACGATCATGTCTTACAACTGTACAACACATGAGGATGTATTACAACTCAGCCAGGGGAAGTGGGCAGGACAGGGATAACTCTGCACCCCCCCCATTTTTTAGAGAAGAAAAGTGAGGTTCAGTCAGTCAATTAGCATTTGTTAAGGACCTACTATGTGTCGGGTATTATGCTGGGGATTATAAAGGCATGCAAAAAAAACCCCAAAAACTCAACCTGCTCCGGCTCTCAAGGAGCTCACAGTCTAATGTAGGAGACAAAATTAATAATATTTATATCACTCACTGTATGCCAGGATTTGTGCTAAGTGCTTTACAATTATTATCTCATTTGATCCTCAGAACAACCCTGGGAGGGAGGTACTAAGAGCTCTGGCCTTGGAGTCAAGAGGACTTGGGTTCAAATTCGACCTCAGACACTTGACACTAGCTGTGTGACCCTGAGCAAGTCACTTAACCCTCACCAAAAAGAGGGAAAAAAAAAGATCCCCATTTTCTGGTGAGAAAACTGTGGCAAATGAGGCATGGTCCAGGTTCACAGAGCCAGGTAGTGTTTGAGGCTGAATTTGAACTCCAATTCAAATTTGAAGTTATTTGAAGTTCAAATAACTTCAAATAACTATGTATAACAATATAAACTGGGGAATCACAGAGGGAAGGAATTAAGATTCAGAAAGGGGAAGTGACTTGCCCAGGATCACAGGGGCCAGGACGTAGCCACTTAGGCTACAAACAGGAGTGAAGGTTAACTACTTAGGCCAAAAGTGCCATGAAGTTCGTGACTGTGATTTTGGAAAATCAAGCTCGCACCAAACAAAGCAAAACCAACACGCCCGCCGACAAGACCCAAGTTCAAGTTCAAGGCAAGGAGGCGGGGCTGGCGTAGTCCCGTCTCCGGCGTCGCCCCCGCCCCCTCCCCCTGGCCCGGCCCATCCTCTCCGGGCTTCCCGGGGCTCTCTCGTGCACACGCCGCCCGGCTCGGATCGCGGTGGCCTCCCGGGACCCCGGCGGGGGGACCGAAGCACGCCACTCACCGAGGCGCTCTCCTGCAGGTTGTAGCGACACAGCGTGTGGTCGAGGTCAAAGCCGACCGCGTCGCAGTCGGCCAGGGAGAAGTGCTGGGTCATGGCCGGGGCAGGAGCTGAGGAGGACGGAAGCGAGAAACAGGAGAAACTGAGCCAGTCCTGGGACCTGCAGAAAGAGTCTGCAGCGAATCGGGCGGCAGGGGCTCGAGGGGGCGGGGCTGCGGCCACGGCCCCGCCTTCTGGCTGCCCGCGGCCCCGGCGAGCTCCACTATTGGTCCCTGAGGAAGCACGTCCCGCCCCCTCCGGGAGCGGTCCAGTCCTGCGCTCCTGCGATGTACAAGCTGAGTCACCCGCTCTGTCTAGCGGGGAGGGCCGGGAGACTTCGGCCCCCTGCGGATGCTTGAACCCTGCACCTGTGCTCCACCCATTTCTCCCTTCCTCCTTCTCCTACACTACGCTGGAGACGGAGCAGGGCCGCTAGGGGGCGCAGTGCCGTGCCTGACCTCAGGAAGACCTGAGTTTAAATGCGGCCTCAGCCTCTCTACTAGCTGTGTGACCCTGGGCAAGTCATTTAACCTTGTTTGCCTCAGTTTCCTCATCTGCTAAATCAGCTGGAGAAGGAAATAGCAAACAACTCCAGTATTTTTGCCAAGAAAACCCCACGGACAGTATTAATGTGCTGTGATCCACTAGGTTAGGAAGAGTGGGACAGGACTGAATAACAGGCACTATGCTAAGTATTTAATAAATATGGTCTCATTTGATCCTCCCAATCCTGTTAGGTAGATGCCATTATCATCCCCCATTTTACAGGTGAGGAAACTGAAACAGGATTTGAATTCTGTGCCCCAAAATAGGCTCTGGAGAAGAGTATTAAAAAAAAATCAGAGAAGAAAATTCCTTCCTTCAAGAAGCTTAAAGTCTTACAGTACTGTGCTAATAAGCAACAAAGATACAAAAAAAAGACCAAAAAAAAAGTCTCTGTGCTTGAGGATTCTAATGGGGAAGGCAACATACCAATATATACATACATGTATGTATAGTATAAATGGAAGTAATTTTATAGGGAAGGCGCTAGCAATGAGAGGACTAGGAAAGGCCTCCTGCAAAAGGTGGGATTTAAGCTGAGATCTGAAGGAAACCAGAGATTCTAGGAGGTGCATGTCAAAGGGAAAAGAATTCTTAGCAGGGAGGACAGCCAGTGAAAATTCATGGAGTCAGGGAAATGGATTGCCCTGTGTAAAGAAGAGCACATAGAGAGAGAAAAAAAAGGATCCTATCACACATGAACAGAATGGGAACAGAATCCAACAGTTATATTTGACACTGAACTCCATCACATAGGATTCTCAATTTACAGGTAGCAGGGACCTTAGCAGTCATCTAGTATTACTCTTTCATCTTATAAATCAGGAAACTGAGGCTTGAAGAGAGGTGAAATGACACACAAGTTAACAAAGGTAATAAGTGTCAGAGCTACGAATCCATGTTCTCTATCAAGTCCAGAACTGTTTCCACAGTGAGGTGATAAATCAAGCTTTGAGAAAACAGACACAGAAACAGAAGTAGAGAATGACAGACAGAGAAAGAGGCAGACAGAAAGATAAGAGAGAGGAGAAAAGGGGAGGGGGGAGAGACAAACCAAGAGGACAATATTATGTGAAAATCTGGCTTTGTATTACATCAGAAATTGCCATCCATTCTTAGGATCTGATTGCTTCACAAAATATCCGCATAAACCACTTTGGTCACACTTTTACCCTGCAACTTCAATTAACCTTGAGAGAAACAGGAAGGCCCTCAAGAAGTAGTCTTTAGTAAGGAATAATGTTCAGGATACAGTAAAGCCAACAAACACTTACTAGGTGCCAACTATGCACCAGGCACTGTTCTAAACCCAAGGGATATGAAGACTTAGCCTAAAAGAGAATGAAGTTTAATGAGAGAGACAACATACGAACAACTCGGTTGGTTCTTTCTTGAAGAGGACCAAAATGACATCACTATGTTAGAGTCAAATTACAGTGTGCCAACTATGGCTGATCAGACCAATGTGAGCTCAGAATGCTTGGGTACAAATAATCTGTATGAACATTTGGAATGGATTCTCCAAATTTGCACATCTTATGTTTCTTTTGAGCTACTTCAGTTCTGCTTTGCTCACAGAACATAGCACCTTCTTTGATGAGGGCATGCCACCCTGGGCAGTCCCATGCCAGTGTCTCCCATGTTGTGCATTCAGTTCCAGAGTTCTTCAGAGAGACCTTGAGAGTATCCTTGTATCGTTTCTTCTGACCACCATGTGAGTTCTTGCCTTGTGTGAGTTCTCTTCAAACTAGTCTTTTAGGCAAGCATATGTTTGGCATTCAAACAACATGGCCAGCCCATTGGAGTTGTGCTCTCTGCAGTAGTTTGAATGATTGGCAATTTAGTTCAAGAAAGGACCTCAGTGTCTGGTACCTTATCCTGCCAGTTGATCTTCAGAATCTTGCTAAGACAACTCAAATGGAAGTGACTTAATTTCCTGGCATGGTGCTGGTATACTGCCCAGGTTTCACAGACATATGAGAACGAGGTCGGCACAATGGCTCTGTAGACCTTCAGTTTGGTAGTCAGTCTAATACCTCTTCTCTCCCATACTTTCCTTCAGAGCCTCTCAGACACTGAGCTAGCTCTGACAATGTGTGCATCAACCTCATTATCAAAGTGTACATCCCTAGAAAGTATACTGTCAAGGTAAGTGAACTTATTCACAGTATTCAAAACTTCTCCATTTGCTGTAACTGATGGCTTAAATCCTTAGAATGAGATAGTGATATACAATGATAGCATATAAACTCCCTGAGAGCAGGGATTGTTTCATTTTTGTGTTTGCTTCCCCAGGATTTAACACAGTACCTGGCATACACTAGGTGCTTAATATATGCATGTTGATTGATTTATTAATTAATCCAGCAGGAGTCAGGAGACCTGAATTATAATCCCCACTAACCAGCTCTGGGACCTTGGGCAAGTTGTTTAATCTTGCTAGGCCTGAATTTTCTTATATGTAAAATAAAAATTGGATTAACCTCCGCAGTCCCTGGCCACCCTGAAATCTCTCAGTTCTTGTCGTAATTGTATTTTTTAAATGAATAAAATAGAATGATATCTCTTTGAACTCACAAATAAATTGCTGGAATAACTTTAAAAATAGATGTTCATAACTTCTATGCATGACCAATTTGTAGCATAATAATGTAATTCAACAACCTTTTAAGACATTGGATTAGCAAACTTACATTGGTGAAATAGTGGACAGTATAATAAGGACTATTTGATGTTGCTTAATGACCATATTATTAGTGTTTTGAGTTTTTCTGAAAGTAGTGCTGGAATAATTTATGTGTATAGTTTATAGTGTAACTTTTGTACTGCCTGGGTTTTAAAGTTGAAAGTGAAAACAATAGAGAGACATACTCACTCCTTCATCCCTACCCTTGGAATTTGAGTATTACAGCAGAGTTCCTTTCTTCTTACCAGACATGACTTACTTTCTAAATACCACTTGACATTCTACCCCAATAGAGAGATTTCTCTTCATGTTCCTGTGGGGAGGGGGATACAATGGAGAAGGCAGCTAGACCCAACAACCTACTCTCCTACTAGGTAACCATATCAATTAACTCATTTTACCAACAACAAAAGATTCAGACCCTAACTTTACCTTTTTTGGAATGTTTATTATAATTAATAAATCTGGATCTTTCTCCCTTATACTCCCAAGCTCCCCGTGGACCAATGTACTAGCAATTCACTTCAGCTTGTGTCCTAAGATCGCTTAAGAGTTCCCTTCTTTTGCAATCCACTATTTACGATTAATAAATGAATAATAATTTATTTACACAAAAAGGAAGTTATGAACAATTATATTTTTATCTACAGCAAGAGTTCTTAAACTTCTTTTGTGTCTTAGACTTCTTTGGCAATGTGCTAAAGTCTATTGACCTCTTCTCAGAATAGTGTTTCTAAATGTGTAAAGAAATCAGTTATATGGAAATACAGTCAGTTCTGTTACAATGCATCTCAGAAATGTGAATTTCTTTCCTCAAGACTGATACACATTAGGGAACGTTTTGAGCATAACTTCAATTTTAAGGTTGTTTCTGTGCAATTTCTTCTGTAAGAACCATCACGAATAGAGAAAACTGCACCATGTCACAATAACTCACAAACTACCCCCCCCTTCTAATCCCCACTTCCATAAGCAAACTTCAGGTCTTTGCTGAGGGAAAGTGTCATATTTATTGTATGTTTTTTGCCAAAGTAGGAGCTTTGCGTGGAGGAGAGCTGGGGGCCCTTCTCTGTCCCTCTCCCCCTCCTACTACCTCCACCCCTCAACCTGCAGGAGACTTTGCCAGCCTGCCCTCAGAACCTGGGAACTAGAAATAAAGTCAGAGCAGCAGCCCTGGGCCAAGAGCAAGCCGTGGTTGACGATGCTGCCACTATTTATTGTAGTATTTATTTATTTCTTAACCATTTAACATGTATAAAACTGTGCTGTTGTTTTTGTTTGATTCCTATGTTTTCTTAAATGTATCACTGACAAAGTTTTTATTTTATTTTTTTTTTATTTTTAGGTACCGGGTCACACAGCTAGTAAGTTTTAAGTGTTTGGTCTGAGGCCAGATTTGAACTCAGGTCCTCCTGACATCAAGGCCCGCGCTCTATCCACTGCACCACCTAGCTGCCCCATCACTGACAAAGTTTTTGAATGCTGGTCCCTAACCCCGTTTCACCCATAAACTCTGTGGTTTTTATGGTGGGATTTTGCATAGCACACAGTGCAATGCTTTTTGGAAGGCATATGCTACATGATAATAGAAGTGATTGTACAAGTATGAAATACTCAAAAAATAAGTTAAAATACCTCAGGTTAAGAACCTCTGGTAGAATAAGCTGTCATTAAAATGCTAATTCAGTCAGAAGTTAAAAAAGAATTTGAAGAACAGTTAGAAAGAATTTGAAAAACTTTGGAACAAATATTTGCCATCCCAAGCAGCTAGAGGGAAGGTTAGAGGAGTGGAACTGATTGTATCAATCATAAAGCACTGGTGCTGGGTATACTTCTCTCACCATTCATGTTTTCTTTATAAAGAGAGAGTAGAGATGAAAAAGTATAAGAAAATAGGAGAGAGGGAAATAAACAATTAGTAATCATAACTATGAATGTGAATGGAATGAACTCACCCATGAAACATAAGAGGATATCAGAATGTATTAGAGAGCAGATTCCAATGCCATTTACAAGAAACACACATAAAACAAAGTTGTGCACAGCAAGCAGCTAAAGCAAAATCCATTATTCATAAACTGAGCTAATGAAAAGTAGGAATAGCAATTGTGGTCTCAGACAAAGCTATAGCAAAATAGACCTGATTAAAAGAAACTAACAAGGAAACCACATTATGCTGAAAAGTAACATGAACAATGCATTAATAGTAATATTTAACATATATACATTGAATGGCATAACATCTAAATATTTACCAATAAAACCCAACAAAAAGAGCTAGAAAGAGAAACTTCAGTTAAAACAAGTATAGAATGTATACCTATCAAGACACGCACAGGAACCATATGAATGCCACTATAAAATTCTCTTTAATGAAATAAAGACAGACTTAAATAATTGGGAAAATATTAGTCACTCCTGGCTAGGGTAGGGGGCACAGTGGATGGAGTACCAGGCCTGGAATCATGAAGACTCATTTTTCTGAGTTCAAATCTGGATGCAGACACTTACTATCTGTGTGACCCTGGGCAAGTCATTTAACTCTGTTTGCCTCAGTTTCCTCATCTATAAATTGAGCTGGAGAAGGAAATGATAAACAACTCCAGTAACTTTACCAAGAAAAGCCCAAATGGTATCACAAAGAGTTGGACATGACTGAAATGACTGAAAAACAACAACAAAAAGGTCAAACCAATATATTAAAGACAATAAAAATAGCCAGCATTTTTATAATGTTTTAAGGTTTATGAATCTATATGTTATATATGTGTATACACATATATGTCCATAGATATGATCTCATTTTATCCAAATGAGATTTGGTTTAAAAAAAGACAATACAATTTACATTTATTTATTTATTCTGGGCTATACCAAATCAAGCTACCATAGTATTATTTTATAGCACTAGAAAAAATAATAAAATTCACTTGGAGGAACAAAAGGTCAAGAATTTTAAAGGAAATAATTTTTAAAAGTGAGAAGGGGGAGCTAGACAAATCAAATCAATATACTATGAAGCAATAATCACCAAAACAATTTAGTACTGTCTTAAAATAGAGCAATCAGTGGGATAGATTAGATACTAAACACATAAGCTAATGAACCTAATTGTCTAGTGTTTGATTAACCTCAAAAATTTCATCTACTGGAGTGAGGATGTACTATTCAACAAAAGCTGCTGGGAAAACCGAAAAAAAAAAAAGTCTGGCTGAAATTAGTTTTAGTGCAATACCTCACACCATATACCCAAATAAACTGCAAATGGCTATATGATTTAGATACAAGAAATCACATCATAAACAAATAAGAGGAGGAAGGAAGAAATTACCTTTCAGATTTGTGACTATGAGAAGAATTCATGAACGGACAAGGAACAGATAGAATGACAGAAGATAAAATGAATAGTTTTGATTACACAAAAATTTAAAGTTTTTGTACAAACAAAGCAAATGCAACTTAGAGTAGAAGGAAATCAGTTGACTAGGTAAAAAGCTTTGCAGCAAATTTTCCTGAAATATATAAGGGACTGTTTCAAATTTCGAAGAATAAGAACTGTTTCCAATTAATAAATGGTTAACTGAAATTAATAGTTTTCTTTTTTCCTTTTTGTTCATTTATTTGTTACATTCTGAGCTGTCTCCCTCCCTCTCCTCCCTGCCCACACTGGAGAAGACCAATATTTGACACAGATATATATGTGAAACCATACAATAACAGACTTTCATTTATCAGTTCTTTCTCTGGAGGTGGATAGCATCTTCCTTCATAGGTCCATTGTAGTTGATTTGAATATTCAACTTGCTCAGAATAACTTAGTCATTCACAGTTACTCTTCAAACACTATGGCTGTTATTGTATATATTCTCTTGTTTCTGCTTGTTTCACTTTGCATTATTTCATGCAAGTCTTCCCATGTTTTCCTAAAATCAATCTGCTCATCATTTCTTATAGCACAGCAGTATTCCATCACAAAATATACCACACTTATTCAGCCATTCCCCAATTAATGGACATCCCCTCAATTCCCAGTTCTTTGCCACCACTAAGAGAGCTGCTATAAATGTTTTAGAACATGTGGCTTCTTTCCTTTTTCCCTTATCACCTTGGGAGACTGACCTAATAGTGGTATTGCTGGATCAGAGGGTATACACAGTTTTGGTTTTATTTTGTTTTGTTTTTTAACTCTTTGGGCATAATTCCAGATTGCTCTCCAAAAAGGTTGGATCCTTCCACCAACAATATATTAATGTCCCAATTTTTCCACATCCCTGCCAACATTTGTCATTTCCCCCTTCTATCATTTTAGCCTATCTGATAGCTGTGAGATGGTATCTCAAAGTTGTTTTAATTTGTGTTTCTCCAATAATGATTAGAGCATTTTTTTCATATGACTATATGTAGCTTTGATTTCTTTTTCTAAAAACTGTCTTTTCACATCTTGGGGAATGACTCATATTCTTATAAATTTGACAAAATTCTCTATATATTTGAGATCTGAGACATTTATTTGAGAAACTGTCTATAAACATTTTCCCCAATTTTTACTTTCCTTCTAATCTTGGCTACATTGGTTTTATTTGCACAAAATCTTTTTGATTTAATGCAATCAAAATTATCCATTTTAAATCTCACAATGCTCTCTGTCTCTTGTTTATTCATAAATTCTTCTCCTATCCATATATCTGATAGGTAATAAAACAGACAGTATTCAAAGGAAGAAATACAGGTCATATGAAACAATGCTACAGATCACTAATTCTTAAAGAAAAGCAAATAAAAGTAACTCTGAGGTTCCACCTGGGGCCATACTTAATAAGCTTGAGGGAATTGATGGTTAAACTTTCAGTGTGAGCAATTATACCTCAGAATTTGGCAATAGCTACAAATAAGGGCTTGGTTTATTGTTTTACTGAATGTCTCTAGATTTAAGAAGGCGCTAATAATGTAGATTAAACTTAAAGTTTGCAAATCTTTTTCTTTTCCCCTCAGGGAGCCTGGTTGTTAAACATTTACCAGCCCACCATCTTACTTGACAGTGCTTGAGATCAGCAGGAGTGTAGTAGATGGCTCAGTGATTTAAGTCATCACCAGACCTCCATTCTGGTGATTTTAAACTAATAAAAAATAATAATGATGACTGACGTTTATATAGTACTTGAAGATTTGCAAAACGTGATACATCCTATGTCTCGTTTAAGCCTCACAATGCCCTTGGGCAAAATTACCAAAAAAAAAAAAAAAAAAAAAGGAAAATGATAAGTATAAATGAAGGGGTTGCAGGAAAAGAGGAACATTAAGCAATTTGGAACTACACTTTTTTGACCCAGTAATACTACTAATAAACCTGTAACCCAGAGAATGAGGAAAAGGATTTATATGCACAAAATTATTCATGTGATCTCTTTTTGTAGTGGCAAGAACAAAAGGGAGACCATTAATTGAAGAATGGTTGAACAAATTATGGGATTTGAATATAATGGAACACAATTAGGCCATAAAAATGATAAATAGGAATGACTTCAGAGAATACTTGGGAAGAGATTTATGAATTGATGCACTGGGAAGTGAGTAAAAACAAGGAAAACAATTCATATAAAAGCATTATGAAAACAAACAACTTTGAAAGATTTAAGAACTCTGACCAATGCAATGACCAACCACTACTCCAAAGGATTGTTGATGAAGAATGCTACCTATCTCCTATAAGAGATGTTGGATTCAAGATATAAAATTCAACAATCATTTATGAACATAGCCAATGAGGGAATATATTTGCTTGACTATGTATATTTGATACTTATTTTTGTTCCTTTTTTTCATTGAGGAAGAGAATATGGGATGGAGAGAAAAGAAATTCTTATTAATTGAAAAAAATTAAAAAATAATTGAAAATAATCTTTTTGTATAAAAGACTAATATACTTCCTTTGAAATTAATTTAGCATAATTTCAATAGGGTTACTCTTGCATATTAAATAAATAATAAGCTAATTTTGAAATATAATATATACAAAAGGAATTCAATTAGCATATTTTGAACTCCAAAGACATTTCTTTAGAACGTGAAAGAAAATTTGGTAGAACTGACTAGAGTCAACCAGAATCAAGTATATTTTTTATCTCAAGAAAATATAAAAAGATATTGACTCCTACTGTTCCATTTCTCTTTTTTAAGGAAAGAGATAAAGCATTCATTCACCTGAGTATTTGGAATGCTTTTTCTGATTATAAAAAAGGAGAGAGATAAGTAGGTTTGAATCATCAGTTTAGCTGCAACTCATAAACAGTAAATCAGATATGGGAGGAAGAGAGATAACAGACTGCAGGTAGCCAAATAAGTCACTGCATTTCTAGTTCGGGTCTCCTAATAGCTGAGTGGGTACCCAGGCAAAGGCCCCCCCCCCACTTACCAACCAGGGGAAAGCTACAAAAGATTGCTACTTTATGTTTCATTGTATCTGCTTTTAATTAGACCTTGCCTTAGGGATATTAGGGCAGCTAGATGGAGCAGTGGATAGAGTGCTGAACTTGGAGTCAGGAAGACTCATCTTCATGAGTTCAAATCTGGTCTCAGACACTAGCTGTATGACCCTGGGCAAGTTATTTAACTCTGTTTGCCTCATCTGTAAAATGAGCTGGAGAATGAACTGGCAAACTACTCCAGTATCTCTGTCAAGAAAACTCCAAATGGGGCCACAAACTGAACAACAACAACAACGAAATTCGGACTACTCTTGCTAAAGGAGCAGTTGTAGTAATTCCCAGAGTTTCAAAGTTGATAGTTCTTTGAATGACACCTATGGCATCTTTAGGGAAATGAGGCGAACATAAAGGCGAACAGGGTTTTTCTGTCATCAATTTTGTTTTAGGGATTTTTACTACAGTTGTCCTCCATTGGGCAGAACGTTTTAGGATTTCAACTTCCTTCCCTTTCCTAGCTATAACCCCAGGTATTCTTCATTGTTACGTATTTTCATTTCCCACCTATTTCTTCTATCTCTACCTTTTTCCACCCTGTCTTCTCCTATTTTTTGCCTTAGTGAGAGTCATACTTATTAGCTAAGTAACACTTTTAAAAATTTCATTATTCATATAACTTTATCTATGCACAGCCTTTGAATTTTTAGATTGATGTATTCTGATGTGTTACAGATATATTCCCATATTCCTGTCCATCCACTAGTAAAAAGAAATTTGAGCATGAAATCCTAATGTCTGTGTATCTATTTTGTGTATTTACTTGCATTTAATTATGTACTTGTGCTATTGTATTAATATACTGTATATCTAAGCCCTTTGGGGTGCAAGGTGTTTTTGGTGCTCTTGGTGACAATTATAATCGCTACCTCACTTGGTTCTACTGGCTTGTCTCCTTATTAATCCTTCATTTCTCTGGCTTCCAAAGTAGTCAAATAGGAATGCTCTTGTTTTATTTGTTATTCAATCATGTCTGACTCTTTGTGATCCCATCTGGGATTTTCTTGGCAAAGATACTGGAGTAGTTTGCCATTTTCTTCTCCAGCTCATTTTTCAGATAAGGAAACTGAGGCAAATAGGGTTAAGTAACTTGCCCAGTTAAGTAACTGTCTGAGGCCAGATTTTAACTCAGGAAGATGAGTGTTTCTGACTTCAGGCCTAGTACTCTATCCACTGTGCCACCTAGCAGCCCTGGGAATGCGCTAAGCTAGAACAATATCATAAGTTATTAGACCTGCAGAAACACTTTCTTTAATTGGCTCAGGCGCCACCCTGGAGTAAACTGAGGAAATCTCTCCCAGAGGCTAGACTCTTTTTCTCTCTCAATCTCAAAACATATGTACAAAACTACTATGAATGGCCATGTAATTTATTAGTCAATAGTCAATAAACACTTTTGAAATATTTACTATGTGCCAGGCACTGTGCTAAGCACTAGTGATACAAAGAAAGGTAAAAGACAGTCTCTGCCCTCTAGTCTAATGAGGGAAGGTAAAGAATCCTCTAATGACTATGTGAACCTGTGAAGGCCATCAAAAGATACCTCTCTCCCCTGAACATTTATGCTGTTCTTCCCAATTCTATTATATTTTTTCAGGCAGTACAATTATCTTGCATAACCCCCTGGGGTATGCACATACCATTTTGGGATTCACAGTTACAGAAGAAAGAATTTGGACTGGAAGGGAGAAGATCTGGATTTACATCCTGGATCTAACCTAAGCCCAATCAGCTATGTGACCTTAGTCAAGCACTTGCCTTCTTGAAACCTTAATTTCTTCTTCTGTAAAAAGAGAGTTGAATGATACAGTTTCTAAAGACTCTTCTAGTTCTCTAAATTCCTGTGATTCTCCATGATCTTTTACTGTTGGCAGTGGGATGGCAGAAAGCAAGTAATTGCGATATATCCTAGAGAGAAAGAAATTCACTGATACACTGGGCCTGAATGGGAACTTTCACTTTGCTTGCTTTACAATGCTGATTTTCAAATAAAGAAATTTTATTTTCTCCTCACATAAGCCCAGACCACACTGGCTGATGAAATTTCACTCTTCTTGCAACTGACAACCAACAGTTTAATTTTCTATAGATACCAATTACTTTCAGGTTCTGAGGTGAGGTGTTAACTATGTCAGTGTGATTTGATTCTGATAGGATTTGTTGTGTCAGAGATTAGACAGTTTTTTTTTCCTTGCAGCAGTAACCTACTTTTGAAAAAACCCTGTCTGACATGAGCCTCAGGTTACAATTTTGTTTTAGCAGCTCTGTGAACCAAGATGCTTCTTTCTCTGATTAGAAATGTTAAGTCATCACATTTGTTATTTACTGATTTTCCATTTAGTATAAGGCTGTACTTCATAGCCACAAGACCTTTAAATTCTAATTAATTGCAATTTTACGACTGATTTGTAACTGATGACTGCACTACTGGAATTTAACAAACTTAACTATATACAGATATATCTATACATTTGGAGTCATGACCTGTGATTTCATCAGTATAAGGAACTCCCAGTGTGGCAGCTTTCCCCCCAAAAAGGATAAACACCTCACCTGCAACTTAGTGTTGCCTATAGCACCAACAGGTTAAATGATTTGCCCATAGTCACATACCTTGTGGGGCTGCTAGGTGGCACTATAGTGCATAAAGCACCAGGCTTGGAGTAAGAAGACTCATCTTCCTGAGTTCAAATTTGACCTCAGACACATCAGCTATGAGACCCTAGGCAAGTCACTTGACCCTGTTTGCCTCACTTTCCTCACCTGTAAAATGAGCTGGAGAAGGAAATGTCAAATCCCATAACTCAGCCAAGAAAACCCCAAAAAGGATCATGAAGAGTTGGACATGACTCAGAAATGACTCAACAACACATACCTTGTACATGTCAGAGGCGGGACTTGAACCCAAACTCCTTGATTACAAGGCTGACCTATTGATCCAATATGCCATACTACTTCTCCTCTCTAGACTGATGAAATCACAGGAAAAAGATGACTATATTGTCACTGCTTCTAATCAAAACCCTGATGATTCCAGTGGCTGAAATCCTATGGCAATATTTGGTCATACAGTAATGTGAAAGGAATATTGTTTTGCAGTCAGGAAATGTGCGTTCAAATCCTGTCTTTAACTCTTCTGAAGTGATCATGGGCAAATCCTTCACCTCTCTTTAAGCTTCCTCATCCACAAAATAAGCTGTATTATCCACCTCACAGGGCTATTGGGAGGAAACTGTTTTATAAACCTTGAAGTATTGCACTAATGTAAGTTACTGTTATTTAATATTCATTTTTAGGCACTAGCATAGGTAATATTACCAATGACAAATGTTCTGTAATTTGAATGTTGTGATCCTTGTCAATTATTCTCTTGGAGAAAAGCTATATCTATATTTACCTTTATCTATAGATATAAATGTAGAAAAAACTATATACATATTTTCACTTTTTGTTAGGATGTGCTTTCCTAAATTCTTCTCAAATGAAAAATGGTGGCTCCATACCAGATAGCCATGCGTGCCATATTACATCTCAGTAAAGCAGATTTTATGCTACAAGTTAACTATCTGCACATTAGCTTTTATGCCTCACAATCACAGATCTACAGATGTCTCCTCTAGCCTATAAAAGGCATTTAATGGAGAACTGTTAATGTCTCGCCAGTAATTTGAAAAAGTGGGAAAGTAGCCAAATGTCTAAAAATTAATCTTTCTGACACTTAAAAATTAGGCTTATGTGTAGGTAGCTATGGGAAAAGTATCAGATGGAATGGCTTACTTTGTCCTTAAGGTGGCAGTATTTGAGCATGAAGTTATCATTTCATTTCTTGAACAAGTTCCAAGTCCTTTATACAAAAAGGTAGGATTAGTATTTTTTCCCCTATGTCCTATTCTTATATCCTTACACAATACATACATACATACATACAAATGCTACTTTTAATTAAAAAATTAAAAAAAAATTATGTATATAATTTAAATATTATATATCTTAGATATGTATATATTTTTGAAAGGTAGTGAGAGAGGTGCAATTCTATATAGTATTGTGTGGGGTAAGATAGGTAAAGGGTATGGGTAAGGAATGTATTAAACTGTTTTCCTTCCAATTTTAGCTGCAGTGGGTGCATGGTGATATATTAAATCTGCAGAAAGAGATACATATTTTTGGATATGGCCAATGCAGGAATTTGTTTTGACTACACATATTGTTAACATGGATTTGGTTTGACATTGTTTGGTCTGTCAGCAGGGACAGAGGGAGGAAGTGGGAGAGAGGAAAATGGTTGTTAATTGAAAAAATAATTTAAAGAAGAACTTATGCATGACTTAAAGTTGTAAATGTTTGGGTATAGTCTCCAAAAGGTAAAACTCTAGAGTTACAGTGGGGTTTTTAATCCATTTATTAAAAATGTAAAAACAAACACCTGATTAGTTTGCAAGAGCAATTGATTGTCAGAGAAAATAAAAATTTGCTAGTTGAAAGTCAACAAAAACCTTTATGTAATTGGTAGGTGAGATTGAAAAATGAATATCGTGATTTATTAAATGTAACCAAGCAATAGAAAAGTATCTACTAATGCCTACCGTGTGTGCACATTACAAAGAATGAAACAATCCTTACTTGTAATGAGGTTACATTCTCTGAGAGTGAAGGGAAGAGAGTATGGAATATACAGACATAAATATACAGTCAGTAATTACAGATGTAAGCAAAGTAGTTAAATACAAAGTATTTTGGGAGGGAATCAGGGTTGGGTAGAAAGGGGGAGATGATGTCTAATTTGCATCTTAAAGGGAGAAGGACACTGTGAGAGAGAGGTAAAGAAGGAGAGAATTCCAAGCCTTAAGGCAGATCAGCAGAGACAGGAAATGGAGTGTGATATGTGAGGAACAGAGAAAAGGCCAGTTTGGCTCAATCATAGAGTGTGTGACAGGGAGTTCTGTACAAAGAAGTTGGAAAGATAGGTTGGGGACAGGTTATGAGGAACTTTAAAAGCTAAAGAGAGTTTATATTTTATTTTAGAGGCAAAAGGAAACTACTGGTTGCCAATAATGTACTTCTTCCATTTGGTTCTAAGTAGCTTTGTGAGATATCTTTTTCAGCTATGTCATTTCAGTCATTTTTCAATTGTGTCTGACTCTTCGTAACCCCATTTGGGGTTCCTTAGCAAAGTTACTGGAGTGGTTTGCCATTTCTTTCTCCAGCTCATTTTGCAGATGAGGAAACTGAGACAAACAAAGTTAATGATTTGCCCAGGGTTTTCAGCCATGCAAGCCACTAAAACCAAATATTGAAATAGACTGAACTTAGAACTAGACTCATAAATTGATGTGTCCTGAAGTGTTAAATGAAAAATTATAAAAATGAGTAAGTATATTCAATAAAATTGCTTTCACTAACATATCAGTATAATTATAGTGAGAACAAAAAGGTACAATTTTAGCAAATAAGTTATTTAAAAATTTTATTTCAGCTTCATCTCATCTTTTTATTTCTATTTTTCTGTTTTTGTGATATACATAACTATCAGTATAGTACTACAAGTATATAATTTCTAAATAAGTAAATGTAAACATAATGGAGGCACATAACCAAAAAGTTACTGGAAGGGTATGTGACCAAAAGAGTTTGGAGACCACTGGACTGCTGTTGTATCTACATAAAGAATGACATAAAACCCACCCTTCAGATGTTTTTTATGAACTGAAATTATGTAAGTAGACATAACTTGACGGTTGCCCATTTCAAAGTAGTCAGCTTGAGAAGCTATACCCTTACTCCAATGACACTGCTATTACACAAGACATTTTTGGAATTCTTTTGAAATGCTTTCCGAGCGGGTAGCAATTCTTACAAATATCTTCAGTGTGAGTGAATCTCCATTCTCTGAGGGTAGATTTGGAAATAATCTAAATTTAAAACTCACTTTTGAAAGTAACCTAAAGTTATTAAGAGTCAAGTCTACTGAATAAGGTGCATAATTGTATTTAGGGGGATCCCAAATGAGGTATGCTTTAAATTAATGAGACAGGCAGTTATGTCTGACTCATAAATTGACTCGAGCAGGTAGTTATTAAGAATTCACACTATGTAGAGCTCTCTATTAGGAACTGGGAGAGATACAAAGGTTACTTAAGACTCAATCCCTGCTCTCACAGAGCTTACAATCTGGTAATGGGGTATGATACTTAGAGAAATAGCTATAACACAAAATGGTACATGACAAATGCGTAAGAGGTACAAATAAAGTCAATGTGAGAACTGGTAGGGTGAGGAGTAGTCCCCATGGGAGAGAATGGCTTCATAGAGGAGATGAAGTTTAAGCTAGAAGACTAAAAGGATGTAAATGGGCCAAATTAAGAGAGGACCAGCACTTGGGAAGCTGGGCATTCCAGATGTAGAGAAATAATAATCAAAAGCCTTTAGGCAATGTGCTATTCCTTCTACCCCTTGGTAGGGAAAGGTTAAAAAAAAATACAGCTAAGTGGAATACATATTACTAGAAGATAAGAATCAATGTAGAAACAAACCAGTACCAAGAATGACTGGTTTGGGATTAGACCAAGGTGTCTTCAGTGTCTACCTAATGATCCCTATTAACCAAACCAATGAGTCCTGGCTGTAGAAAGGAGATGAGAGGTAGTATCTGAAGTGGAAGCCAGATCAAAACTGGAAATCACTACAAAATCCAAGAGGGGCCTGGTATTGGGCATGAGTCAGGCTTGAATAATTTGGCATGTGGTGTGATAACAGAGTGTTGAACTAGGCAAAGTGATCTTAATTTACTGTACTTAACTGGTCTGTGTATTTTTATATTTACTTTTATACCTGGTCATGTGCTCCACCCTCCGATTTCTTCTGAGATCCTTTTAGGTTGGGATCAATTGTCTGTTGATGCCTTCTTTTTTTTTTTCGTGGTTGTT
Organism: Vombatus ursinus; assembly: GCF_900497805.2. Taxonomy (NCBI): domain Eukaryota; kingdom Metazoa; phylum Chordata; class Mammalia; order Diprotodontia; family Vombatidae; genus Vombatus; species Vombatus ursinus. The sequence continues at coordinate 6,184,763 of NW_020946557.1, read as the reverse complement.
GTTGTTCTTTGTTTTTTTTTTTTTGCCCATGACACAGTCTGAGTCTTTGTGACATTGGACAAGTGGGATGTCACAGAGCATGAATGTTAGGTAGCAGGCAGTCCAGGTAATTTAGACAATTGACACCTGTGAAATGGAGCATTGTGAGATAAAATTGGAAGCATAGTGCCCAGTGATGGAGTTGCCAGACTGTCATTTGAATGCCAGCCTAGAGAGTTTGATCTTTATTTGTTAGGCAACAGGGAGTCATTGAGGGATTGCTAAAGGCAATTTCAGAAGTTTTAAACATGCATTTTTCCCCTCTCAAGCTTTTTTTTTTCAAGTTTTATTGTTGCCTTTTGTTTTTATATCATGTTCATTTCAAGATATCTTTTTTCATTCTCTTACCCTGTTTAACAAGCCTTCTCTCATAGCAAAGATTAAAAATCTAACAGCAAATGCAACATCATACATCCATAGTCCTTAACTCCAATAAAAGGAGGGGGGCACATCATCTCATCTCTTTCCCGGGGCTAAGCTTAATCACATAATTTTTTTTCAACAGTTACAGTATCATTGGAATAAATATATAATTTCCCAAGGACAACAGCCCTGAAGGATAACAATCATTTGGATTTATAAGTCTAACAATTAACAGCCATTGTTGTATCCATGGGGCCGTGTTGTCTCATCCTCTCCCTCTCCTCTAAGGACCCTCTATTAGCTTTGGATCATGCATATGTTGACCTGGTTTAGTTCTGGAAGCTATTGGGGGATGTTGGAAGGAAAAGGAGTTGATCACTTAGACAAAGATTCCTTTTCTCTTCAAACACTCCAGCTTGTTACAATCCCACACATATGCTCAGGAGAAAAATTACTTAAAGCTTAGATTTGGCTGGGGACAGGTATTTATTTTCTTCGTACGAGAGAAACACTTAATACAAAAGGCTCTCACAAGCACTCTTAACAAGACTTAAGCTACTGTTACACTCTCCCAGAAGGTTGAGACTTAAAGCCATCAAATCTAAAGCATTTGGCAGGACTGCCAAATTTCAGCTTAGCTCTGCAGTGTCCAAACAACTCCTTCCTGGTCTATGTCTTCTGGCAAGCAAGGATAGGGCTTGGGCTTATCCTCTTGTTGGTGGTTAACTTCTTGGGAATGGGAAAGGGGAGGGAACAAGAGTTTTTATAGTACCAACTTCAATCCAGGCACTGTTCTATGAACTTTATAAATATTAATTCATTTGATCCTCACAATAACTCTGTGAGGTAGGTGTGTTATTATTCCCATTTACAGATGAAGAAACTGAAGCAAATGAGTGAAGTGACTTGTCCAGGGTCATACAGCTAGGAAGTGATTTAGTAAATGACTGGATTTTAACACAGGTCTTGCGGACTCCACTGAACCACCTAACTGCCTCTATTCTTGAATGCAGTCAATCAGTCGATATTTCTTAAGTACTAGTATGCACCAAGTACTGTGGTAGGCAGTAAGGATACAAATAAAAAGAATAAAACAAATAAAAAAGAATAAATAATCAGCCAGTCAATAAACATTTATTATTTAGCTACTAAGTGCCAGGCACGGTACTACATTCTAGATATTGAATATTGTTTGCAAAAATTTCCCCTTGCCAACTATGATTGATAACCAACTATGATATGGCTATGATTGATGGAGCAAAAATCTCCAACCTCTTGAACTAAAAAGTTTAAGTCCAGTCCTACAAGACTGGATATATCCATTGCTGTTTGGTTTTCTATGCTGAGGCAAAATGAAAAATGCAGAAGAGCTAGTCAGAGGCTTAGGATCAAGCTTTCCTAGTTGAAATCCCTTGCTCTAGTGACCTATAGAAACAAATGCCACGTTGCTGGAGTAGGGTAAGACAGTAGCACATCTCCAGCGATAGACTTGGATAGTTTTGACACAATCTACAGTCAGGAAAAAAAGTAACTGAGGAAGATCACTGTCTTTTAAGGATCCACTGAGGCAGTAGCTCTTTCAGCTCAGTGGCCGATAAGGGCTTGCTGCTTCAGCATTCCAAAGCACCCAAGTCCCTCAGGGCTGAGTCAGTGCAAATGATCAGCCTGGAGCACACAGGGCAGCTCTGTCATTTAACTCTAGTCATATGTTTGTTATAATCCGTAGAACATCTTTTGATTTGACCGGGGTTTGCTTATCAGGAAAGTAGACTAGCTCTAAAATTTAATGCTTTTCAATTGGATAATCAGGGTATGACAGTAAATGTTTAAAAGCTTGCTCTCTGAAAAAAAAAAGGCTGGAAATACTTTTAAGTTATAATCTCCATAAAACTTTCTCCATTACTTTAAGTCTAGAGACAATCAACAGAGCAATAAATCAAACCTCCAGTTTGTAGCATTTGATTATTATTAATAATTAATGCTCACACTGAAAATTTGATAATTGGTTCTTGTGAGAATTTGGGCTGGCTCCAGCACATCCCTGAAAATTCACTTCCACCAACAAACATGACCTACCATTTCATTTCACATATGCTTTCTTAATCCAGAAACTTCCCAGCTCTCAACTCTCCTCTTGGTCTATCACCTTTCATTTTTAGATCTCCCTAGTGACTGTGAAAAGAACGAATTAGCTTTTCTAAGCACCTGATGTTCTCAAGCGGAGGCCGGGGGTGGGGTTAGGAATGGAATATGATTCATTAAAGGTGCAAGTTTTCCTTAGAGTGATGACAAACAGCCAGCATATTCATCACTACAGTGAGGTTAAGAAATAGTAAGGTTGCCTGCTTCTACTCTGGGGTGGGAGTTTCATGGTGGGATGTCAGGAGTTCTTTGAAGGTAGTGAAGTAGAATTGTAGACAAGTAAGAGCATTGCAGATTTCAAAATCAGAAGCAGGATATGCTGAAAGAAGCAGGTAGCAAATATATTCTCTGGTATAAAGTATATGGATTAAGGGAATGTTGGAGATGTTAGGTAGCCTGGAACAAACCAGTGGAGGATGCTGAAAGTGAAAATAAGGGATTTAATATTAATGCAGATAGCAGTGGATTATTTAAAAGAGGAAATTTCAAGTAGTAGATAAGAAAGATGACAGAAAAACATGAGATATCTTTCTGTTTCTCTTTTCTTTCCTTTGTTTCCAGTGATAAGGAGATTTTTTTTAAAGATTAGTTTTCAGTGATGTCTTTTGCTTTTTACATCACCATAATTTCTCTGGGTATCCCTTCCACTCCTTCTCCCAGAAAGTCATCTCATATAATAAATAGCATCATCATAGGACATAGTGAACTTACCTAGAACAGATCTGGGATCCCAAGCCCTAGCTCATAGCTTATTATTATAGAGTCTCTCTGTCTCTCTGTAGCTTTTTCTCTTTCTTATCTACTCCCAATGCTTTTATATGTTTCGTGACTATGCTTCCTAGGGCAGAATTAACACAGAACTGGGCCATTTAGTCTGTTCTGTCAGACTACTAATCAGACTTATTGTTTGACCATGTAACTCAATTTCCTGACTAAGAACAGCAGGGTTCTTGGACTTCACAGAGACATGTCACATATAGAGGTGGGGGGGGGCAGTCATGGATGATGATCCTGCAAAAGAGATAAGGAGTAGCCAAATGGATAGGAGGAGAACCAGGAGAGCATAGTGTAATGTAAACTCATAGAATGGCAAATATCTAAGAGAGGATGCTTAATAGTGTCAAATTCAGCACTGAGCTCAAGAAAGGTAAGGGTATTGGATTAAGCAATTAAGAGATCATTAGAAACCTTGGAGAGAACAGTTTTAGTTGAGTGGTAGAGTTAGAAGTCAGATCCCAATTATTTGAGAAGTAGGAGGTAAGAAAAGGAAGGAAATGAGTATAAGCTGGCATTTTGTAGCAGTTTGGCTACAAAAGGGAGGAAAGTTATTGGGCAATAGCTTGAGGGGATCTTTGGGTCAAGTTAAGTTTTTTGTTTTTTTTTTTAAAGAATGATGGACATAAGAGTGTGTTTATAGGCAGTAGGGAAGGAATCTATGGATTTAAAAAGAAAGGAAAATTGTGGGGAAAGGGAATGACAGGAGATGATATGATTGAGGGCAGAAGTAGAGGAGTAGGCCTTGGCAAGGAGAAGGGTCACCTCTTCCAAAGAGACTGGAACAAAGGAGAAACAAATGGATGCTATTATGGGGGTTTTGTGTACAGAATTGAGAAGAGGAAGCTCACAATGGATGACCTGAATTTCTTGGTACAGTATGAAATGAAACCCTTTGTTAAGAAAGGGAAAAGGGTGATATGGGTGACTTGAGGAAAGAAGAGGTTTGAAACAGATGCTGTGAAGAATATGGCAGGATATCAATCAGAAAGGAGTAGAAATACTACCTTCCAGTGGTGAGGGCCAAATTGAGATATGACTAATAAGATAAAGAGGAATGTTAGCTATAAAGTCTATAGAAGAGAAGGACTACAAAGCGTATATGGGGAGTAAAAACAGAGTCAAGAGTGATTCTCAAGATTCCTTATTTGTGACATATCACCAGTAGAATTTTGACAATCAATAGCAAAATGTTATCTCCTATATACAAAGCACAGTGTTTTTGCTATGAGGGATGTTCCAAATCTAAGATATAATCCCTGATTTCCAGGCATCATAATTTGGCTGGAAGATAAGGTACACACACACATGAGAAAAATGACCACAATACAAGACAATGTCTGATAAATGCAAAATGAGTGATACAGAAAATAAGTTCAACGAGAGTCCACAGGAAGGAGAGATCAGTCTTGGCTGGCACAGTTGTTCAGAAAAGGCTATGCAAAGAAGATGGAATTCAAGTAGGTTCTTAAAGGTACAAGTTCAATGTCCATAGGGACTGGATAGAGTTTGAGAGAAAAGCTAGTAATTCTGTCTTCATTGTGTCAAACTTGAAATAACAATGAGATACAAATTTGGAAGCCTAGTTCAAGATGGAAGACAAATGGAAAATAAAAAAATAACACTGATATAAAGATAAAACTGATCTCACCTGTATATAGATAGACTCTGACTGAACATTGCATGTTACAGACGAAATATATGCTAATCAGTGCTCTAGCCTTTCTGTACAGAGAGAGAAATTAGGAAAATATGAAAATTTAAAGTATTGGTCCAAACTTCCATGTCATCCCTTGCATCTGTTTCTCAGCATGATACCACACCAAGAGGTAACTGGCATTTGTATAGTAACCCCTGGAGTAGCCTTAATTTCTTCTACTTTTCCGTGGTTTTAAAGGACTGGCATTTGGGGGGAATCTGCCCATCCTGGCTTTATTTCCTGGCTGGGGATCTTGCTTACTCTCAGATTACTGCCTTATAAAATTCCTGCTGTGTGCTTGCTTCAGCAGCACATATACTAAAATTGTAACGATACAGAGAAGATTAGCATGGCCCCTGTGCAAGGATGACACGCAAATTCGTGAAGCCTTCCATAATTTTTATATTAAGTGCTTACCATGTGAAAGTATTAAATAGACAACTGGTTTAAAAAAAAAAATTCTTGCTGTAAAGAGTTTCCCCTTGAGGTTGGAATGCATTTGCACCTAATACCAGCTTCTGCTTTTGTGTCTTGAACATTCCAGTATCCATTATAACATTTGGTTAATTGCATATTGACATGTGTTCCAGTATATGACTAAATTGGCCATTTGAAGTCAGCATTTCCTTATTACTTAAACATGAAGAGCAATAAACTAAAAATAAAACTTTGAGTTAATAGCTAAGCTGTTAGAAAGTCCTTCGAGTTGTGTTCCATCATATCTGCTTCCTCAATCTGCTGCTCCCTCTTTAACTAACATGATGCCATGCCTCATACAAGATCTCTGATGTCATCATTGAGCTACATGTCTTAGGAACAAAACAAGACCACCCCTTGGAATTTTGAAATTTTCCTGGACATATTTTGGATCTATGTTTGGGATTAGTCAATGGAGAGAGGAGATATTGACTTGGTAGGTCAGGGTATGTATGACCCATAAGCCACTACTCTATTCTGACTTACACTCCTGGAACATTGATAGAGTCTTGAGCAGGGACTGGACCTAGGATTTTATTGGTATAGGGAGCTCCTCAATGAGGATATTCTATCTATGCAAGTTGTCACATTCTCTGCATCTTATAGTCCAAGAAAGCTACCTACAGCAGTAAGAGGTTAAGTGACTTGCACAGGATCACATACCAATAGACTTCAGAGGTGGGAATTGAATGACATTTTTCTAGTTCTAAGACCTATCAACTATACCACAAGGCCTTTAGAGCATGTGATATGATTTAAAATACTTTCAGAAATTAGTATTCAGTTGCTTCTACCTAGTTCAGTTGCTTCTATCAGTTGGCCAAAGGACAGTCAAAAGCAAAAAAGACCACTTATTTCTCTTTCAGTTCTAGTAAGAGCTTATAACAAGGCTCAACATGACTGTTCCTCTCACAAATGTCCTATAGTCAGCCAACCAAAGATGCTAGGGCTTGTGCTCTTGGATTTTTGTAACTACCAAAGGAGTACCATTTGTTTTCCCTTGTTCTCACTACTTCTTTTCTGGACATTCAGCTCTCTAATAATAATCTTTATGCAGCTTCTCCTACATGAATTTTCATTTTGGTAATAGGTTGTGGAATAATCACACCCACAGTGTACCTTTCCATTTCCATCTGGGTGATGATGTCTAGCTTTATTTCTGCTGAGACCATGACTTGCAGTCATACAGCATCAATAACAACTCCAACACATATTAATGTTAAAATAGACCTTTGTCTCTGGGAGACACTTGGGGTCATTAAAAGCCCTGTACAACTTTCCAAAGGAGAACTAGCCTGCACTCCTCCTCCTATTCAATTCTGAACCTCGACAATTGTCTATCTACTGTGACTGTCCTGTATTTATACTGATGGGTTGTCTGTGAATTGTCCTTAGAAAATATGGTACAATTTAAAGAGCACTGAAACTGGATTCAATTCCTGCCTTTGATTTTACTTATATGACTTGGGGCAAATCATTTAAATTTCTTGGCTCTCAGTTTTCTTACCTGTAAAATGATGGAGTTGGTTGGTATGAACTCTGAAGCACCTTAGGGCTCCAGATCCATGATCCTATAACTCACTGTATTCAAATTTAATTTAAACAAAGACTACTTTTTATAGTCTTCCATAAGTGGATATTTGTTTACAAATGTAAGAATTTGGATATTTGCTTGTTCTTAAGAGTAGATGCCAAATGAAGCAAGCACCTATTCCATTTTTGCCTCCTTTTTTCTCTTTCTATCCCAAATCCCCGATATCCACTAGCTATGAGCCACTCACAAATGTTAGACTCTAATGCTAGAGAAAAGTATTCTTTACTACCCTCATCAACAAAACCACAGCTCTGAAAATATCAATGTAAATGTTTTCAAAGCCTATCAAATTTTAAGAATTCCTTGCTTTGCTCTGATGTTTTGATAAGTCCTTGATGTTGTTGGTATGGGTACCCATACTGATGCTCTTCACTGATACAAATTACAAATTACAAACCTTTATTGCCTTCTCATCCTATGTTAATCTTTTCTATGTTTTCACACAAATTCTCCATAGAGGAGAGTCTCAATATGCTAGATTTTTTGCTCTTTTTATCTGTTGGCTACTTCACTGAACCCTTGAAGTGTTCATCTGCTATTGTCACACCAAGATTGGCTTACCTTTCCAAGTCATACATATCCTTGATAATGTCTTTCATGCCACTTTTGGGACACAAATCATCAGTTATATTATATCCACTGTGCATTTTCCATTGCTTTCTGTCTTCTTTTTTTGTGATTTTTATTCTTTTAACAGCTTAGTATACATATACACCATCCTATGGCATTATTTTGGGAGCTCAACAAAGCACTCTTCATATGGAACTTGGTAAATAGGCTCATGTTAAAGGAAAAACAGTCTTGGACCCAGGAAGGCCCTGCACTTAAGTCCTACCTCTTTGTGCAACTCTGCCTCACTTAAATCCAATTCACCTGCAAGTGAAGACATCGCCCTGTGATGTCATTGGTCCTCTTCAAAAATGAAGGATGAATTTGAGTTCAAATCTGGCCTCAGACACTTGACACTTACTAGCCGTGTGACCCTGAGCAGGTCACTTAACTCCAGTTGCCTCACCAAAAAGCAAAAACAAAACAAAGCAAAACAAAAATGAAGGATGAACAACCTCTGAATAAAGAAACCACTGTGGTTTTTCAATACAATCCAGTTCAATCCCACTACACAATTCTAGGTCTTATTCATTGTCCATCTTTAGCCATTGCCCAACACACACATATACAAATTGACTGATCTGATCAGTTGCATGTTCAGTTGCATATAATAACCTAGGCAAATGGAATTCTCCATCTACTTTACTTTTTAAGGACGGCTAGTTTAACCAATTTCTTTCAAATCACTGTGCATTTCACTGAGGAAGTTCTGTATTGCTTGGGACTTGATGCAATTAGTATAACATCATCTACAATTAGAAATGAACACCTTAGTGAACACTTCACATTATGTCAACATTCAAAGGGTTATTGAACACAGTTGCCTCTGTAGTTATGCCTATATGTGGTTTTGTATGATTCTGATGTGTGTATGAAACACTTTTTTTTTCTGAGAAAAGCCTTCAAACCTTCATTTTTCTTTCCTAAAATCAATACACAATAAACACAGCTCAGTTTTCAATTTTCTGTACCTCTCTGTCAGTGCATATAAAATTTTGGTCTGGGATAGAAAATTATTTGATAAGATTCTCATGTTTGCATCAATGTTGTCTTTATGGTATAAATAGACCATTCTCATAAATATTTTACAGAGATGAGCAATCAGAAATATTTCCTATATGAATAATGGTTTGCTGATCCAGATTTAATAGAGTATAAAAATTATTCAATGATGCCTTCATCAATCTTAATCTTGATAATAAATTTATTTATTATCATTTTTGATATAAATATATTTGATTGCAATGAAAACTGCTATTTGCTTAAGCAAAGAAATATGTAGAGTGACTGGCAACACCAGTTTAGAGTGGAAGTTTACTTACAAAAGATTATTAAGGAAGACATAGGAAGGTTGTGACACATATGAATGACTCATGGTAATAATATCACAAAATAACATCCAATAATTTTTCTGATGATGTTTTTAAAAACACCCAATATGATCTTTTTCCATTCTTTTAGAACATTTCCTTCTTTGAGATTTAAAAAAAAACTTAATTCCCAAATGCTTTAAAAATTATATTCATTCTAGCAAGTGTATTTTTGAAATAAACATTTCATTAACTATCACTATTTTTTCTAACTTCATTGTTTTGAGAGTCATTTCCACTTTTTGAATAAAAATGCATTAAAATATATGAAAAAGAAAGAATTTGTTAAATGCTTATTGTGTACCAAGTATTGTATCATATAACATGTAGAATATTGTCTGTACAGTGCCCAGAATATAGTAAATGCTTAGTAAATGTTTGTTGACTGACTGACATATACCATAGTGCTAAGAGTTGAAATATGCTAGCAGATCCATTCTCTTTTGCATTTTTATTCTACCCTTGCCCCCTTTCAGTTTTATGTATAAATACTTTTAGGCTCTTCTAATTTAGTTGGTTCTCACACCAAATTATATGTAGGCTCATTTTCTCTTCAATGACTTTTCTCTTTTTTTTTTGAGCACTGGGGTAGGTCATAACCTTCCTTCATCTACTTTAGCATTACTTTGCAATTGAGCCTCCAAGCTAAATGAGTGTCAGTCCACTTAAGTAAGGAATATCTTGCATTACTTTGAAACATAGTTGTGCCACAAGTGATTTTGAAAAATCATGATTTCATGAGGAAGCTTGACCCTTAAAGGAACAGAGATTGGTAAAGGCATTATTATATAACTTTTATACTATAACAAAACTAACTCGACAAAGCATTATTCATATGGAACATGGTAAATAGGCTCATTATATAGAATCAGACCTTACAAGGTTATTCATTGAAATAGAATTTTATCTGTGTTTCTCTTTGACTTTTTATCTGTATCCATTGGAATTGTTTGAACTAGGGACTGGTTTTTTCTAGTGAGTGAAATGTTGTTCTCATCTGCCCAAATAGCATTAAGCTTGGGCAGATGGATCCTAAAGACTAAAGTTACTGTTTCACCAAATAATGTAGCAAAGTGATTGTCTTATTGTTTTTTTTTTCTCTTTAATATTTCCCTGACCTTGGAGAAAGAAGGAAAGAAACAAGCATTTGTTAAGCACCTAATATGTGCCCAGCACATGAGAACCTTATAGAAATTATCTCATTTGATTCTCATAAGAACCACGGGAGGTAGTTGCTATTATCATCCCCATTTTACAACTGGGGAAACTGAGGCAGATAGCGGTTACACAACCTCACCAGGGTCACAAAGCTAATATATCTGAGGTCACATTCAAACTCAGTTCTTCCTGACTCCACCTAGCTGCCTAAAAAAAACCAAACAAAAAAACCCAAAAAACTAACTAAAGAAAAAGCATAGAAAGGAGGAAATCATATAGAGAAACTAAAAATAGCCATTTCAATGTTGGTGTTCACGACATTTTAGCTTTCAAACTTTACATTTGTCAAGCAGGCAATTTATGGTATCTTTGCTAGTAGTATGCTACAATTTTATCTGGAATATTTATGTGTTTATATCAGAAAAATCAATACTCACCTTCTTTCAAATTGTGATGTAAAACTTTTTTGTTAGAGTTCTTTTTACTGGATCACTTTTTAGACCTAAAGTTCATTAGTTGTAAGTTCATATTCAGATGTCTTTAGTCATTTAGGACTATTGGTTATTTTTAGCATCCTGTACATGTTAAATAAGACTCTACTCAGCTTAGAATACTAAGCTTAAAGTCTTTTGTGGTTGAGAAAAAGTATTTTGTTTCCTTGGGGCTTAATATACTGTCAGTTAAATAATTTAGTATCATTTGTTGATTTGATAAATAAACCTTATGATAATCCTTCAACTCCATTTTAGTTTTTTAAAAAGGTAGACTTCATACTTTTCTTTTAAAACCTAGGTCACCATCTGTAATTCTTTCCTAAAAATCCTTCATTTTCTGTATAAAACTTCAAGACTTGTTACATTGTTGATTACCATATTAAAGAGATATGTCTGCCTGACCTTTCTGGGGGGAGTCAAGTAATAAAATAAACCATAAACTTTTGGAAGTTGGGGTGCCAAGTTGCTGACCCTAACTAGATGGTAAGGTTTTTGAGGGCAAGGATGTTATTTATTTTTGCTTGACTCTTAAGTGCCTAATATGATTCATTACAGATAGTAAATACTTCATAAATGTTCAATTTGAACAAATAAATGAATGACAGTCTAATAGGAATAGATGACACTTACAGAATACTTTAATATTTGCAAAGCACATCATCTCATTTGATCTTCATAACTAGGCTGTGGGGTAAGTGTTATGGGAATTTTTTTTTTGAAATGGAGCTGTGATTTTACTGATACAGGAAAATGCCAATGAGGGAACTTGTATTGAGGCAACTCGCTTTACTGATGGAGAGCAGAGAATATTATTCCCATTTTACAGATGAGGAAAGTGAGGTTCAAGCCTTGGCCAGGGTTACATAGTTAGTAAATGTTTAAGGTGGTATTTGAACCCATATCTTTTTGTCTCTAACATCACTGCTCCACCTACTTTGCCATGCTTCCTCTTTTCTATAATTGGAATTGGGGGTGGCCCGGACTAGATAAAGGGCACCATGAGAACCCCTTTTGCCAAAAAAAAATCTTTTCCTACACATTTTGCCAATTAAGGATGTACTTGTTTTAGCTTTAAACTCAACTGCCTCCTGGAAAAGTAAGCTTTATCAGTTATGCACAAGTTACTACTTATCACTTCATGTAGCAGAAAGAGTGTTGGATGTGGAGTTAGGAGAGTCTTGGGTTCAGATCTTGTAGTCAACACTTACACGACCATGGACAAGCCACTTAATCACTCTAAGCCTTATCTGTAAAATGTAAATAATATCTGCCTCCTTCACTGAGCTTTTGTGAAACTTATAGGTGATAATGTATCCAAAGCACTTTGTAACCCTTAATGCAAAATATAAATGTCAGTTATTATTCAATCAAATAGTCAAATTTTTAAAAAATCCCTAATCCCTAGCTAAAATCAGCAATACTGAGGAAGCACAATATTAAGACTTAGTGATAATTTTGGAACATGGGGACTTTTGGAAACGTATATCTAGCTAGAACAATGAAATAGCTGGGGATCAACAGCCAAAGAGTACTAAGAGAGGTATAAGCGTCCTATGCATCAGGGGAAAGAAGACTTAACAAAAGGAGAAGGGGAGCACAGAAAGGGAGGTGAGAAGGTACAAAAAGAAGCGCCTAGTTTGCTATTTTTTTTTATTAAGAGCCTATCGGCATCACTTAAATTCATCCCTAATTAGAGAAATGCCACAGAATGCTAGTTCTTATTCTATTGGACTCAAGTGATCTGAGTTTTAGTTACTGTTTAGTCACTACTATATGAGAGTAAGTAAGTCACTGAAAACCTTTGTGCCTTCATTTTGTTATCTTTAAAATTGAAAAAAAAATAACATATGCAGCTACCCGTTTCCCAGGGAGATGGAATTGCATTTTGGCATTGTCTCCATTTCCCATCATTTCATCCTCTCTCACATTAATCCCCAGAAAGGAATAGGACAGTCCCATAAGAGCCAAGGAAACAGTAGAACAGTGAAGATTAGATGACCTTGGCATGAATGCCAACTAAGTACACACTGATAAGGACACCTCTTCAGTTCAGCAGTCCCTCAGATTGTAAGAAAAATGTTCTGTAAATCCAGGTGGTTGTTAATAAATGACTGTTTCTTCCTAGAACTTGTTCAGAAGATGTTAAGTAGCCAGTTATTCTCTTGGTATGTCTAATACAAATAACTTCCATTTCTTTGATGCTTACCAGTTAGTCATGATATATTTATTAAGGGCTTACTATGTCCCAGGCACTGTGCCAAGATCTAGGGATGCAAAGAAGGTTAAAAAAAAAAAGGTCCTGCACTAGAGAAGCTCACATTTTTTTTGGGGGGGTGAGGCAATTGAGGTTAAGTGACTTACCCAGAGTCACACAGCTAATGAGTGTTGTGTGTCTGAGGCAGAATTTGAATTCAGGTCCTCCTGACTCCAAGGCCAGTGCTCTATCCACTGTGCCACCTAGCTGCCCTAGAAGCTTATGTTCTAATGGGAGAAACAACGTGCAGTAATTATGTGGCTACATGATAAATGCGGTTCAAATGAAAGGTAATCTCATACTAGCACTGTGAGTATATGCATATATGGGGGGACCTTAAGTAGATGCTGAATGAAGTTTGGTTGAAGGGAGTGGAGATTTGTAGCCCAGAGGTGACTGTGTGGGGGAGGTACGTGGGTGTGTAGAAAGGGAACAGGAGTAGCTCTCCACGTATTTGAAGGCTTGTCATGTGGAAGAAGAATGAGATTTGTTCTGCTTGGCTAGGAATAGTGGGTTAAAGTTGCAGAGAGGCAGATTTAGGTTCTAAGTAAGGAAAAAAATTAATAATAATTAGAGCTATCTGAAAATGGGATGGATTTTCTCAGGAGATAATGGATTCCCTGTCATTCATTGCAGGTATTGAAATGAAAGTTGAGGACCATTTGTTGGATATGCAGCAGGGATTACTGTTCAAGTAAGGTTCAGACAACTTAGCTTCTGAAGTTTCTTCTAACTCTACAGTTTATATTTTACAATAATCAAATTAAGGTTAAGAGATTTAAAAGATTTAGGTGGCTAACTCAACTCTTTCAACCCTAACTCTAGTGCTGGTCTCTACCACATTGTCTCTATTTCCATTTCTAACATCTATCTAACCTGAAGAGAGGATATTGATAAGGAAGGAATGATGGTTTTGGAGTCAGAGAACCTGGGTTCAAATCCTGGCTGTGCCATGTATTAATTCACTTAACCTCTCTGGGCCTCAATGTCCTTATCTTTAAAATGAGAGATATAGATAAATGACCTTTGAAGTATCATCTAACTCTCAAACTCTGATCCTGTGATCCACAGTGTTTGTTCTGAGGCAGCATTGTATCATGGAAAGAACAATGGACTTTGACTTAGAAGTCAAAGGTTCAAGTTCCAACTCCGCTGCTAACTACCTGTGTGACCTCAAACAGGTTATTTCATCTTGTTATACATGCATTTCATTATCTACAAAATTCAGGATAATAATTCTCCCCCTCCCCCAATCACATGGATTTGTTCTGAGGCTCAAATGAGCTAATGTTTGGAAAGTGCTATGTGAACAGGAAAGCACAGCAAGAATATGAGCTACTAATATTATTCCTCCTGTGAGTTGTTGAATGGCTTCAAATGAGCTTTTATCCCAAGGCAGGAGGTACTAGCACATTCTACTTATATTAATTTTCTCCAAAACTCTGATTCCCCTGTTTTTCGTTATTAATAAATTAGGTTTCATATCTTGCAAATTTATGATGTGGAAGCATTTTCCTGAAGCCATAATTTCTGGCAGCTGTTCTGACAACCCTTAATTTTTAGGTCTGCCAAGTCCTGGTATCTGTACATTAGAAAATAATCTGTATCTTGACCAAATGTCTACTCCTGTATCCAAAAATTCAAATCTATTGGCTGGCTATATAAATAATTACTGGATAAAGATGGCCTCACATAAATATTGATTCTGTCCAAATGAACTCATTCAGAAATACCCCCAACTGTAGTACATCAGGGAAAGTATGTATATATGTTTTCTTTTAAAAATCTAAGTTCATATGTTAGCCTTGTGCCCTTGTAAAGTCAGTGTATTGATGGAATGTGTTCATCTCTTCTCAATTTAAAGGTTGTTTACTTGACTGATTGTTCCTTTCTTCATTTGGGATTCTTAGCATATCAGATGGCATTTGCTGAGTTTTGCAAAGTGATAAATTTTGTAAAAATTTGCTCTATTCTTTAAAAATATTTTTAAAAATCCATTTAGATAGGCAAGGATATCCTAATGTAGACAGTGAAATTAAAAAAAATACTTTAAGGCCAAGGATAGAAGTGTCAACACATATATGACTTATTATTTTGATAAACACTTTAGGACATTAACAAGTTGAGGCATATAAGCAATGGTATCTCCTGGTTCTCTTCCCACTTCATTGATTGTGCCTTTTATGGTCTCCTCTATTATCTCTACTTCTCCCAAACTCTAAATATTAGAAAGCCTGAGGCTCAGTCCTTGGCTTTCTGTTTGTGTCTCTCTATACTCTCTACCTAGAAGAATATGTACACCTAGATGTGGTGGCACACACTTGTTATTCTTGCTACCAGGAGGCTAAGCCTGGTGGATCTCTTGAGCTCAGGAATTTTGAATTGCAGTGGGCTAAGTCAGCTGGGTGCTGCACTAAGTTTTGAATCAGTATGGTGAGCTCTGGGATCCCAGCAATGTATGTGTGTATGTGTGTGTGTGTGTGTGTGTGTGTGTGTGTGTGTGTGTGTGTGTGTGAACTAGGTTAACTAAGAAGGAGTGAACAGGCTAGAAATGGAGTAAGTCAGAGGTCATATGTGGATCAGTAGTGAATCAGGCCACCAGAAACCCTTGCTCTTCCAGTCTGCGCAAGATGGAGAAATTCAGCCTCAAAGAAGAAAAAAGTATATCTATCATCACAGTTTCAAATATCACTTCTAAATGGATGAGTCTAAAATTGATATCTTCAGCCCCAAACTCTCCTTAGTTCTAATTTCGTAACTATGAATCTACACTGAGTGTAGAGACTCTTAGCATCTTAGAATTGGAAGGGTTCTGGAAACCATTTAATCCAGTCTTCCAAGAACCATATGAATCTCTTCTTCTGTATTCCTGGTAGGTTATCAGATCCTCTATTAACATTTCTCTTGGTGGAGAGCTCACTCCCTAACAAGCCAGCTCATTCCATTGCTGGACAGTTGTTAGAAAGGGGAAGGGGTAAGGAAGAGAATAAGCATATACATAGTACTTACTATATGCCCAAGGCACTATGCTAAGTGCTTTACAAATGTTATCTAATATGATCCTCACAGCAACCCTGTGAAGTAAGTGCTATTATTATCTTTATTTTATAGTTGAGGAAACTGTGGCAAACAGTTTCTGGCAAATAGAAGTTAAGTGACTTGCCCAGGGTCACATAGCTAGTAAGTGTCTGAGGCTGGATTTGGACTCACATCTTCTTGACTCTAGGCACAATGCTCTATACACGGCAATGCCCAGCTACCTGAAAGTTCCTAGAAAGTTGTCAAGAAAGTTCTTTAGTCTGTTGAACTAAAACCTGCCTTTCTGCCACTTCTCCCTATTGGTTCCATGCTTTCCAGTTCATTAAACCTCAATGAAAATTATGTGATGTGACAGCTAGGTAATGCAGTGGATAGAACACCACACCTGGAGTCAGGAAGACTCCAGTTCAAATCCAACCTCAGATACTTACTTACTGGCTGTATGACCTTGGGCAAATCATTTAACCCTGTTTGCTTCAGTTTCCTCATCTGTAAAATAAGCTGGAGAAGGAAATGGCAAACCACTCCAGTATCTTTGCCAAGAAAACCTCAAATGGGGTCATGAAGTGTCAGACACAACTGAAAAATGACTGAGCAACATGACTAGAAGAAGAAATTAAAATACCCACTGTCATCCCAAGTCAACAAGTTTCCCACTTGTGATTTCAAAATTATTCTAGGAACCCTGAAAGAGTGAGTGTTGGTTTTGGAACAAGAGGAGCAGAGATTGAATCTTGGCTGTGTTGTGTTCTACTTGTGTGACCTTGGGTAGGTAACTTAATCTTTCTAGACCTCAGCTCCTTTCTTCTTCTTTAAAATAGGGGGTGGGGTGGATTAGATAGCCTCTAAGGGCCTTTCTAGCTTTAAATCTTTATGAACTACTGAATCAAGTTTATGGCTTTATCATTTGTTCCTGCATTAATCAGGTAAAGGGATTTGATGATGTGGATAAATGTTGGCCAGTTCTTTTTGGTATTACAGATGATCTCCCAAGGAGCCATATTAGGTCTTCCTACTATTACTTCCATCACCCTCAGCTAGAAGGAAGCAAGGTTTTCTAATTCATAGATGAGTACCCCTTTTCTCTATATCAAAAAATATATTTTGCAAAAATATATTTTGCAAAAATGCAAATGGTCACTTCTTAATATGTTTTGTAGATTTGGATTTTTATATATTAGACCTATCTGAGTTTCATGTCCTCCATAAAGTGGCTTTCCTTCTTATTAATATAAACCATAATTAATTAATAATAATTTTGTAGTTTTCTGATCTGACTAAAGCTAAATTTTGTTACTAATAATGGACCCAGTTTGAATTGGTTTCATCTTAATGACAACTACTCTAACAGGAGTAGATTTTTTTTCTCTTCTTTGTTCCTTTTATCCTTCCTCATTTTCTTAGTACTATTTAAACAATTCATGTTGCTGTCCTTGAAAAGCTAACCTGGCAAGCAACATGTTGAATACAAACGTGCTTTTATCCTGTAGACATGGCTTGTGTTTTGCTATCTTAGGTTATCTGGTTGTCTCCTCTAACCATCACCATATATTGAGAACTTATGGAGGAGAAAATATTGGAAAATTATAAATGTATGGCTTATCTTTCAAAGAAGAGAATAAGGAAATTTTTATATTTATGGATCACTCAATTTAATTTTGGTCCCTAGGAAGATAGGGATCAATTTATAATCAGCTAGAAAATCCCAAGTTACTAGGAACATGCATTTTATGTTGAGCAAATTGTGCCTGCCTGATTTAATTAACTTTTCTAATAGGAAAAGGCCATGAAGACAGAGAGGAAATAATTGATATAATCTAGCTAGACTTTAATAAGCCCTTGATTTCATCTTGCATGATAGTCTTATCAATAAGCTAGCAAATTCTAGTACAGACCAGTGTTTCTTAACTCAAACTATGCTGAAGACTGGTAAAATATGAAAATTTGTCAACTTGGACTGATAAATATATAGGTATTTATATGTTAAATTGTTTAGTTAATAAAAATAATAGCTAGAATATATAGAGAGTCTGTTATGTGCTAGGCATTATGCTAAATGCTTTATAAATATTATCTCATTTGATTGTCACAAAAACCATAAGAGATAGGCGCATTATTATCCACATTTTGTAGATGAGGAAACTGAGGCAAATAGAAATGAAGTGACTTGCCCAAGGTCACAGATCTAATTGGGGATAGATTTGAACTCATGTCTTCCTGACTCCAGGCACAGTGCTCTATCCACTATGATACCTAGCTGTGGTAAACATTATTTAAATCTTTTAAAATTAATTTGTATGGTCACTAAAATAAAATATAGAGTTACCTAAGTAAGTTGTATTTAAATATAGATACATACATGTTGGGTGTATAGTATATTCAAGACTTGGAGTCAGGAAAACCTAGGTTCAAATTTCTGCCTCTGAAAGTAGTTGTGTAATTAGCAATTCATTTCACCTTCAGACAACTTTCTAAAATTTATATTCTAACATAATTGGGTTCACACTGACAAAACCCCCTTAGATATTTTATTTATTAACATACATTTCTTGAGAAGCATGATCAAGTGAGATTATGGTGTTTTGCAGATGTTAAAGTGCTATATAAAATTAGTTACTATTAATGATAATAAATTAGAAATTTAAGACAATCCTTTTGAATGTTGTTCTTTCTTAGTACTTTTCTGACCCTGAATTAAAGATATGACTGAAAGATTGCAAGATAGAAAGATGGAATAAAGTTAGATGCCAAGTGATTTCTTGCTTTTGATTTTATTATTGTCAAAATGCTTCCTGATGATTGCAATTTCAAAACAAATAAATATAAAGCTCTAGCAAGTGATTTTCAACTAGGAAAAAAATCCTTAACAACTCTTATGCCATTTTTTAAAAGGAGATTTTCATTCATATGTTCATCAGTGCCTATCTTGGAGTAGCTATGACTGAAAACTCACTCCTTGATCTCCCTAAGGTAAAAGAGAAGAGTGCAAGTCTAGCATAACATTCTCTCCAGAGCCTCTGACAACCCTTTAGTGAGTTTCCTCAGTGCCTCCAGGGAGACATATCTGGCTCTACCCTTCTCCCTTAGGGAGAAAGGAGACTGAACTTTTCAGTCACAGGCTCTCCAAGGCTCAAACAGATAGTCATTGGTGAACCTCTGATTACACAAGACAAAATTCAGTAGTTTATTTTCTGAACCTAATTGTATTTTCCTTCAAATTTTGATTAAAATCTGGTTTCGTGTTCTTATTTAAAAAAATATGTAGAGATGAGTTTTTGGTTTTCTCCTCTCTAAGTCAGGGAAAACAAATAATTTAATTTTAATATAATGAAATATGTATGTATATACATGTGTACACACATAAACACACACACATATATATGTGTTTCTCTATATATAAATACACATATGTATGTCTATATACTGTGTGAGATGTGGGTGTGTCATGGAGATTGTCTCAGGTGCATTTATGGATGATTAAAACAAACACTGCCCCATTTAATACTATTTGTTTTATCACCTGATTAATTCTCCAGAATCAAAATCAGTCTAGTAGGTAAGTTCTGGACTATTATCAGAAGTTAATAAAATTTCAAAAACTGCTCAGATAGCAGTTAACTATCCCAACAAAGAATTTTGTTCTCTTCTCTGTTGAAATCCTCCAAATTCTCTGTGATCTTTTTAAATCTCAAGGATCAGTATCCAAACTCTGTCATCCCAGGTCTCACCTGGATGGCGTGACTGCAAAGCCTAATGTTTTCTTCCCCTTAGAGTAGACAAATAACTTGTTCATTTTTATTATAAGTTGTAGGAAAATATGATGTTTGATTTATTGTCTTTTTAGAGAGCAAAACTAAATAATGTATGTTTTGTGTATTTGACACTTTACAAATTAGCCTCATATTTTTAAAATTTTTGTATGATTAAGATATTTGGGGACCTATAATTTAACTAAATTCAAAACTCCTGACACCAATACAGAGTGGCAGGTCATCTGTAACTTAGAGTCTTGGGGCACTGAGAGGTTAAGTGATGTGTCTGTGGTCACACAGCCAGTATACATCAGAGGCAGACCTTGAACTCAGGTCTTCCTGATTCTGACCTCCTATCCATTATACTATGCTTTTCTCATCTGAACAAATCTTTACAGCCAAGACTTTAATAATTGAAATAATTGCACAATGCTATTAAAATGAACATTTCCCCACCCCTGCCAGTTGGTAACTAATCATAAAGAGACAAGTGGACCATGCTGTATGTGCTGACACAAGTGACCTTGCCTACCCAGATGCATGCTCATTGACCTTTTACCCAAGAAGTTAATTGAGTGGGCCTGTGCATATTGATCATGTCTATAGTAGTTAAGACTGTGATTCACCTTTTTTGTCAAGAGCCAGTTTTTAAAATGTACAGATATTAAAAAGTAAAGACCTATGATAGCAAAAGATTTTTTGGACTAAACAAGTTTGCCATATCACTATGAAATGAATGTGTAATTGACCAGGGGATCTTACCAAAGAAAGAGTAGTGAGTTATTAGTGTATCAACTTCAGTTTGGTTAAAAGGCAGCATATATAATTGACTCTTATGGAGGTTATTAGTCTTTTGGTCATTTAATATTAGTAAACAAAGGTATATTTGTATTCTATAATGATATTTAATTTAATTAGTTTATTATTCTTCCTCTTGGAAGATAGTGAATAAAAGTGTCCTTGAAAAATTAGTGTAACGGTCCATCAAAAACAGAATGAGCCTAGAGAAGGCAGAACGTGTCAGGTCCCTGGATTCTAAAGGCCTGTTCTCTTTCAAATACAAACGGACACATGCTACTAACCTACCTCAACTTTTTCATAACAAGGAAAGGAGAGATCAGGAGAAGGCCCTTGCTATTTTATGCACCAATCCATTGTCATTTCCTGAACTTTCTGTGCTCCTAATTCTCTAGTTTTCCTGACTTCTGATTTCTACCTTGGTCCTTCTGTTATTTTTCTTGGCCACCAAGTTATTGTTTTTTAGATTGATTGTGTGTCTTTGTATGTAAGCAGGGTTTGTTTTCTCCCTTTGCTTGGGCTACTGATTTGCTCCCCTGTCATTGTATTCTTTTCCCTTCTCCCATCCCTATATAACTTGTATTGACCTTGACCAGCCCTGACCATTGATCTCTTTTCTTCTACCTCGAGCAGTGGAACAAAAGCAATTAATGACATACATCTAGGGATCATAAAAGGCTGTCCAGTTTCTATACAAAGGACTGGTTGGGTACCAGTAAGACAGAGAAAAAGAGACCTGGATATGTAAGCAATACTTGATTATTCTTTTTACTATGAATACCAATAATGGTTAAAATACTAGGCAGCATTCTTCAGCCCTTGTTCAGTTATAAGAATAGTTACACGGCACTAGCAGACCTACTATGCCAGTTGAGGTCTGTATGGTTCTGGTTTACTCTTTTGATTGCAGGGGAGATAAATACAAAGGGATGAGGCTTGGTCAGTATCAATCACCAGAGAACTGGGGAACAATTCAGAGAAATAAGAAAAAGAATATGGGTTTGAAAGCTAGGGTTAGAGTTGAAGACCTCTCTATACGGCAGTTAGCTTCCAGGGCTGGGATCCAAATTTTAACTCTACCCTATCTCTCTGTAGTCAGGCAGCCAAAGTTGATAACTGTTATTATCTAAAAAGAAATTTGGGAGCTTCTTGTTTCTTTTGACGTTGGACAGCTCATATATATCTGCTCTTTTCCCATCCAATTTGACCAGCCTACCCAGATTTAAATGGTCCTTAATAGTTTTTGAACTCTTAGGCTCCTTCCCCTGACTAGATACCTAGTCTTGGCAGAGGTAGAGACACTTGTGAGATCTTTTGATAGTGATCCCACAAGGGAATTTTTGAAAATCCTGGGATTTGAACCCTCTACCCCCGCCTGATACTCCCTTCTTAACACTAAGGTCATCTATCAAGGTCAGAGAAACAACTTGCGCTGCAGAGACTCTGATCATAATATTCAGTTTTAATGTCCATATTTTATAAGGTTTGATGTAGAAAACTAGAGAATTACATTAGATCTACCATGCTTTTCCTAGGGTTGTATTACAATGCTTCTTTACATATTAGCACAATTTTAGAAATTTAGCAGACTCTATTGGCATCTTTTTTTTTTTGCTCATTTATTTCTAGGCACATTTTGTTTGTTTGAAATATCTGGTGCTTTAGGTGTAGAGTGAAACCAAAATTCAAGTTAGGTGGATCAGCTGACCTCTGGAGTCTCCTATCAGCCATGAGATGTTATGATCTATTTCTCTCAAGTTAACATAACAACAACAACAACAACAACAACAACAACAACAACAACAACAACAACAACTGCCCCTTATTGGCCAACTGTAATCTATTATCTTATAAAAGTATAGTGCACTCTATGCATGCAAAGGGTGTTTGCCACTGTCATGGAGGGTATCAAATGTAGAATTCAAGTCAAAGAGGGGTAGAGTCCTCTGGATGCTCCTCTCTGTGGATGATATTATGTCAAGTTGTGTCAAGCCCCACCTTCCCTACTCCTCCCAACATTTCAGAGCTTGCTAGATGAGATGTCATCAGTTAAGAGTTTGGTTTAACTTTCCACATTGGGGAAAGCCAGGTGGATAAAAGTACTTCTTGTCCGGGGCATATGATGTACAGTTGGACTGACCAGTAATGGAGCTAATCCATCAGTGCATATATTGGAACAGACACTGAAGGCAAATTGTCTTTTGGAAGCTGTGCAGTGATTTTAATGATAACCAAGTTTCTCCTTGTGATAAAGAACCATCCTTTTAACATCATTATTCTTCAGGGCATGTGATATGATTGCAAGGGATGACATGCCATGGTCTCTGAAGAATTAGAGTTGCTTATTGCCCAGGAGGCAATGTAGAAGCATGTGGTAGGTGTGAGTAGGTTATTACCCTGCAAAGACCAACAAGTTATTGCTCAGTAGAAGAGTTATGAAGTATGTCATCAAGGAGATCTATGAGCAGAAAAGGAGATAGGCCAGACATATAGTGGAAAGATCCATTTAAGTATCCAAGTAAGAATTTTCTATTAGAAATGTTCAAAAGCACTTTACACTTCTTACTCCAATGCAAAAAAAAGGGCCTATGGTTTTGCCATTTTTACAACCCAGATTGTAATCCCTCACTGACTTAGTAGATGGTTTTCATGAATGGTCTAATATTTTCACTTGGTAACCAAATTTCTAGTAATTACTTACTTAGCTAGGCTGTCTTCAACTAGCAAACAGTCAATTAATTGAATTTTGGTATAATGGAAAGAATATTGGACTTGGAATCAGAAGACCTGACAAGTGCTAGATCTGACTGTTATTGTTGCTTAGCTACACTTATCCTTTCTGAGTCTCAGTTTCTTGGATGAAATCCATACTACAGTAGCACATGCTCTGGGCTCATTCTTCCAACTTCCATTTGAACTGTCAGGATGATTCCCCAGTGCAAGGCTAGTTACTTATCTTCTCAAGGTCTAGAGGATCCTGAGAGGCTGGGGTCAGGGTGGGAGTGTTATCTTTCAAATACTCATAAGTCCCAGGCGATATGCTTCCTCCAACTGCCCTCCTCACCTTGGCCCATCCCACCCCCACCTGCAATGGTTATCCATTAGTATCAGTCAGCCAGATTTAATTTGCTTTTAGAAAGGGGAATTTAATAAGGTAGTATAATAAGAATAATTGGTATAAAACATTTCTTCCTACCACTCCCCCAGTAATTTGAAATACACCTTTCCACCGCTACATACAGGATCCAGGGGAAAGTGAGCTCAATCTTAGAGAGCACATGAGGCAAAAGGATAACTCATAGCTTCAGGTTGCTGAAAGTACTTTTCTCCCCTCATGGAATATTCATTAAATTTCCACCAGTCACTGCTGTCCTGTTCTTTGGATGCTTTTGGGATGCCAATAAAGAAGTTCAAAATTCTTTGACCTTCTGAAATTCAAAATATCTTACTTCAGTCAAGGGGTATGGGAGGCACTCTTCTCCTCCCTCTTCTCCCCCTAAACAATTTCTTCTCAAGGGCTTGAAGAATTTCCACCACTAAACTTCCAGATGCTCAAATGTCTGAGTTCCAGTTAGCTTGTTATCTTATATAAGACTCACATGACCAACTCTTCTTAACTAATTTGAATTTGCTTCTTCCTGTGCAAAACCACATCCAATGACTTTCAAGGACTTTGAAATTGATCAAGGACTTTGGCACCTAGTCTAAAACTTTTGATTGATTAAATAAAGCAATCTAGGCTTTGTTTATACCTTTGATTAATTGAATCATGGAGGGGAGGTGTTCTCACCTGACAAAGGTATCAGGGAGAATCTTTAAGTAGAATGGGGATGATTCATTGACTTAGTCCATCAACTCCTACCCTTATACACCTTTCTTTGAAATGTTGTTGTGAGGAAAGCACTTTATATAAGTTAAAACTTCATATAAATGTAAACTATTATTAGTTGAATCCTTCTCAGATGTGTCATACTTGACTTGCACATTCTCCGGCATGGACTTTGAGAAACCAGGGTCACCTTCAAACCTCAATACTACATTATAGGACTTAATCCTTAAAACAAAGAGGTAATAATTGATCTTGGCAGCCAGATGTAATTGGTTCTGCCAAAATCTGTTTATAACTGACTATAATTAGAAAATGTAATAAGTACCAAACAAAATATTTCATTCAGGGTTTGCATTGATCTAGAAATTTGGATGCAGTTTCTGGAAGAAAAGGATCATTTCAGTTAAACCTTCGTTATTCCCAAAATAACACGCTGCCTGGTGTATTTTTCAATTAAAAACCATCCTGCTTATCTGAAACCTCAATTTTCTTAAATGGATTCAGTATCCTATCCTACCTCAATCCTTACTTTCATTCAAGATATCTACATTTATTCTAACTTTAGCAATTTTAGATAAAACTTAAAAATGAATTTGAAAAATAAATTAAAGTAAATATTTTCTGTAAAAGTTTCTTTTTAAAATCTTCATTTTTCTCAATCAAAACAGAGTTTTAAAAATTAACCTTTTTTTCCCCTCTTTTGCTAAGTGTTGGAAGTTTGTAGAAAGAAGGAGTTAGTTTGTTTCATTTACAGTGTTTTGCTGTTTGTTTTCCTAAAAGCAATTTATTCTTGACACAGAAAGGTTTAAATTCCCATTATTTTCAAATTAGTTTAGAGTTTGTTCCTCTGAGCTAAACTATAATTTTTATTTTAATATTGTATTTTCATATTATAATAATAACTGGAGCTCCAAGGCCTGTTGGTGTGGGAATCTTTAGTGGAGATCAATTCTCTCTCCTGCTTGAGGGGCAGGGACAGCATTGGTAGAGCAAGAAAGAAGAGAAATTGATTCTTTTTACTCTCTTCAATTTCTTTGGCTTTTTCAATCTCAGAGAGCTCTGGTTACATTCTGTTTTATACAACATTAAATAATAGACATCTTTCTTATTTTTCTCAGAAAGTACACTGAAAGTACAAATAAATAATATGGTCCTGAAATTTTCTTTCAGATTTTCTTAGCAGGGAAAATTTTCCTTCCATGCAGGAAGAGCAAGGTAGAGCATTCTACTTTTGGACAGTTCCAATGAATAGGAAGCACTGAAGCTCCCACCCATTTCACCTGGTTCTGCCCTCTGGGGTCAAGTACTTAACAGCCCTTTAAATACTTTGTGACAGCTATTATGAAATATTAGGTATCCCTTACCCCCTCATCATCCATTCTGGATGAAATATCCCCCATTTTCTCCAACCAGTCCTCATTTGGTATGTTCTCGAAGCCTTTTCTCATTTTCCTTGCCCTCATCTGACAGCTCTTCAACTTATCAATATTCTTTGGTGCAGAGGAAAAAGAGCTAGCCTCCAAGTCAAGACCTGAGTTCAATTCCTTACTCTTACCACTTTCTGGATGGGTGATGCTGGACAAGTCACTAAAGCTTTCACTGTTCTAGGCAAATCTATAAGAATGTAAGTTGCAATATGAACGACTTACAGTAATGAAATCAGAAGCTGTCTTTAAAAAAGAAAGAAAAACAGGAAATGTTCTGCTTAAATTATGGGACTTAGAACTATCATCAAACTCATGTAGTACTGGGGTCACTAAACCTAAAGCCCTCTGTGAGCAACATATTGACTTAGAAAACTTCATACTACCTATATTCTATTGTATTTTTATTTATTTTGTTAAAGATTTCCCAATTACATTTTAATCTGATTTCTGGGGGCACTCTGGAGTGTTGTGGGACCCTTGCTGCTGAGGCCTGTTTGGCACTTCTCCTATGTTGTAGGAAAGAGGCTACTAAATTTGAGAGTCAGGAAGACCTGAGTGTAACTCCATCTTACATATGTACTAGTTGTGTCACCCCACTTAAGTAATTCAAACTCTCAGGCAGGACCTCAATTTCCTCTTATATAAAATGAGAGAGTTGGACTCATTGGACTCCAAAATCCCTTCTAACTCCAAATCTATGCTGCTTTGATCAATGTGTATGAATTTATAACTTTATTGAACCTCTTTTAGAGGCAGTATGCCATAGCAGATAGAGCCTCAGACAT
The DNA here is from genome assembly GCF_900497805.2 of Vombatus ursinus. NCBI lineage: Eukaryota > Metazoa > Chordata > Mammalia > Diprotodontia > Vombatidae > Vombatus > Vombatus ursinus. Next base: position 6,158,160 of record NW_020946557.1, on the reverse strand, counting down.
GGTGTCAGGATGATCTGGGTTTAAATTTTGCCTCAGAGTTGTGTGGCTGCACAAGTCGCTTAACTTCTCTGGGCCTGTTTCATTATTGGGGAGTAGGAATGATAGAATTATAATAGCATCTTTCTCACAGGGTTATTGTGAAGATCAAATGAGATCATATGGGCAAAACTAGTATGATTAGCTGGCTGCTGAGATCTCTTCTAATTCTTAAATTCTGTGAATACAATTCTCTAAATATATGGAGAATTCGGCTTTGCCTAGGGGTAGTTCTTAAAAGTGAACATAAGGAAGATATATCATAGGCTCATATAGCTGATTTACCTATTTTCAACTTTGGTTTAGTTTCCCACCTAAACTCTGACCTTTCTTCTCCTAGAGATGATTCCTCTCTTAATATAGCCTAAGATTGCTACTTCTTTTGTTTCCCAGATCACACTGTTAATGCATATTGAACTTTCAGTCCCCTAAATCCTCAGGTTTTTTCTTTTTCTTTCTTTCCTTCTTTCTTTCTTTCTCTCTCTCTCTCTCTTTCTTTCTTTCTTTCTTTGTTTCTCTTTCTTTCTTTCTTTCTTTCTTTCTTTCTTTCTTTCTTTCTTTTTCAGACAAACTGCTTTCTAGTCAGACCTCTCACTCTTTATTACTTTAAAAATATTTTTTGAATCTAAATGAAGAACTTTATTATATTATATCCTAGTAGTTTTGAACAAACATTCTAGGCTGTCAAATCTTTACAATTTTGACTTTTACATTGGTTAACAATACAAATACTTATAGCTAATTCACACAGAGTCTATCATTTATAGTCATGTTCCAATATTTAGCAAGTTTTAGAGTAGAGGCAAAAGAAAAAGGAGATGGCAGAAGATGAGGTGGATAATGTCATGGAAACAACAAACGTGAACTTGGATGACTTTGAGAGATAGTGGAAGATAGAAGGGCCTGGTATGCTATGGTTCATGGGGTCATGAAGAGTCAGATACAACTGAACAACTAACCAACAGCAAAATCTGTGGAGAGGAAGTTATCATAAGAAAGGTGCTAGGTGTCACAGTAAATAGAGTGCTGGATTTGGTGTCAAGAAGACCTGAGTTCAAATCCTGCCTCATATATTTCCTTAGTTGTGTGACCCTGGGCAAGTCACTTAATCTCTTGATCTCAATTTTCTTCTCTCTAAAATCACCAATTAAACACCAAATTGGAAATCCAAAAAATCAAAGGAGAGATTAATAAAGTTGAAAATAAGAAAACCATTTAACTAATAAATACAATAGAAACTGATTTTATGAAAAAGCCCAATAAAATAAATAAACCTTTGGTTAAGTTTATTTAAAAAAAGGAAAGAAGAAAACCAAATTCCTAGTATCAAAAATGAAAGGGGTGAACTCACCACCAATGAAGAGGAAATTAAGACAATTGTTAGGAACTATTTTGCCCAATTATATGCCAATAAATTTGACAATCTAAATGAAATAGATGAATATCTACAAAAATATAAATTACCCAAATTAACAGAAGAAGAAATAAAATACTTAAATAACCCAAAATTAGAAAAAGAAATTGAACAAACCATCAATGAACTCCCTAAGAGAAAATCCCCAGACCAGATGGATTCACAAGGGAATTCTGCCAAACATTTAAAGAACAATTAATCCCAATACTATATGAAGTATTTGAAAAATAGGCAAAGAAGGAATCCTGCCAAATTCCTTTTATGACACAAATATGGTGCTGATACCCAAATCAGGAAGAATCAAAACAGAGAAAGAGAATTATAGACCAAATAAATAAAATATTAGCAAATAGAATATAGCAATATATCACAAGGATCATACACTACAACCAGATGGGATTTATACCAGGAATGCAGGGCTGGTTCAATATTGAAAAAACTATTAGTATAATTGACCATATCAATAGCAAAACCAACAGAAATCATATAATTATCTCAGTAGATCCAGAAAAAGCCTTTGACAAAATACAGCACCCATTCCTATTAAAGACACTAGAAAACATAGGAATAAGTGGAGCTTACCTTAAAATGGTAAGTAATATTTATCAAAAACCATTAGCAAGCATTTTCTGTAATGGGGATAAGCTAAAAGCCTTCCTAATACAATTGGGTAAAGCAAGAACGCCCATTATCACCTCTATTATTTAATATTGTGCTAGAAATGTTCAATGAGGAAATAAAGCAATCACTCTTTGCAGCTGACATGATATTATACTTAGAAAATCCTAGAAAATCAACTAAAAAACTCCTTGAAATTGTTAACAATTTTAGCAAAGTTGCAGGATACAAAATAAACCCATGTGAATCATTAGTGTTTCTATATAGTTTCAACAAAGTCTAGTAGCAAGAGATAGAAAGAGAAATTCCATTTAAAGTAACTGTAGATAATATAAAATATTTGGGAATCTACCTGCCAAGACAAGCCCAGGAACTATATGAACACAACTATAAAATACTTTTTACACAAATAAGGTCAGATCTAAACAATTGGAAAATATTAATTGTTCATTGGTAGGCTGAGCCAATATAATAAAAATGACAATTCTACCTAAATTAATTTATTTATTCAGTTCCATATCAATCAAACCATTAAAAGTTATTTCATAGGGCTAGAAAAAATAATAACAATTCATCTGGAAGAGCAAAACCTCAAGGATATCAGGGAATCAATAAAAAAAATGCAAAAGAAGGTGGTCTAGCCATACCAGATCTCAAGCTGTATTATAAAATGGTAATTATTAAAACAATCTTTACTGGCTAAGAAATAGAGTGGTAGATCAGTGGAATAGATTAGGTACAAATTACATTATAGTAAATGACCATAGTAATCTAGTATAATGATGAACCCAAAGATCCAAGCTTTTAGAATAAAAACTCATTATTTGACAAAAACTACTGGGAAAACTGGAAAACAGTGTGGCAGAAACTAGGCATAGACTAACATTTCACACCATATACCAAGATAAGGTTAAAATGGTTACATGATTTATACCTAAATAGTGATACCATAAGGAAAATAAGAGAACATGGAATAGTTTATCTGTCAGATTTATGGATAAGGAAAGAATTTAGGACCAAAGAAGATATAGAGAACATTATAAAATGTAAAAGAGATAATTTTGATTATATAAAATTAAAAAAGTTTTTGCACAAACAAAACCAATGCAACCAAAATATCTCTGATAAAGGCCTCATTGCTCAGAAAACTGAGTCAAATTTATAAAAATACAAGTCATTCCCCAAATGATAAATGCTCAAAGGGTATGAACAGGCAGTTTTCAGACAAAGAAATCAAAATTGTCTATAGTCATATGAAAAAATACTCGAAATCACTATTGAACAGAGAAATGCTAATTAAAACAACTCTGAAGTACCACCTCACACCTATCTGAGTGGCTACTATGACAAAAAAAGAAAATGTTGGATGTTGGATGGGATGTGGGAAAACTGGAACACTAATGCATTGTTGGTGGAGTTGTGAACTGATCCAACCAAAGGGCTATAATACTGTTCATGCCCTTTGATCCAGCAATACCACTGCTAGGTCTATATCCCAAGACATCCCCCAAAAGAGAAAAGGACCTATTTGTACAAAAAATACTTATACAGCTCTTTTTGTGGTAGCTAAGAATTGGAAATCAAAGGGATGGCTGTCAATTGGGGCATTCCCCAATTAAACTAAACAACTAAACAAGGTGTGGTATATGATTGTAATGGAATATTATTGTGCCATAAGAAATGACAAGCAGGATGATTTCAGAAAAACTTGGAAAGATTTACACAAACTGATGCATAGTGAAGTGAACAGAATGTTGTACACAGTAACAACAATATTGTTTGATGAAGGATTGTGAATGACCTAGCTATTCTCAAAAGCACTCATGATGAAGCATACTATCCACCTCCAGAGGAAAAACTGTTATTGATTGAATACAGACTGAAGCATGTTACTGTTCACCTTCATTTTTTTTTTAAATTCAAGTCTTCTTGTACAAAATGACTAATATGGAAATGTTTTATATAATTTCATATATAAACTATATCTGTTTACCATACCAGGTAGGGGAGAATAGAGGGGGGACAGCAACAGAATTTGGAACTGAAAATTTTAAATAAAGATTTTAAAAATTTAAAAAATACTCATTATCATCATGAGTGTAAGGGCTACACATGGAAGTTAATAAAGATAAGCCAGGAGTGGGATCTGTAGGCTCAGTGTTTAGAGAACCATCAATGAGAGCCACCTTAGCAGCAATAGTGTGTACATTCATTGTTCTGCCCCACTTTTAACTTGTTTTTTGGAACCTTACACAGATAGTTGGTTTCAAAATTCATATCCTGAGTCTAGATGCAATGGGGGCTGCACAATTTCTCATAACATGCCACTTGGGAATCAAGTTCATATATATATATGCCATCTTTAATGACTTTACTTTAAAAATGCTTTACTTTAAAAAATGGCTTTTAAAAAAAGAAATCAAGTATATATCTTGTTTTCTGGTGATGAATTTTGAAAATTGGCTGGAGAGATTCAACTTTCCTCTTTTTTTCATGAGATTCAGTTTCATCTTCTCTCATCTTCTGATTCAACTCATCTAAAAATGTTGGTTCCATTCACTCTCAGCCATTTTTTCAGCAGCTTTCTGGGCTTCTTGTCATTTTCTGGTAACCACTAGCCCAGCTTCTATTTCCATCCCTCAAGATCTAACTGTGTCATCCAATATCTTAGTTATCTCTTCCCACTCTGTGTCATCTGTGTGTATGATAAGCATTCCATCTGTATCCAAGTCATTGCTAAAAATATTAATCAGCACAAGGCCAATCACAGATCTGCCATCAAACCACAATTTACTGCTCTTTGGGACAGCGCATTAACAAGTTTCAAATTCAATAACTATGTTCTCTCCATTTCCCCACAACAATAGCATGATAGACTGTGATAGACTGTTAAGTCTATCTAAAATCCAGATAAATGATCCCATGAAATTCTCCTGATTTACTAGACTAGTGACCTTGTTAAAAGCAGAAATAATAATTCAGCTTTGTTATCAATATTTTTCCCCCTTCTAGATGTTCATTAGTTATCTCTTTAGTAATATGTAAGTATCCTAAAAGATAGCTAGGTGGCTCAGGGGATAGAGTGCTGGCCCTGAAGTCACAAAGACTCATCTTCCTGAGTTTAAATCTGGCCTCTGATACTCACTGGCTATGTGATCTTGGGCAAGTCACTTAACCCTATTTACCTCAATTTCCTCATCTGTAAAATGAGGTGGAGAAGGAAATGATCAACTTTTCTGGTATCTTTGCCAAGAAAACCCCAAAAGGGGTCACAAAAAGTCAGACATGACTGAAAAGTGACTAAACAACAACAACAAAAGTGTCCTAAGCTGCTACCTAAGTATCTTCCTAGCTTTGGGTTTAGAACTAGTTACAATTATGTTTCTGAGCCTAATTTGCTCTGTTAAGAACAAATAGATGATAGATGATAAAAGATAGATAAATAAATAGATATGTACATACATGCATACATCAACAGACAGACAGGTAGAATTATATAGTACTTTAAGGTTTTCAAAATGCTTTACAAATATTATTTCATTTGATCCTCACAAAACCCCATGAGGTCAGTTCTATTATTTTCCCCATTTTTACTGATGAAGAAATTAAGGCTGAGAGAGGTTAAGGGCCCTGCCATAGGTCACAAGGCTAAGTGCCTGTGATCAGATTCAAATTCCAATCATCCTGACTTCAGGTCTAACACTATTATTACTGCAATAGCACTGTAATACTGAGTAAGGGTCAAACAACAGGTAATACAAAATACAGAAAATATGTTCACCACCTCAAAGCACCTCCTCTTATGATCCCAACTCTAAGTCCTCAAGTAAATGGGGTTATGAATCTCACATCTCTGGTTGAGGGACTGTATTAGAGCTATTGTCTCCCTAAGAGACAGACAGATTTACTCATCAAATTAATTTATAAATTTTTATTTATTTAAATTTTAATTTATTAATAAAAATGATTACACATGAAATATAATGTACAACTTGTTACTACAAATAATAATAATAATAATAACAAACCCCAAACCATTATATTTCAGTGTCTCTGTTAGTAGTGTTACCTGTTACTGGATAAGGGACCTCAGCCAGGATATCAATGTCCAACATGTCCAACATGAGGTCCCAAGCATGACTCTACCACATTGAGTCATCAGGTCTAGTGCCAAGCAGGAGCAAGATAATATTGATAACCCTATTGCCCAGGCAGTATAGATCATGGCTTATTAGACACAGCGGCCATGGCAACCATTCTTTCCTCTCTCCCTCCTTCCACTTTGGTCTCCTTTTCTTGCTTTGAATCTTACTCCTGGTGTTGCTTACTCCTGTGTCCTCTTGCATAAGTTTGTGCCAGCCCCATTGCCTAATCTGATGGGTGGGTACTAAGGCTATGCCTGAAATATCCATTAATAGCAGCTGCTGGAAAAACCTGGTAGTGTATCTTTTTACTTATGCAACTATATTTTATACATGCAACTCTTGAAACTATGTTTTAGCTTTTGCCTACAATCAAAATCAAACTTCCTATTTTCTGTTTTTCAAGCTCCATTGTCTTTCTTTTTTTGCAAATTGGGATGTTTACTTTTCTTTAGCCCAGTGCTACTTATGCTATTGTCTACAAATGTTTAAGATTACTAAATGACATTCCACATGTGTAGGTTTTTCCAGTTCTTAGGGGCAAGGTGATGTGCTCATCAGTGGCAACTAGGGCCTCTCTTCATCTCTCTTGACACATTTTGTGTATCAGCTCCCTAAAAGACACTTTTGTTTTGTGCTCTTCAAATCCATAGTTTATTTTCCTTAGCAGAAAAAACAGTCCCTTTTCTTGTCCTTTGTTTTATGCATCAGCTTTGGCTCATTGTGTGCTTTAGTACTCCGGACACTTTTCTTGCTACATTTCGTATTTATTTTGCTACCTGCTCCTTCTATTTTCTGTATAGGTCCCCAGACAGTTCTACAATTTAGGTATCATAGCTCCTGAAACTCTACCATTAGAAAGTCTTCGCTTAGGGTTATAAAAATAATAGCTAGCATTTACATAGTGCTTCAGAGTTTGCAAAGTGCTTTACAATATTGCCTTATTTTATCCTCACAACAACCTTGTGAGATAGGTCCTATTATTACCCGCATTTTAGAGATGAGGAAACTGACTTAGAGAGCAAGTAACTTGCCCAGAGTTACAATCCAATAAGTGTCTGAGGTTGGAGTTCAATTCAGGTCTTTCTGACTCTAGGTCCAGTGCTCTATCCACTGTGCCACCTAGCTGGGTTAAATATTACTATCTCTTTAAATATACATATAGATATATAATGTAAATATGGATAACATAATATATAAATAATAAAAATTGTAAGTAGAACCAGCAAGGTTCATACATGAAGTCACCAATAATTTAGTGTTAATTAATTGATCAGATTCTCTGTCTCTGTCTCTCTCACTCTGTGTGAGTGTGTGTGTGTGTGTGTGTGTGTGTGTGTATGTGTGTGTGTAGTTATCCCTTCCACATTGTGGGGTGTAGGGGTGTGGCACCACCATGATCTAGAAAATCCATGTAATATATTTTGGCCCTCTCTTTGTATCAGGGAGGTCTGAATTTTTTTCTTTTTCTTTTCTGGGGTGTTTACAATACCTTATAAAATTTGGGTTAAATATTTGGTCGTAGGCTCTGTTTGTCTGCTGGCCTCCATGTGTCATCTGTAGCTTCCCCCAAACTCCCAAAAAATTCCCATTTAATTTCTTATTCTGACCCATGTTATATCAAAACCACAGTGGGGAAGGTTGTGATGTGGAAGGGATAACTGTAGTTATTAGGGATTTCCAAGAGCATTGGAAGCCCTGAGGTATTGAAGAAGTCAGGACAAGGAGGAAAATAAAAGGAAGAGAGAGCAGTACAGTATGGTGTTTTGAAAGGTCATATGGATTTAGGATGGAAGGACCTGAGCCTGAATCCTGCCCCACATAACAAGCCGTGTGACCTTGGGCAAACCACTAACCTCTTAAAATGGGAGGTTGTATAAGATGATACAGCCCTAAGTCTATGCAAAAAGTGGCATGACATTAAAATTAAACCTGCCGTATAATTTTGCCTAGAGCTGATTTTGTCAGGTACTAACCAACTTAGGAATGAGCTATGTTTTAAAAGTTTATTTGTTAAGTTACTTGATCTGAGAGTAACAGTAGATCCCCAGTGGTGCACAGAAGTGGGGACAATTTCAGTTAAAAGTTAGCTGAGGGTAAGAGGCCTCAGAGTAAATATTTCCCACCTTGACTGTACTGTAATTTCTATTTTTCATCATCATTTTATCTTCTTTTTTAAATTTATGGAATAAAACAAGTGTTTCCTTAACAGTATAATAAAAAGATGATTGCACTTGAAACTGCAAATCTATTATGTACAACTTGCTATTCCTTTTAAATTAATAATAAAGTTATTGTATAAATTTATTTTTTTATTTTTTTCTTCCCTTCCCTCCCAGGGATGGCTACTATTAGACACAAACAGGTATATATATATGTAAAAATTATTCTATATAAACTCCTATTTATCAGCTCTTTCTCTGTGTGCAGGTAGCATCTTTTTTCATATGTCCTTTGTAGTAATTTGGATATTTGTAATAGTCAAAATGACTTATTCACTCAATGTTGTTCTTAAAACAGTATTGCTGTTACTGTATGCAATGTTTTCTTCGTTCTGCTAATTTTACTCTTCGTTATTTTGTGCAAGTCCTCTATGTTTTTCTAAGATCATTGAGCTCATCATTTCTTATAACATAGTAGTATTCCATCATAATCATATACCACAACTTGTTCAACCATTCCCCAATTTGTGATTTCTATTAATAATAATAGCTAGCATTTATTTTGGACTTTAAGTTTTGCCAAGCACTTCACATATGTTAACTCATTTAGTCCTTGCAACAACTCTGTGAGGTAGGTGCTATTATTATTCCTTTTTTACAGATGAGGAAACTGAGGCTGAGAGAGTGACTTGTTCAGGATTATACAGTTAATAACTATCGAGATCCAAACTCAGATCTTTCTGACTCCAAGTCCTGTGTTCTGTGCCACCTGGCTGCCCATATTAAACCCATCTCTGTTATCTGTGGTTACCAAGGATGCCTTTTTGATGCTGCTTTCCTTTGTTATCTTCATTCTGACAATCCAGACAGTCCTGACTTTGATTTCTGCTTAGCATCTTAGAATCTCCCCAGGAATGATACAAGACTACTTTATGGATTTATTTGCAGTTTTCCTTGAATTACCAGGGCCTTGACATTCCCCCATACCATCAAATCTAAGTAACCATCTTTCATAACATTGTTTCTCTGTGTCAGCCCCGGTTAGCAAGAACATACACATCTTTCCCTGGTGCAGCCCTACCCATGAGAGTAGAAACCTCTTCCTGCATTGGGTCATGGTAGGAGTAGCAATTCTAATTTCAGCAGGAAGAACAATGAGAAGAGAAAGGTCCCGGGCATCATAAAAAGGCCCATGGTCTCCTCACTGGTAGTGGGGAGGGGACATGATCCTTTGCATCTCAAGCATCAGTAGGGAGAAAAGAGGAATTCCAGTCACAATGATGGGAAGGTGAGTTCCTGCCTTGGAGGGCTGAGATGGTTGTTAGGGACATTTGTGAGGGAGGGCTTTGTAAGTCGGGTGCTGTCTGTATTAATAATTTAGAGGTTTAAGACAAAAACTCCTAAATGACTTTTTCAGCAATAGATGAATTACTTTCACTAATGAATATTTATCTTCAGCCAAGAACCCCTTAATTTAATTAGAATCAAGCGACTTAAACTTGTTTACCCTATTTTTCTCTAACAAAACCAAGCCAAGAACTCAAAGAGATGTCTAATGGCGTAGGTCAACCTTTAACTGACCAAGTGGTAAATCTCATTTCTTCAAAGCTGGATTTATGTGGGTAGTCATAGGAACTTTAAAAAATATTAAGGGTTCCATGAAATTTATAGATGTGATTTAACACCACTTCCAATAACATTTACTTTCAATGGTAGTAAAATGTCAATTGAGTTAATAAATCACTTGTCTTATTTAATGTTGTTTCATTTGTCTGAGATAGTAACAGGTGGATTTGAGAGCTGTAACCCCTAGAAGTTTCTTCCTGAATCATTCTGACACTACTTGGCCTCACTATCCAACTGGTGACAGCTACCAGAATTGCAGGATAGAGCTACAATGGGGAGGGGGTGGCATGGGGGATGGTGGGAATTGGAAACCAGTTAAACCCAAAGGCACATGCCTTGCAAATACAATCTATTCTATGTTGGTAAATTGCAAAGAGTTCTAGTCTAAGGGGCTGATATTATAATGTCATGTCTTAAAAGATGTTCCCTATTTCCTGAGACCTTAGGAATCATTTGTTTCTTCCTTCTATTTTTTCTTCCATTGAGGTTTGTGACACATAAAGCAGAATAGCAAACTGTCCTTACTGGTGATGGAAGAGTGGCTCAAGTCATTCTAAAAGATGTAGGGACTAAAATCCCAGTGCTGTGTTTCCCACATTAACCTTGCTGAGAAATGGCCCTCGACCAGTTTTTAGATAAATTCATCATGTGAGCAGTCTGAAATATAAATAACCTAGGCAGATGTAACTGGCAGTTGAACAGTTTTTTCTTTTTTAGTTAGAAGACTATCTCCTGAGGATACTAATATTATAAAAGGAAAATAGCCTGTGACCACCTTAATAATCTCTTACCCTTTTTGCCTTCTTTCCAACCAACAGTTTTTCTCGATAGTTCCATGCTCAGAGATTCACAGGAAGGCTATTATTATTCAGCAATATAAATGCACTGAACTTTTGCGTGATGACTGTAATATACATGCTTGAGTATGTGTAAAACATAACCAAGGTCAGATGATTTCGCCAGACTAACAGTAAGCAAGAATATATGGTTGTTAACAAAATGAGTGTGACCCTTCAAGGACAGCTAGATTAAAAAAATCTTTTCTTCTAAAATAGACTGCTAATGATATATCAGGCCATCAGCCAAGAAGAATTAATAATCATTTTCATGGACTATTCCATCCCTTTTTGCCAAATTCTTGTTGATTGATGAAGATTTCTGTGAAGACAGAAAGCTAAATAAAACACAAACACTTTCCATTCTATTATTTTAAAAATACAACAGATGACAGTAAACACATCAATGGAAATCAAAACAATCAAGAAAAGGGGGCTTAATTTTTGACAATAAACTAAATGAAGAACAGAAAGAAGGATAAATTGTAGCACCAAATCCTATGATAATTTAAAGCAAGGCATTTAGGAATCTTTTACCTTTTTGTAAAATCACAAAAAAACAGGGAATATGATTATAAATCCATACCAATCCAAATAGACACATACTAAAAGTGGAAAGAAACCCTATCCTTACAAAAGCTTCAGATTAATCTCATTTCAATTTATTGGAAGTTAACATACATATTTAATGAAAAGATTAACATTGGACATAGGTAAAAGTGGAGAAACATACAGGACAGAATAATTTGGAAATATGGATATTTTCAGGAAATAATTAAATATTTTTAAATGTTAAAGAAAGAAGAAATAGAAGTAAACTGGACTATTGGAGTCACACATACCCCTCCTTATACCTTGAGGCATGAACCATCCAATCTGATTCTTTCATTGATTAAATTAATAACATACTCAACAATTTCCTCTTCAGTTGGCTTTTGTAGACAGCCATAGCATAGATCTTAGTAAATGAAGTCCACTGTGCTTTTCTTAGTACATGTTGTTTCCCAAAATGTTTGCTGTTGACGTTGCCAAATTCCCAGGAAATGCGGTCAGTATCAGCGGAGTCTTTAGGACTGCATATACCTTTACAAGGCAATGAGAAAGCTGTAGTATTGGGGATATGTGCTGTAGTTTTCATGCAGAAATTCCCTTCCCAGTTTTCTGGGTGCAGTTTGATAGGAGAATAATTGCAAATATTCAGAGTTTATTTAGAAGCATCAGAAGTAGTAGACACTTGGGGTTCTATATTCAGGGGTCTTTCCTCCTTCAGCTCTGGAACTCTTGGATCTAAATTCTAAAGATTGTTTCAATTCTGATATTCTATATGCTATTCTAAGAGCCCTCTCAGATTCAAATCCTATGACAAGATTCAAGATATTGTAATCATTGAAAATACAACAAATTCAATAATCTTTAGACCTTTAGTTTAGTGCTAGGGGAATAAAAAAATTCAACAAATTCTATTCTCCATATAACCTTGAATCTAATAAGGAGGAAATAACACTAACACAAGTAAATCTGATATAAGGTAGAATGTGATAGTTACAGAGGGGAGGTCTTAACAAATTGTTATATTAAATTTGAAAAAGGAAAGATCACTTTAGCCTGGCAAGGCTCAGAGAAATGATGACATTTGAGCTAGACCTTGGGAAAAAAAAGCAGATTTTGGAAGTAAGGTAGGTATGTTTTCCAGACATGCGGAACCATGTGAACAAAGATGCAGAGGCAGAGGACAGGAGGAGAATGAAAGGAGTCAAGCTATTTAGAATTGATTTTTAATTGATTTCTTATGTTTGACACTCAAACTTATAGACTCACTTTGAAAAAAATCCAGTTTTCCAGAGGGTGCTTGGACTTTTTTTCTGAAGTTGTAGGTATATAATATTCCAAAAGGCAAAAGAGATAGAATTACAACCTAAGAATAACTTACCTTGCAAAGCTGATTATAATCTTACCAGAAAAAAGGATCTTTAATGAAATATTTTTCAAGCATTATATAATATATATAAGCATTTCAAGCATTATATAATATAATTTCAAGCATTTTGATAAAGAAACCAGAGCTGAATAAGAACTTTGAAATACATACTCAAGAGTCAAGAGAAATCCAGAAATGTAAATTTATTTGAGCAATTAGAAGAAGAGCTGTAGGGTGAAGAAATGTTAGCATTCTAAAAGAGGTAGAAGAAACAAATATCCCCTTTGGAACATTAATATCTTCAATGGGTCATGTGGGAATTAAATAAGAAAAACAGAGGTCCTGGGGGGAGGGGATCAGTTTGGTTCTGTTCTAAAGATTTGAAGAGTAAAAAGGTGTAAAATGTGTAAAAAAAGAAAAAAAAGAGGAAATAGAGGGAACTTGCTATTTGGCAGCTAGATTGTCCAGTCTCCAGACCTGGAGTCATGAAGACCTGAGTTCAGATTCTACCTCAGACACTTACTAGTTGGGTGACCCTGGGTAAGTCATTTAAACCTGTTGGCCTCAGTTTTCTCATCTGAAAAATGAGGATAATAATAGCAACTGACTTCCCAGAGTTGTTGTGAAGATCAAATGACATAATTGTAAAGTGCTTAGCACAGTGCCTGACACATAGTGCTATATAATCATTATCATTATCATTTATTATTTCTAATAATTGGTGTACATGAGAATATACAGATATGGAGGAAGAGGTGAGGAAGTGAACTTCACTCTTATCTGAAACAGGCACAGGAGAGTTACACACATTCACACAATATACATGAACAGGTTGGTATAGAAATATGATAAACTCAACATGGAAACAAGTGGGGATGATGTTGGATCAGGTTAAGAGGGGGAACATGCAAAACAGACTTTGTGGCCCTGAAAGGGAGATTTCAAGAGCAGGAAAAGAAAAGAACTAAAATCTAAGAGGTGCCTTACAATATGAAATATATACAGTATGGGAATGGCTGAACAAATTATGATATATATTTGAATATTATTATGCTAGAAGAAATCATTTCATAGAATTCTAGGTGGTATAAACTGACATAGAATGAAATGAGCACGATTAGGATCACAATTTATTGTAAAGAAAAAAACCAACAACTTTGTGAGGCAAAGTTGATCTAAACCACGGTTCCAGAGAACTTATGATGAAGCATATTACACATCTCCTGCAAGAGAAGTGATCAATCAATCAATCAATTATTTATTTAGTACCTATTATGTACTAGGCACTGTGATAAGTGTTGGTGAGGACACAAAGAACAGAGAAATTATTGGACATGGCCACCATGTGGATTCTTTTGCTTGAGTATTCTTATGTTTTGGTTGACTTTTCTCCTCATTGTTCTGGTTAATGGAGCAGGGATCAGTGTGGGGGGAGGGGAGGAGGAAAGTTAAGAGAAAGGAAATTATTAATAGTGATGCCAAAGAAAAAGGGGGCAATTGTAATATATTTTTTTTTTAAAAATGCATAGAAGAGAATAGAAAGTTTGGATGGAAGCACAGAAAAGCAGGACAGCTTTGAAAGTAACATGTAGAATTTATTATATACTTGGAATTCTATTTCATAATTTGAAAATAAACACTTTATTATATACTTATGTGATATGACGTGGAGATTCACAGTTTTGTATAGAATTTTCTTTGTTCTCTATGTTTAGAAGTGTCTTTTTGATGTTTAAATTCAGAATAAAAATAAATTTAAAAACAAAAAGAGAGTTTCTCATTTTCTGATTTTTTTTAATGCTTCAAAAGCCATAAAAGTAAAGCTGGTTATGTTGGCTAAGGGCTAGAGTATGATAGGAGAGTTGGTTGTGTCAGTATAATGGCAGGCAGTGAGTAAAGAGTGAGAGTTGAGATGGAAATTGTACATACCTTGGAACAAAGTATATGAAATATATTTATGGGAACTTGCCTAGTTCAGGATTGTGCCTTTGTTCTTAATCTCTCCTTTCCCTCCTACCCTGTGAGGAGCAAATTTTCAAATGAGCAAATGTATGTAAAGCTCTTGGCAAGCTCCAAAGCACGATGTAAATTCCAGGTATTATTGTTGTTATTATTATTATTAGAGATATGCAATTAAATTCTGTCTATGTAGCTTATCTTTAAGCTATGTTATTGGGGCAACTAGGTGGCACAGCAGATAGAGCTTCAGGCCTGAATTCGAGAAGACCTGAGCTCAAATTTAGCCTCAGACACTTACTAGCTATGTGACCCTGGGCAAATCACTTAACCTATTTGCCTCAGTTTCCTAATCTATAAAATGAGGATAAATAATAGCACCTACCTTGCAGGATTTTGTGAAGATCAAATGTGATATTTGGAAACCACTTAGCACAGTATTCCTGGCACATAGTAGGTACTACATGAATGTTAGCTATAATCATCATCATCTGAAACATGAGTATATTTGAGATTTTTTTTCCAAAGGGAGTGTTAGGGTGAGGTGGAGAGGAAATTGGGCAACCTAATACATCCAATAAATGATAGGGAACCCCTCCCCCCGCAACATGCAAGTGAGTGTGGGACTTCCTAATATACAATCAAACATACTGCAATCTGAACTTCTGCTTGAATTACCTGAACTACTTTGCTTCATCTTTTGCATAGTTTTATAAAAGGAAATCCTCCAACTCTTCATTAGAGTATAAAGCTTTCAATTTAGTTGCAAACTGGAGAAGTTCACTACTTTCCCCACTATATTATGTCTGTCCATCCTGTCTTCTATACTGGAGTTCCAAGGATTGGACTTTTTATTCTGTACAGTAAGAATTTGTCCATGTTATATCAGTAGATTCCTTTTTAAGTATGGAAAAAGATAAACTTTTGCTCCAAAGTAATTCTGCCACATGAATATATAATATAGTTGATTTTTTGAACCCATGCTTAGGATTTTGCATTTTATCCCTATTAAATTTCATCTAATAAGATTTGGTCAATTCTTGTTAGCCTTAACCTCTTAGAGCCTTAGTTTCCTCAGCTGTAAATTAGAAATAATACTTGTGCTACCTTCCTTGAAGGGTTGCTGTGAGGATCAAATGAAATAATATATCGCAAGTGCTTTGTAAATTGTAAACTTTCTTCAATACTACAAGAATCTGTTACATGACTGTGGAAACACCAGCCATTATATTGTCAATTTTTTCCATGCCTTAGTAGGTAGTCTTCATTTTGTGGCCTTCTTTCTGGTGATGAGCTTTTCTGAACTTAGGTTGAATTTTGCATAGTAAAGGACTTTAGTTAAAGAGACTGTAAATCACTCTATAAATTGTTTATTATTATTGTCCCTCAGGAACCTAAAAAAAAAAAATAACCCCAGTGAACTAAGTGTACTTGGTTTAATGGTTAGGGGAATCATATGATCATAGATTTATAACTGGAAAGGTCTTCAGAAGCTATTACTCCAATCCTCTCATTTTGTAGAGGAAAGAAGCCTGGGGACGTGTCAAAGATTCACAACTAATACAGAACAGTGATAGCGTGATTTGAATCCCTATCTTTTGACTATAGAGCTAGTGTTCTTTCCACGAATCTTTACTGCCTTTAGGACCTTATACCTAGAAATCAAGAAGCCAGCCTAACCCCAGCTTGCCGAATTGGAAAGAACATCCAATTGGCAGTCAGGAAACCAGAGTTCTAGTCCAGATTCTGTCATTAATGGGGTATTTGAACCTGTACAAGTCATTTCATCTCTCTAGATAGTTACTTAATCTCTTTGCTTCCTCAAGTGTAGCTGAGGTCTAACATTGTGTACTTCTCTAATCTCTGCTGCCAGTCACTTCCCGATGCATAAAGGCAGTGATCTGGAGCTGGAAATGCCCCTCAGAATGGAGAAGAAAAGATGTTGTCTTGGCATTTGATAAGTCTATCACAGAGGTGTCAGTGTGGGCAGATTTCCAAGTGCTGCTGGAGCCAAATGAAAATGTATTGGGGAAATATTTAACAAAATTAATAAAATACAATAAGACATAGATAATATCACACTTTAAAATTAAGTCAATGTGTGGCCTGCACAAATCTTTATGTATGGCTTAGTGGTCCCCTGTTTCTAGGATCCTGTTACCTTCAACCTCTTTGCAATAGCTCTAACATGCAGTGACACATTTATTGAACAAACACTCTGGCATTTCTCCTTTACATTCTCAATCATTCATTGTTTTTCAGAGGACATGAGTTCCTATGGAAACACCTTGTATTTACACCTGAATTTGCAATGCTCTGTAATAGTACCCTTACAACAGATGGTGATTTTCAGCTAGACTTTTCAGAAGATTTTTTGTCCAAAATTAGTCTGTCCTGTATTACATATTACATTAGGAAGTCACCCCCTCGAGGGGAAGTACTATTGTTTTCTGTCTTTGAATTGACAGAATCCAGATTGATGCCTTCCATACAGAGGAAGTGGGTTCAAGTTCATCCTCTGACATTATCTGTGAAACACTGAGTACCTCCTTAGGCCTCAGTGCCATGATCTATAAGATGGGGGAGGGGCATAGCCTAGATGGTGTCTGAGGTTCCTTCCATTTCTATATTCATGATCATGTGATCTCTGCCCATGTGTCTTCAGGATAGAACTGACTTCAAGGATATGGTTCTAGTGTTTTTCTTGTCAGCAGGAATGACGGAAACCAGAGAACAGGCTAATTAAACACTTTTAACTGTAAGGGGAAACAAAAACTTCTGTGGAGACTTGCTCAGTCTGAACAGTAAACTGGAAACTGGGGATTTTTTTGGCTCTTACATTTGTTCTCATGTTAATTCCCTCTGCAGCTTTTGGCACCTTAGCCAAGTATCATTTCAAGCTTTCAGTCTGTCAACTATGGGTAATTCTCAGCTACCTAGCAGTGCTGTTGTGGGAACCGATTAATATTTATGAACACATTTAAGTTGAAAAGTGCAGTATAAATATTGTCACATGAATTTAAAAATTGTTTCCTATAAAGCATTATACACAAAGGAAAATAAGCCATGTATTGTGGTGTCTATCTTACAATACTCTTTAAAATGGCAATCAGTTATACTCTATCTTTCTCTTTCTCCATTAAAGAGTTTGGTGCTATGGTTACATAATGTTATCTACAGTGATCTCTATTCAACTCAATGTTCACTACTAGCTTTTTTTTCCAGTCATTTTGTAGCTTCTTTCCATTGTGTATGCTCATTACATCTTAAATTCCTTACTCAAAAGAATGTATAAATCATTCATTATGATCGTCCTCTATTAAAACATGGGTCATATGCAGTGAAAAACCTTTATCGTCTATAACTATTTCTTCTATCTCTTTCTTAATGGAATAGATGCATTTCAGCAAAGTTTTCTGTAAAACAAATTTGATAGGTGGATCCTACTATCCATTTGGCAGAAGATAAAAATCAGAGATATGTTGGGATTTTAAAAATATTAGCTTTTTCATGTATGTGGGCAGTCCAGAGGACTTAGCTAGTACCGGCTTGCAGCTCTAGGGGACTTGGCTTCAAAAGTGTTCTTGTCTTATTGTACCTGACCCCACTTTTTATTCCAGAAATTGCTTCTATCAATATAATTATAATTCCTGGTGATTGGCTCATCCTTAGTATTTATCCCCAATTTATTGATGCAGTACCAAATCCCTATTGGGCAACTCCTTAGTCCTGTGAGCTGATGGGTGTAGGATTTGTGAGGTTTTGCGTAAAGGCAGCATGGTAGAGTAGATAACATGCAGATTGGATCAAAAGACCTTGATTTGAATCTTAGCTCTGCTTCTTACTGCCTGTGTGATTTTGGCAAATCACTTGAACTCTCTGGGCCTCAACTCCTCATCTGTAAAGTGATGGTCTTTAAAGTTTCTTCTAGGTCTAACTGTATGATCCTGTAACTCATGCTACTTGAAATTATATAAAATGGTATGAAAAGCCCACACCCACAGCCACTCTTTAGGTCACTTCACCTGGGACAGTAAGTACTTAACTATTTCTGAAATCTCAAGGTTGGCAAATGCTCTGTGTTGAAGATATCAGGAATCTTGGGACCTTGAGAGGGACTGCATGGCTGATCATACACATTTTCCTGTCTTATATCTTTCACCTAAAAATACTGTGCTGTAATGAGCACAGTATCTTCCTAGGCTCAACCCTGTTATCTGAAGAGTATTGATTGGGCACACTGATACATTATAATAAAATCATACTTCAAATGCAGCAAACCTTGTCAATTTGGATGTAAGGAAAAATTAATATTATATGAATTGAATTAAAAACAATAACTCATATTTATATAGTACTTAAAGGTTTGCAGAGTACTTTTTCATGATAACCTGGGAGATAAATATATAAAGGGGGTGGGTTCAAAGTCTAAAAAGGTTTTATCTCTCTGTTTTTCTCCTTCCCATTAATTTACATGGAAGATCAGAAATAATCCCAGGACTGGGAGAACTGGGGGCCTCAGATAATTTTTTTGTGGTTTGTTACAAGAGTAGACTCTAAAATGATGCTAAATAGATACAGTTTAGCTATCAAATATTAGGAAAGGGGTTATAAAGGTTTTCTAATTTTAAGTCAGAGATTTGAGAAAGACACACAGCCCTTGGTAAGTAGGAAGTTGAGGTTAAAAATAGGCTTAGTGCTCAGTAGATACTCTTAGCTGACTGGCTGTTCTGTGTTCCAAAAAACTTAATTCCTGGTACAAGCTACCTTCTTTCAGAGAGGAAATACCTACTACAGCTACAGATCTGAGACATGACAGACCCTTCTAATGGGAAAAATATTTTTCCCTAACCCAATGACTGAGTGTCTGAGGGCCTGACAAGAATTTTAGCTTAATGCTCTGGATTTTGAGCTGAAAGGCAAAGATGTCAGAATCTACTCTTTCTCTTGTAGGAAATGGATAGCATCTCAACCGAGGACTTAGTAAAAGCAGAAACTGGAAGCAGAGAAAAGTCCCATAACCTTGTGACTAGTAGAACCATATCTGCTAGTGCTCAGCAGTGGCAATGATTCACTGAAGCACAGCAAAACAGTGGACAGGAAAGAGAATCAGAAAACTATGCCTGTAAGAGGTTATATACCATGCCTACAAACTCAACAGAGATTATATGCCTAGCAGAGACATTGTGCTGGGCTTGACCATTCATGAGCAGTGTGATATCACTACCAGAAGATGTCAGTGGTCTTGTCATATCAAAAGTATTATATGCCCCTCCATTTATGTGTCTTGGCCATAAATGTGCCCTTGCTTTATGTTATCTGTGTGTCTCTCCCTAAGTAATTTGCAGGTGTCCGTTGTATGTCTCTTCTTGAGTAGTTCACAGATGTCCTTTCTTTCCATTAATAATGTCTCTATTTACGGAAGAGTGGTCTCTAATTTTATGGGAAGGAGAATTGCTTTTTATTGCTATTTTCCTTACTATGCCATTTCATTAAGTGCCTTTGCTTTCAATTAGTTATGTTCTCTGGCTGACAAGTAATGTAAACACTTGTGAACTATAATTTTAAGTAGATGTGGGGATCCACATAATACCTTGAACATGGGATAGCTTATTTGGATTTACCCACATAAGTGTTGGGGGGGCACCCCTATGTTTGGTAGATAGTGCAGGTATTCTTAGCCACATTGGGCCAGTCATTTACAATTCTGTAGCCAGTCTAGAGATATAGGAGGTGACCAAATGAAACACTCACAGTTATAGTTTTAGGCAAAGTTTATTGCAAAAATATCCAGATCAGGAAAAGTAACATCAGTTATAAGGTGGCTCTGGGCCCTAGGATTCCCAATTTCTAGTTACCTCCCATTAGAAGGGCTTGACATCATTCCTTGGGCTTTTCTCTGGGAGGCTCACAACCCTACTCCAGGGGAAAGTCTGGTAAAAACAACAATGGTACTAAAATTGTTCTTAATAATGATGATGGGGCAGTGAGGATATGATCATGCCCATGCTTTAGGTAGATAAATTTGACAGCTGTTTGGAGGGTGGACTGGAGTGGGAAAAGGCTTGAGGTAGGGTGACCAACTAGAAGATTATTGCAAAAAGCCTAAAGGTAAGGTGATAAAGGTCTATTTCAGGGTGGAGGTTGTGTTAGAGGAGAGCAAGGACATATGAAAGATGTTACAAGTCCAGAATAAGTACAGAACTTGGCAATTGGTTAGATATTGGGGGTAAAAGAATGCAAAGTTGAAGATTACATCTAGATTTCAGGACTGGTTGATGGGAAGGATGGTTGTTCTTTTCACAGGGTGCATATTTGATGAAGAGCAGATCTTAGACTTACATACTGCCCTTCTTGCCATGACTATTGAGTCACTACAGTATAAATATCCATGATTAGTGTCACTTGCCTCTGCTCCCTGACTATTGACACAGACACATTTATATTCACCAAATTAGACTTAAGGGAGGTACACAATAATGAAGAATAAAAAATGATCTTCTGGATCTAGAATAGAAAACCTAAGTACTGGAATAGGACACTCAGATTTTGCAGTTTTCCTGCAGTCTTTTCAGAAGTTCAAAAATTACATCTTCCAGCACTTCCTGGACTGTGACTTCCCTAAATAACATTTTTAACTAATCCTAGGATATAGGTCAGTTTTGTAAGTCACTTTAGTCAGAGAAAGGGGGGAAATGGGGAGAGCACCTGCAGATAGCTATAGCTAGATTGACTATTGAACATGTAGGAGTTCAGCCCTTGCCTTCAAAAGAATTCTACCAATGCCTGTTGGTGGATTATAGTAGATAGATGACAGAGTAATTTATTAGTTGCTTATTAAGTGCCAGGCACTGTGCTAAGTGTTAGAAATCCTTATAGAAGCAAACAAGATAGCCCTTGCCTTCAAGGAGTTTACATTCTAGTGGGGAGAAAATAACACTTTAAAGGGTGCTGGAAAGAGAGAGAAGAAATGGATACCTGTGTTGGACCACGTGCAGAGTGACAGTGATATGGCCAGAGAAGGTAAAAGGTTCACTTGCCAGGGCAAGAGTGAGAGGGAGACAGGAGGATAGTCCTATTTTCTTTTGGTGTGGAGATAGTAGGAAAGTGACTTACACATAGTCAGTGTATTAAAATATGACTGAGATTTGGTAACCCTTGGAATATCCAACTCTCTTTGTGGACCTCATTATAGCCCCTAATATTTGCAGACCAGCTCAAGGTTGGCCTATTTATTGCCAGAGTAGAGCCAGCCTTTTAGGAGCAATTATTTGTGTAGCTGCATTTTCCTAGGTCAAAGATAGGGACCCAAGGGGTGGCAATAAAGCATATGTGCTGAAATCTTCTCATATTCTTTGCCAATGATTAAATTCATTCGATTAGTATCAATAAACCATATAGTTAGATAAAATGGTGAGCAGAGATGGTCAGAGTGGGGTTGGGAGGAAGATCATACTTGGAGTCTGCTCCAACACCAACTTTTTGCCAAACTGGAGAAATATCAATTTGGAGATGGAATTCTTGGAACCCTTCATGGGCTGGCAGAGAGTCATAGATTTTCAAAGGTTGTTTGCTACATGGTAGTAGAGGAACTCCTTGACCAATGATCTGAAATGATTCCTGGATTTTGTGGGATATTAGCAAGATTCATTCTTCAGGTTTTTGTCTGGACAGATTCCCTGACAAATCTTTTCATTGCCTCAGTTTCCTTATCTTTAAATGGTGATAATAATAATATCTACCTCGCAAGGCTGTAAGGATCAAATGAAATAATGCATGTAAAATGCTTTGTAAATTTGAAGTGCTATATAACTGATAGTTATTATTTTTTGTTGTTGCTTTTGTTGTTATTGTTGTGTGCACAGGCAGGGGCTATTTCACTCTTGTCTTTATACCATCAGTACTTAGGACTGTGCCTGTTGCATAATAAGTACTTGATAAATGCTTGTTGATTGATTGTCTTTTGCTGTATTGCTGCATAAATTTATTTTGATGTTTTTCCTGGAAAACATCCAAGTAAACATACTTTCTTTGGGGATCAAACTCATACTTGTGTGTTATTTTGTGTTTCACCTGACTCAAGCCAATCCCTTGGTAGTTTAGGTTCAATACTGGAATGAAACGAGGCACTGCTAGGTCTTTCAGTAGTCAATAGAAGGATATCTACAGTTATGTTTATTTACATAACTTCGTAGCAGAAGAAACAACATTCAACCAGAATGTGCACCAAGTTGTTGGTGGAGTTACGAATGATCCAACCATTCTGGAGAGCAAATTGGAGCTATGCCAAAAGGGCTATAAAACTGTGTATACTCTTTGATCCAGCAATACCACTACTAAGTCTGTATCCCAAAGAGATCATAAAAAATGGAAAATGACCCACATGTACAAAAATATTTGTAGCAGCTCTTTTTGTAGTGGCAAAGAATTGGAAATTGAGGGGATGCCCAGCAATTGAGGAATGACTGAACATGTTGTGGTATATGAATGTAATGGAATACTATTGTACTGTAAGAAATGATGAGCAGGCAGATTTCAGAAAAATCTGGAAAGACTTACATGAACTGATGCTGAGTGAAGTGAGCAGAACCAAGAGTCTTAGATAACTGCCTGGGGGTTCTGAGGGGTTAAGTAAATTTGCCCAATCACATATCCATATTTGTCAGAGACTGCATTTGATCCTAAGACTTTCTGGATCAAACAACATGCTGCCTTTCAAAGATTTTGATTATAGGTAAGCAAAATATCATTTTACTATATTTTTGATGTCCTGTGCCATTTTGTGGGACAATTTTTGGAAGTTACAGATCTGTAATTTCATCTGTTTAGAGAATTTACTGGAAACTCCCTCCCCTCATGATTATTGACAGCTCATCTTTAACTTATGGTTTGCTTGAGGGGTGCTCATAAGTTAAGGGAGTTGTCCAGAGTCACACAGCTAGAATGTGGTCGGACTCTAATCCCACATCTTCCTGATTGCAGCCAACCTTCTTACTACTATGCCGTGTTTTCTCTCTTTGTTGGATGCATATTGATGAAAATTCATTCTAAGGTACTTATTAAAAATCCTGGTCTTTAATTTTCTAATTGTAACATCCATTCTGTTATATATGGTACTTATTATAGGTTTTATTTCTAGTTACCCAAAACACTTCTTTTAATTTTACTGTTAGTCATTGTTTATGAGGATACTTTGATCTATTTTCTTTTTAAGTCTAGAAGCACAAATTGAAACAAGACAGCAAGACAATAGTCTTTAATATGAACTGCACAAACCTGAATATACTTTCAGACCTTGAGATAATCTAATACCACAACAAAATATGGCAAATGTACTACTTATGTATCAAGGAGGAAAAAGTCCTGCTGGACAGGAAATTCTTGAAGCATTGCCCATTGGTTTGGCAAGGGCATCTGAAACTCTAAATCTGAGAATTTAGTAAATGAGTTTTCTTTGTTTCTATATATCATCAAATATCTGTGCGATTATAGAAATACAAGAAATGAAATTTTGTGATATGGGAGATAATCCTCGCATATACTTTAAAAAACTTATAATACTCTAATTTGTTATAGGATTTAAAAATAATTTAATTATGAGATAACAATAGGATTTTTCTGAGGCAATGGGACTACCCATTCCTTCTGCAACACTATATTCTCTCATTTCTCTTTCTACTACACTGACCATTTTTGTCCCCTTCATTGGTTTTTCTTCGTCTTTCCACTCTCTAAATAAGAGGGCCCCCTAGGCTTTGCCCTCGGTCTCCTCTTTTCTTTCTACATTTTCTTATTTGGTAAACTCATCTACTTCCACAGCTTCAACTATCACCTTTATTAATATGACTTTTTGAAAATACGTCTTTCTTCTGAGCATCATACTTGCAGTTCTGGCTGTTGTCTGGAGATTTCCACCAAGAAGTCCTTACACGCAACATACCACAGACCAAATGTTTCAGCAAGACCTTTCTACTTTCTCTTTCCTGAAACTTGATATTCCATTTTCCTCCTCCACACATTTGTACAAACCATCTGTTATGCACATAATGTACACCTTCCCTGCCTCTGCCTCTGCCTTTTAGAATTTTGATCTTCCTTCAAGGCTTGCTCATAGATAACTTCTTACATTAAGCCTTTCCTAATCCATCAGTTATTAATTATGTCTTGTTCTTCAAATTGCCTTATGTTTACTTCTCCATACACATATGACATTTCCCCACTATAATATAAACTACTTGAAGGCAGAGACAATTTTGCTTTTGTCTTTGTGCAGCAGAGATCACCTAACACATCTAGCAACTTCTGGTGAAACACGCTGAAAGTATTTAGCATTTTGGAATTATTCAGCAAACTTTTCATAGGACCTTGGTCCCATTGTGACAGTGGTGCCTCAGCAGTTAAAAAGGAGAGATCAGTTAGGTCTCATTTTCTTTCTTGTTTCTGGAATATGTGGCAAGTAGCTGTCCCTTCTTAGGCTTCCCAGAAGGGGTCAGGGAGAGCCAATGTTTCCCCCCCATTCTGAAAGCATGTCGAGCACATAGACGCCAAAGTGGGGACTAGACTTGGTAAATCGATTATGGCTCTTGAGCTTCTGGCTGCCATTTCTGCTTTGTGAAGCATAAGTGACCAAAAGATGATATTGAGATGGACAGTTCCAGATTAGAACTAGCCCCATTAGTTTGAGAGGCCAGAGTTCCTGGGTTCCTCAGCTTGAGTTGCTTAGAAGCAGGAGAATTTATTTGTTAGAGAGGTTGACTACCAGCAGGAGCCCTTACCTGGCTTGACAAGATGTGGACTTAGAGGGAATTCTTTAGAAAATTCAGTCCCATAAACTGCTTCATGTGTTGAAATTTAATTTTTAGCCTCCCAATAAATATGACAAGAGTTATGTTTCTGTTGCTGCTTATTAAAGTGTTGCTGTAATTGAGTGCTTATGAATCTTGGGTGTTTTTAGCATTTCTGTGGTATAGAAGAAGTAAATAGCTGTCCCATACATGATTTGTACACCATGTACCTTTCTACTTCTCTGTTTTGAGGAGGTCCTAAGCACAAGCCAAAACCTAAGGGTGCTTTAAATTTCTCCTGTGGCTCTGAAGTGGGGATGTAAAGTACCAAAGGGCAAAAAAAGATACTAATGCTGTTTTTTTTTGGGGGGGGGCAAGTTCCCAGTATCATATGTGTGTGTGTGTGTGTGTGTGTGTGTGTGTGTGTGTGTGTCCAGAGCTGAGAAGGGGCCCTTTAGTGGAGAGGGACAGGGCAAGAATTTCAAGTAGTGATTATTTGTATTGCTCTTTTCCTTACATTCTAATCATAGAGTAATTGGGGGTTTTGAGTGGCATGACTAGACCACTTAAAATGGTATCACAGGCATGGGACATGTTGGGGACCTGTCAGGGAGACAGGAGGAGTGGTGCCTGTGTAGACTCCCAGATCCCCATGGTTGGAGCTCATGGGTTGGAGACTCCATTCCCTGCACCTAGAACTGAAATGGATGAAAGATGGAAAAAATCCAAAGACTTCTATATCTTAGGATCATTTGTTCTAAGGTGGGGGAAGGGAAGGACCTAGGGCCCAACCCCTTTACCACATGGTCTTAGTGTCTGTGAGTGAAGGATTCCTTCACTCTCAGATTCGAATAAAGTAAAAGTTGTAATTGTATTGTCAGGCAATTTTATTTATTGATTTATTTTTTTTTTAATTTTTAGGCAATTGGGGTTAAGTGACTTGCCCAGGGTCACACAGCTAGAAAGTGTCAAGTGTTTAGTCTGAAGCCTGATTTGAACTCAGGTCCTACTGACTTCAGGGCTGGTGCTCTATCCATTGCACCACCTAGCTGCCCTGAGTCATGGTGTTTTAAAGAGTAGACAATTAAGGCTATACAGACAATGGGAAAAGGCTGTTCCTAATCAAATGGCAGACCAATATGTAATATCTGGACATGTTAATTCTTCTGTATCCCATACTGACTTAGGGATACATCAAACTCCTATTATACTAATATCTTGACACAGTAGACAGCTAAATATTTGTTGAATTCAATTGAAGGAAATCTATGGAATGCTAGCTTTGGAATCCTCTCATTGACACTTATTATCTATGTCCAATGAATTGCCAAGTCCTATTGTTTGACCTTTGTAACATGTTTCACATTTCCCTCCTCATTTCTATTCTCACATTAGCCACTGTATTTTAGTCCATCAGTAACACTTTCATTCAGTCACTAAGTGTTTATTAAGCAGCTACTATATGCCAATCAATCAATAAACATTTTTAAAGTGTCTACTATGTGCCAGGCATGGTGCTAAGTGCTGGGGATATAGTTCCTACCCTCAAGGAGCCCATAATCTTATACTTTCCTGGATGGAGGTAACCTTATAACTCCTTTTTAGTCTTACAGTTTCTTGCCATCCATTTTATTCTACAAAATGCCATCCATTCTATTCTACAAAATGCTGCCAGAATCTTATGTGCAATGCACATCTTTCGTTATACCATTCTCTTGATTAAAATTCTTCAATGACTCCTAATTGCCTACTGAAGTCCAAGTTTTTAGCCTAGTGATCAAGGTTCCCTAGAGGCTATTTTTAATCTACACTAAGCTTCTGTCAAACTAGGCAATTCACTGTTTCTGGGGCAAGACTCACACTTTTCTACCTCTACTTCCTTTGCTCATGTCATCTTCTGTGGCTCATCTATGACAGCTGAAATAATATTCATCCTTTAAGGTCAAGGCACTCACTGCTTCCTTCCTGAAACCTCAGGTTTTTACCACACTCTCACTTTCTTCTTGACTTTATTATATTACATTGTTCATACCTCTTGAATTTCTGTTAAATTTATCTATGGATCTGTTTGATCAGCCATGTGGTCAAGGATCAAGTCTGATTCATCTTTACATGCCCAAGCACCAAGTCCAGGCCTATGTTTCATAAGCATTTGTTAAATTTGTTGAATTGACTTAACATGACAATACACTTGGTTTTTCCATGGTTCCCGTGTTTGCTTTCTATTCCAAGCCCTCTGCCCCTTTAATCTGTGAGCTGCTAAATCTTGTGTGATCCTGACTGTCGCTCCATGATACGTGAATTGTTTCTTTCTGGCTGCTTGAGTATTTTCTCTTTGACCTAGGAGCTCTAAAATTTGGCTGTAATATTCCTGGGAGTTTTCATTTTGGGATCTCTTTTAGGAGGTGATTGGTGTATTTTTTCGATCTCTATTTTACCTTCTGGTTCTAGGATGTCAGGGTAGTTTCCCTTTATAATTTCTTGAAATATGATGTCTAGGCTCTCCTTCTGATCATGGCTTTCAGGTAGGCCAATAATTCTTAAATTATCTTTCCTTGATCTGTTTTCCAGGTCAGTTATTTTTCCAGTGAGATATTTAACAGTTTTTCTACTTTTTTTTTGTTTTGACTTTGCTTTATTTTTTTCTTGATGTCTCATGGAATCCTTAGCTTCCACTAGCCTAATTATATTTTTAAAGGGATTATTTTCTTAAGTGAGCTTTTGTACCTCTTCTTTTTTTTGGCCATTTCTGCTTTTTAGGGAGTTTTTTCTTCAGTGAATTTTTGTGTCTCCTTTAGTATTAGGTCAATTCTGTTTTTTAAAGGTATTATTTTCTTCAGTATTTTTTGTGTCTATTTTATCAAGCCGTTAATTCTCTTTTCATAATTTTCTTGAATCATTCTCATTTCTTTTCCTGATTTTTCCTTGGTCACTCTTATCTCTTTCTTTAACTGTTCTAGGAATTCTTGTTGGGCTTGGGTCCAATTAGTATCTTTTCTTTGAGGTTTTGCTTGTAGCTGTTTTCACATTATTGTCTTCTTCTGAGTTTATGTTTTGGTCTTTCCTGCCACCATAGAAGCTCTTTATGGTCAAGTCTTTTTTTTTTTTTTTGTTATATACTGTGATGGACCAATATCTCCAAGGACTCCCCTTCAGCCCATTGGTCAGGTTACATTTTCCCTAAAAGGTAACAAAGTCAAGATTTGATTGGCCCAGTAGGGGGCCAAGGCTTAAGCCATGCTTTCTTTGATGCAGCTTCCTGATGGCCTTTGGTAGTTTTGATGTAACTTCCTGGTTACCTAAGGGTCATAAAAGCTCTCATTCACTTGTGGTCAGTATTCTTCAGAGTTGAGGAATGTATAGTATCCCACAAGTCACCACGACCTCGTCACCAGACACATTTATATATAAAGATAAGGGGGAAAAGGGGAATATCTATGTGAGCTAATTGCTACTTCATGGTCTTTCTCTGTTAGGACTAAGTAAACCTCCTTTGGTTCACTGTTCAACGAACTGAGTGCCTCATTTTGTCCCAATATAAAAACAAGGTGCTGGCATTAGCTTTGTTGGTAATTGAGATGAGATGCCTTTGTGGTTTACATCATGGCTAAGCTGGGAGTGGGTAACTGCAAATATGGAAGGTAGGGTGATCAGATTTCCAGATATGGGACCATGGCACCCTGTGGTCAACATCTTCTAGTGGTATATGAGAATCCTCTCAATGAGATGAGAAGCAAGTACCTGCTCAGGGAGATCAGTTAGCTAGGTAAGTGTTGAAGGAAGATGTCAAGAAGGGTAAAGAAAGAGCCAGGACCAGCATTCCCTGGTTGTTATTGACCGTCCTGCAGAAGTTGTACTGCTAGAAAAATAAGACTGAAAGTAAACTGACCCAGGACATTCACCAATTAGAGAGAGCTCTCAGCTTTTAAGAGCTGTGCAATGAAGGTTGAGGAGCAAAAAATGGATCTGGTGACTTTGCAACTCTGACTCAGAGATTTTGCTTTGACCGACTGAGATTGGAGCCATAAGATAAGAGAATGACTGTGGAAATGAAGAAGAACTTGATTAAAAAAAGGCCCTGACATCTTCTTACTGCTTCTGGGAGGAGGGTGAATTTCCTACACTGAAGGAACAGGAGATGGTTAGACTTTCACCACCAAGGAACTGAGGAGTCCAAATAGAAGTTTGAGCTTCAAGCAGAAACATTTCTAACTGAAACCTGTTCAGTCACTCACTCTCTTGGGCCTACTTTGGTCCAATGGAGCCAATGTAGAGACATTGCAGCAGAATTCCAAAGGCTTGAAGACCTTCCTGAGGACTAATTGTTATAGAATCACTTAAATCAATGAGAAGCTCAGGAAAGGGCCCATCTTTTTTCAGTTTTTAGGTGGCTGAGATGGGGTAGGGAAGAGTTATTTTCAACCATAAAGATGAATTTTTGTTGTAGCCTGCTCTTTGATGGGGATATGTAAGGCAAGAGGGGGAAGTTCCTAAAGGAAATGGGTTTGATAGATTGGATCTATGTATGCAGAGATGTTTTGGAACTAGCTCATACTGGCTTAAGAGAGCCATTAAAAATTTTCAACATGAACATTTAAACCTCAGAAATCTGCAAATGCTACAAATCAGGGTTGGATTCATTATTTTATTACTTGTCTAGACTTAAGAAAGTGATGGAGAAAATAGTAATGAAAAAGATTAAACTTAAATGTGCAGCCTGCATGCATTTTGGTGGGATTGCTAAACATTAACCAACATCCTCCTGTATGTTTTTCCTCCCCCCTTTCCCAGCCTCCCTCAGGGGCAATTAGATCCCACCTTCCTGGTGGAGCTTCACCAGAATGTCTTCGCACTTTAACTATGAGTCTTTCCTGCAATAGACTTACAAAAGTCTATGAATGCTGATCACCTGGTGAAATTTGAACAGAAGTTTGAGACAGCTGCAGCTTGGGCAAATACTGCTGTCAGTGTGAATAAATGCTTTGGGAATGGAGGAAGGAGTCACAGTGCTGATACCCTGCTATGGGGGCAGTGGGCAATAACATCCTTTCCTGGAGGGAGCTTTGTGTGTGGCTCTTGAATGATGAGGCTGACAGGGAAAGTGGTCAATGGCCAGCTTATCAGTGTGCTAGTAAAACTGCCTAGGGAAATTCAGCCAGTATCCACCAAGGTTCTCCCATTACCCCTAGGTTAGGCTTGATTTTCCCTAAAAGATGACAGTCAGGAATTATTAGCTCAGGCATGGGGCACACCTCAAGCTGTTCCTCCTTTGATGAACTTCCTGGCTTTCTGGTCACTGGAGGACATAAATGGTCAGACCCAAAGGGAATTAGTGCCCTTCTGACTTAGTGGATGTTTGAGGTACCACTTGAGTCACCCATACCTTGCTGACAAGACTTGGTTTCATGTAGAGATGAGTGGGGCTATGTCTACTTGAGCTAAGTGCTACTGTATAACCATTCTATGTTAGAACTCAGTAAAACTCTTTTGTTAACTGGTCGATGCCTGATGAGTGCCTTGTTTAGTTCTAGAATTGAACCAAATTAATGGAGTGCTGACATTTTTTAATGGTTTAATAGATTAATTTATTTTTAGTTTTCAACATTCACTTCCACAAGATCTTGAGTTTCAAATTTTCTCCCCATCTTTCCCCTCCCCCCACCACAACATGGCATGCATTCTGAATATCCCTTCCCCTAATCTGCCCTCCCTTCTATCACCACCCCCCTTCTCTTATCCCCTTCCCCTTCTATTTTCCTGTAGGGCAGGATAGATTTCTATACCCCATTGCCTATATCTTATTTCCCAGTTGCATGTAAAAACAATTTTTAACATTTGTTTTTAAAACTTTGATTTCCAAATTCTCTCCATTCCTCCCTCACCACTCACCCTCATTGAGAAGGCAAGCAGCTTGATATAGGTTATACATATGTAGTTATGCAAAACACTTCCATAATAGTTATGGTGTAACAACCTAACTATATTTCCTTTCATACTATCCCACCCCTCCGTTTATTCTATTCTCTCCTTTGACCCTGTCCCTCCTCAAAAGTGTTTGCTTCTGATTATTCCCTCCCCCAATCTGCCCTCCCTTCTATCATCCCCCCTCTCTTATCCCCTTCTCCCCTATTTTCCTGTAGGGTAAGATAGATTTCCATACCCAATTGAGTGTGGATATTATTCTTTCCTTAAGCCAGATCCAATGAGAGTAAGATTCATTCATTCCTTCTCACCTCCATCCCACTTCCCCTCCACCATAAAAGCTTTTTCTTGTCTGTTTTATGTGTGATAATTTATCCCATTCTATCTCTCTCTTTCTCCTTCTCCCAGTACATTCTTCTCTCATCCCTTAATTTTCTTTTTTAGATATCGTCCCTTCATATTCAACTCACCCTGTGCCCTCTGTAGATTTATACCCTCCTACTACCCTAATAATGAGAAAGGTCTCATGAGTTACAAATATCATCTTTCCATGTAGGAATGTAAACAGTTCAACTTTAATAAGTCTCTTATGATTTCTCTTTCCTATTTACCTTTTCATGCTTCTCTTGGGTCTTGTATTTGAAAGTCAATTTTTCTATTTAGCTCTGGCTTCTCAAGAATGCATTAAACTCCTCTATGTCATTGAATATCAATTTTTTTCCCTCAGTGATTACACTCAGTTTTGCTGGGTAGGGGATTCTTTGTTTTAATTCTAGTTCCTTTGACCTCTGGAATATCATATTCCAAGTCCTCCGATCCCTTAATGTAGAAGCTGCTAAATCTTGTGTTATCCTGATTGTGTTTCCACAATACTTGAATTGTTTCTTTCTGGTTGCTTGCAATATTTCCTCCTTGACCTGGGAACTCTGGAAGAGTACTGACATTCTTAACATACACAGAAGGTTCATTTCCAACACACATAGAAATTGCTGTTATAAATATACTTGTTTTGTATATATTCAGCCCTAGTTCTTTATGTAGTTTTATAGCTATTTTATACCAGCTAATGTGTTACTTACACTTTAACCATAAGGATGAATTAGAGAAATTCAGACGATCTAATAATTTAAAGTGAGGCATTATTTTACATAGACTATGTGTAGAAGTTGTCACATATCTCAGCAACTAGCCCCAATTTATCTTTTCAGTCTTATTATAAGTGATTTCCCTTCACACACTACTCAGTCTAACCAAACTGGCCTTCTTGTGGTTCCATACACTTGACATTCCATTTCTCATCTTTGGATGGAATGACTTTGCTTAGGTCATCCCCCATGTCTGGATTGCACTTCCTTCTCATTCCACCTCTTAAGATTCTGTGGTCTCTTTTATAGCTCAGTTTAGGCTTCATCTCTTATAGGAGATTTTTCCTGATTATTAGCTATTAATTCCTCCTTCTAAAATTACCTTGTATTTATTATGCATATATTTTGTGTAAAACTATTTTGAACATGTTTATACTTGTACGTGATTCTTTTCTCTTGTAATATAAGTTCCTTGATGACAGGGACCATTTCATTTTAAACTTTGTATCTCCAGGATCCAGTACAGTGCCTGACACATAGCAGAACTTAATAAATGCCTGTTGAAGGCTAGGTGGTTCGGTGACTAGAGCATCAGGCCTGGAGTCAGGAGGACCTGAGTTCAAATCCAGCCTTAGACCAGACACTTGATACTTACTAGCTGTTTGACCCTGGGCAAGTCACTTAACCCTAATTGCCTCACCAAAAAAAAAAATACTATACTTGTTGGGGCAGCTAGGTGGCACAGTGGATAGAGCTCTGGCCTTGAAGTCAGGAGGACCTGAGTTAAAATCCAGCCTCAGACACTTGACACTAGCTGTGTGACCTTGAGCAAGTCACTTAACCCCAATTGCCTCACCATAAAAGCAAAAAAAAAAAATGCCTCTTGATTGATTGGTTGATTATCTCCTTATATAAAAAGACTGGTCAACCAGTAGTAGGGCTTGAGTTTTGAGTTGTTTTGCTAGTATTGGATATAGATCTGTTCTGATCCATTTTTACTGTCCTGCCCCATTCTGCTCATGATAATTATGACACAGCTGAGCCAGCGGGTAGCTATAAAGGAAAGTTAACTGAATTCAGAGCCTTGAACTTATTTGAATTAGTGCTACTCTGTGCCTCAGTTTCCTCATTTGTAAAGTAAGGGAGTTGGGAACTAGATGACCTCTAAGTTTTCTTCCAGCTCTGAGTCTGTGATCTAAAGTATAAATTAAGCTAAAAGAATTATGGAGAAGTCTTAAGATTAAAGTTTAACAGGAAGGCCTTCTATATGAAGCCACACAATAGCTTTATTATATCCTATTCCTTATTTTTATCAATTAACAAACACTTATTAAATGCTTTCTATTTGCCTGGTATTGTGCAAAAACAGAGTTCTGGCTCTCCAAGAGCTCACATCCAGATGGAAGAAACAATACGTAAAAGTATGTATACATATTACATCTATATCTATACATATATAGGGAAAGAGAGAGGAAGAAAGAAAGAAAGAAAAAGAAAGTATTTTCAGAGGGATTGTGGGCTGGGGAAGAGGGAGAGGTTAGGAAAGCCCTCTTGCAAAAGGTGCTTTTTAAGCTGAGTCTTGAAGGAGGCAAGGGAAGCCAGGAGGTGGATGTGAAGAGAGGAGGGAAGAGATTCTAGCCATGGGGCGCAGACAGTGAAAATGTGCTGAGTTGGGAAATGGAATGCTACATGAAGAATAGGCCAGTGGAGCTGGATTGTAAAAGATGTCAAGAGTTGTAAAACGAAACTTGAAAGCTAAGAAGGAGCCAGATTACAAAGAGCTTTAAATGCCAAACACAGAATTTCATATTTACTCTTGGATGTTATAGGGAACTCCTGGAGTTTATTGAGGAGTGTGTGTGTGTGTGTGTGTGTGTGTGTGTGTGTGTGTGTGTGTGTGTGTGTGTATGTGGGTGTATGTGTGAGATGGTCAGACCTGCAGAAATGCTCTTTTGTGAGCTGCAAAAATGGCACTTTAGGGTAGGAAATAAAATGCCGCTGGATGGTTATATCTCTGTTTCAACATCCGTAAAATGGGGAAGTTGATTTGAACTAGATGATTTTATGATTCCATGATTCATTGAAAGGAGGTAGCTGCTTTTCAGTTTCGAGATGGTACTATGTTGTCCCAGGTGGTGATTTTTTATTTTGAGGCTATTAAAACATCAGGGGGACATTAAAAAGAAGGGAACAAAGTACTTCCTTCCCACTTTGCCTTTTTCTCCAGGAACAAATACCAAATCTGCTTTAAAGCTGTAGTTTTCCTCCTGTTTGTGACAGATACCATGTCTCTGTCTTTTTTGGGGGGAGGGGGAGGGAATACCAAGACACTCAGTGGAGTTTTCATATTGGCGCCCAATGCAGTAAGGTAGAAATCATGCATGGCGTTGGGTGGGGGTGAAGCAAGGTTACTCTTTGGCAGTAGCAGCAAGAGCAGGTCAGCTCCCTGGTGAGGGCGCCTACCTCCAACTCAGGACTGGGAGAAGGGAGGGCTGAGGAGAGTGGGAATCCCATTCAGAAGGGAGACAAAAGCAAACCAGGAAGTAAGGGGAAATTATTTCAGTCTGCACATAGCTCAGGATGTTAAAGGCAACAGGCTCAGAGGGTTGGTTATTCATTAGCAAGAAGGAAGGAGCTGCAGGGGTCAGGGCTGTTCAAACTACAGGAGCCGACCTGAAACTGGGAAGGAGATTCTGGTAACACCAGGGCCCCAAGGAGAAGGAAGATTTACCTGAAGTTACCCTTTCCCTCTGCTTAAGTTTTCTTTAGGATGAAAGCGAGATGACTCTCCTCAGAAGCTGGCATTTGCCTAACTAAGATCTTCTTATTGCATTCCTGGACCCAGAAGAAAAAAAAAAGCCATCCCCTCAGGGAGGAGAGAGCTCGCTTGTCTCTCTGCGTCCTGCACTGGGGTAGCCAACAGCTGCTATTTCAGAAAGGCAAAGTTTCTCTGGGGAAAGTTTCTCCTGGCCAGCCAGAAGTTGTTAGGCAAACCTAACCAAGCATGGGAAGCTGGTGTTGATTTTCACAGTGCCTGGAGTGGGCAGGGAAAGTGGATCAAAGAGATTGGGGAGGGGGAGGAAAATCTCTCCCCCCTGTCCTTTACCCCCAGTGTGGAGAAAAAGAAGGCAAGCCAATAGGTCCCAAATCATGGGAAACTTATGTCTGAAATACTGCACTTATTTGGAGCCCTGCCTTCCCTGTTTATTCCAGGAAGTGGATAAACCTGTCGTGATTGAGAACCTACATGCCCATTCCCCACCCACTCCTCCATGCCAGCGACAGACCCCCGAGCCAGAAAGGGGTCATAACCGCTATTTCGTGGCCCTATATGATTATCAGGCCCGGACTGCAGAAGATCTGAGCTTTCAAGCTGGAGACAAACTCCAGATCCTGGATTCTTCTCATGAAGGCTGGTGGTTTGCCAGGCATTTGGAGAAAAAGGGAGATGGCCCTGGGCAGCAACTCCAGGGTTATATTCCTTCAAACTATGTGGCTGAAGATCAGAGCATCCAGGCTGAGCCGTAAGTAGCATAAACCTTCATCTTGTTTCTCTAGGCTATTCCCCTACCTTCTTCTTTACTCTTTCCCCTCCCCCCTTTTTCCAATCACCTGCCTAGAAAGTATGAGGAAGTATAGGCAGGACAGAAACAAGCGAAAGCCACAACCCTCCTTATCCCATCATAAGAGTGAAACTGGTAGGTTATTTATTTTGAAACGTGTACAATCTCTGGGTGCATTTTTATCAATATAAGAAATGGCCCTTTACAGTTTCTTTCAGTTGTGAAATAACTTTTATTTTAGTCTACATGAGCACTAGTGTGGTGCAGGGGAAAGAGAGCTAGATCTGGAGTCAGAGGATCTGAGTTCAAATCTTGGTGCTTACTACCTGTATGACTTTGGGCAAGTCACTTAACTTTTCTGGGCCTCCGTCTTCTCATCTCAAAATGAAGGCATTGGATGATGACCTCCAGGGTCCTTTACAATTTTAAATCTTTGAGTCTATGAGCCTAATCTTAACAAGAGACTAACATTTGGATGGAATAATAATAGCTTACATGATGACATAGGATCTGCAAAGCAACTTTTAATACATTATCTCATTTGATCCTTACGACAACGCTGTGAGCTAGATATTACAGTATTATGATCCCTGTTTTACAAATGAAGAAACTGAGACTCAGTGAGGTCAAGTGACTTGTTGTGGTCACACAGCTATTAAATATTAGAGCCAGGATTCAATACTTGGTAGGATTGACCTTTGCATGTTATCTTACAGTATTCTGGTCATAGAACTTACTAGAACTATAAATCAAGCCTCAATTTCAGTAATTTTAATAGATCTCACAGCGTTTTTGGGTAAATTTATAAACCCCAAATCTGACCATCATTTTCTACAGTGTCAGGCAAGGCTAGTGTAGCAAGTGACATTTGGGGGAGGTGTGTACAGTTCATATTTTTCAGGGGAATTACTAGATTCAGACAAAAAAATTTCAAGGACTTAGTTACTTAGTATTGTGTTTTTCTGTACTTTTACCATGATCATTGGAAACCAGCCATTTAGGCACAATTGTGGATTTTCAACAAACAGATTCACCACTTCCTTAAAGGAAGAAAGAAACTGCCTCCAAGATGGGGCTCCCCATGAAACCACTAAGCTGCATTCAGAAAAGAAACAGACATGGCATTGGGAGGGAAATGGAATATAAGGAGGGCAATGTACTGTTCTCCCCAGCATTGCTGCTTCCTATTCACACTAGCTTAGGAGTTGAAGCCTATGGCTTAGGGCCCACTCACTGCATAGAGTCATACAGAATGTCCATTTAGCAGAGGCCTCTGGGGATCCATTTATGTTATGATGAAAATTGTGCAGCTGTAGTAAGAAAGCAACATTGTCTCTCCAATGGGAAATTGGGATAAAATAAAGAAGGGCAAAGGGTGAGGCTTGCATTTTCCTGACTGGTTAACTTAAATTTGGAATTGATTCACATGATCTTTAAAGTCCTTTCCATCTTTAAGAATATGTAATTTTAGTTAGCTTTACCCCTGTACCCTAAATGAAATTAAATGAATGAATGTAATTAGTTATTTTTTCAAAGTAGAAATTCAGCTGTTGGATTTTAGTACGAAGGATGGGAGAAACTGCAGTTGTCAGTAGGGGACAATTGAAGTTAATCAGCAAGTTAGTGAGTGCCTACTATTTGCCAGGCACCATCACCCTAGGTTTGGGGGATATAGAGGCAAAAATGATTAAATCCCTGCCTTCAAGGAACTTATGTTCTATCAGGGAAGACAGGTACACATATAAGTATTTACAAAAGATATACACAATAAATACAAGGTAATGGGGGGGGAGCTGGCAAAAGGTCAGGAAAGGCCTCACTCTAACTGAGCCTTGAAGGAAGCTAGGGTTGCTTCAGAGAGATGGAGTTGAGAAGGGAGTACATTCTAGGCTCAAGGACCAGCTGGTACAGAGAAACAAGATGGGAGATGGAATGACGTGTGGAACAAGAAGGTCAGTTTGGCTGGACCAAAGAGTGAATGAAGGGGGACAGGGTATAATTAGGCTGAAAAAGTAGTTTGGTTCCAGGTTATAAAGGGCTTTAAATGTCAAACAGAGGAGATAGTATCTGATCCAAGAGTTATTATGGAGCCGATGGAGTTTAATGAGCAGAGGTGTGACGTGATCAGAAAATCATTCTGGCAGCTATGTGGAAGACAGACTGGAGAGAAGAGGGACAAGGCAAAGAAAGCAGTAAGGAAGCAATTACAATATTCTGGGTGAGAGGTGATGAGGGCCTGAACCATAGAGGTGGCTGTGTGAACGGGGAAAAGAAGGCATTAATGAGAGATGTGGAGGTAGAATTACCCAGGCTTGGCAAATGATTGGATATGTCGAGTGAGGAACAGCAAGAAGTTGAAGATGACTTGGAATCTGTGAACCTCCCTGATGAAGATGGTAGCACTCTTGACTGAATTAGGACAGTTTGGAAGGAGGTTTCTGGAGTAAGATAATGAGTTCTAACCAATAGCTTACCCATGTTCAGACTTCTTAGGAGTCTGCCCAATATGATGGATGTTCTAATAAACCGTGTCTTTGGCTGAAAAAAAAAAGATGATGAGTTCTGTTTAGACATGGTGAGTTTGAAATGCTTTAGAGATATCCAGTTTGAAGTGTTCAATTAAGTATTGGTGATATGGGACTAGAACTCAGGAGAATTGGGGTGGGTATGTACACATTTATCCAGTGTTGCTGTTTGTCCTTTGTTTTTGAAGAGGACCAATGAATGATGTCATGGGGTGATAGCTTGAGTTGTACTTGAGTTGGATCTCAGTAAGACTGAGTTGCACAAAGTCTTCAGCCTCACCCTCTCTTTCTGAGTCATCGAAGTCTACTGGCAAGACAAAAGTCAGGAGGACTGACAGGAAGGCCCGAGATATAGTAGATGACCTTGGTGTCTTTGATGTCTGACCAATCTCTAAGCTCTCTATAGCACCTGCTTCAGCTGCCTTCATGGCCATTGGAACAAATTATTCTCCCATGGGAAGTCTTCACATGCTTGGGGTAGACCTCTCTCTAACTCACCGGTGGATTTGAGCCCTCTTGGTTTCCCATCATCTGGTTTAGCTCATCTGCTGAGATGGTTTTTACCAGGGTGGAGCTGCTACTCATGCGACAGCTTCTTGGAGCCACAGGTGAAAGTTAGGTGAAAGGTGGACACCACAGGTGGATGAGCAGCTCTGAAAAGGGTTCAGCAAGCCCTCACAACAGAGGTGCTACTCCTCCCTGAACACCCCACACACCTCCCTCTCCTTTTTAAAAATCCAGTGTAGGGTCTTAACTCCAAGACAAATGTTGATGGAATGAAGTGAATGGAAACTAGTCAATCCAGAAACAGTGATGATGTGTAACGTAAAATATCCAATAGTAATGATATTCAGCCTGGTAATTCAGATTCTATTTACTGGTAAAAAAAAGATAAGATGAGGATAGTAATACATCTGTGGTTATTTTTTGATTCTCAGGAGGCCTCTGTAGTTCAGAAAGCTTATTTTCCATCTGTCCATAGCTCCTGACCTTTTCTCTCTGAACTAGTTCTTGATAGAATTCCCATGCCTTTTGATCACTAGTCTGGTTTGTTACAATTATGTTCCCTTTAGGATTCTTCCTGAAAATCTATTGGGTAACCTACAGCTTAAAAATATAGGGGTTTTTTGGTTACTGTTTTTGTTTTACATAAGCTACTTATTTTCTTCTAACAATCTGTCACTATCTTCATCTTTGAACATGAACCCAGGCTACTTTCCTCATAAGCACTAAATTAAGAACATTTTATTTTCCATAGAAGGCTCCAGATCATAGAAATCCTTTTGGTTTTGATCTGACATTTTTGTCAACCTTTAGGTTTCCCAAAATTCCATACACTGCCTTCATGACTGTTGAAGAAAATAATCAATTACCCATTTATGTTCATAAGACTTAAACTTGAGCTGTCTCATAGGGATTTTGGGAAAATGAATGAATACTCATAAAAGATATTAAATTCAGAATATTGCTAAAATTGACTTAACTGGGATGAAAACCAACATAATTTTTGATGCTTTAAGTGAATGAATATCTTATGAAAACTAAGCATCATTAAGTTCTAATAAGGCCACACTTCTGCTAAGCTAATGAATATATCTTTTATGTTCATGGATTCTACCTTATTATACTTTTGTATAGTACTTTTATGTACATTTACTATAATTCCTTTCTTTGTTTTTGTTTTTGTGTTGTTTGTTTGTTTGTTTTTTTTTGGTGAGGCAATTGGGGGTTAAGTGACTTGCCCATGGTCACACAGCAAGTAAGTGTCAAGTGTCTGAGACCAGATTTGAACTCAGGTCCTCCTGACCCCCGGGGGCAGTTTTCTATCCACTGTGCCACCTAGCTGCCCCTATAATTCCTTTCTATTTTGCTATTGGGCTATATACTCATCAAATTTGACCAAAGGATAGTTCCTGTTTTATTAGTCAACCAATAAGCGTATGTTAAATTATCACTACACATTGGTCATTGTGCTAGGGTCTGAGGACACATAAAAATAAAATATTAAACAGTTCTTGTCCTCAAGGAGTTTATGTTCTATTGGTGGAAGCAACGTGCATAAACAGAAGAATATTTATTTTTATAGGTAAAATTTATAAAAGCAATTATGAGTTAATTTTGGAGATAAGGCACTAGTAACTTTGAGCTGAGCTTTGAATGGAGCAAGGGAATCTCAGAGGGGGAAAGGTGGGGAGGGAGCAAAGCCTGTATAATGGGATGAAGATGAAAGGTCCTATGTGAAAAATAGCAAGGACAATTTGGTTGAACTGAAGAGTGAATGAAAGAGAGTAATGTGCAATAAAGATGGAAAGGTAGCTTGAAGACAGATTATGAAACGTTGTAAATGCTGAACAGAACAGTTTGATTTTGATCCTAGAGGCATTAGGAAGCCTCTGAAGCTTATTAAGTATTATGCTCACAATTCTGCTATAGAAATATCACCTTGACAATATTATGGAGAAATTGGATATAGGGAAACCAGTTAGGAAGCTATTGCAAAAGTGTAGGCAAGTGAAAAGACTTACATGAACTAATACAAAGTGAAGTGAGAAGAACCAGGAGAACATTGTACACAGTGACAGTAATATTGTATGATAAACAACTGTGAAGGACTTAGCTATTCTTAGACAAACAATGATCCCAAAGGATTCTTGATGAAAAAATGCTATCGGCCTACAGAGGAAGAACTGATATCATCTTAATATAGACTGAAGTATATTATTTTCACTTTCTTTTGTTTTTGTTTTTGTTTGGGTTTTCTTGTACAAAATAACTAATGTGAAAATGTTTTACTTGATTATACACGTATAACCTATATCAGATTGCCTACCATCTCAGGGAAGGGGGGAAGGGAAGGAGGGATAGAATTTGGAGCTCAAAATTAAAAAAAACCCCCAAATGTTAAAAACTGTTTTTACATGTAATTGGGGAATAATAAAATATTATTTAAAAAAGATTCAACAATAAAAAAAAAAGTGTAGGCAAGAGGTGGTGAGGGCCTGAACCAGAGTGCTGACTGTGTGAGTGGAGAGGAGACTTATGGACAAGGCCTGACAATGACTGGTTATATGGAGTGAGAGAGAGTGAAGAGTGAAGGAGGACTGTGAAGCTTCAAATCCGGGTGACTGTAAAGATGGAGAGTTTGTCTTAGATGTGACTTACTCCAAGTTCTATTCACCTTGCTTTGAAAACAATTGATTATTTTCTTTTTCCTGTGTACAATGTTCTCCTGGTTCTTCTCACTTCACTTTGTATCAGTTCATATACGGTTTTACATTTGCCTATCTATTTTTGAGCAAATAATGTAATGCTATGCTTATTAGTTCCCAGCAGATATACTATATTAATCTGTTCAGGGTTTTAGTTTCTTTTAAATTAATAGTGTAACCTGGGACTCAAGCTCATTTGCATATAACTCTCCTCGGTGGTGGAGAATGATTATGCTTTCTACCTGAATGAGCAGGAGTGAGTTGTTGAGGACTGAAAGAGTAGAGATTTTTTTCTTTTGGCTTTCAAATTGGGGCAATGACTCAAGATTCCAGGCTCTCTTCAGTGATTGGTTGTTGCAGGGAGAGAAAGACTTTGGGAAGAAGCCTGTTTTAGATAAGTTGGCTTCTTTCCAAGTTTATCCCCTTCCTCCAGAGATCTTTCCTGAAAAGAGACTAGAACTTTGAATATCTACTCTCAAAGCTGGAAGCCAGAAGGCCAAGTATCTATCCTCTCCCAACTTACCACCAATGAGGGGAGAATTATGCAAATGACTTTGAGCCCAGGGTTACAATAGAAGAGTCATGAATATAAATTTTGACCTATAGATAAAAGTTATGCCAATTTAATGGACCATTCCTCTGCTTTTTAAACTACTTTTCCTTTCCTGATCAACTGTCATCAAGCAATCTAACAAAATAGATTTGAAGTCAGCAGACGGGTTCACTTGTTGGTTGTATAGGTTATTGACTGTGTAACCTTGGTTCCTCACCTATATAATAGTATAATAACACTTGTACTCTCCACCTCATAGAGTTGTTGTGAGGAAAGCACTCTGTAAATTGTAAAGCACTACATACTAGTATTGCAAATAATGATGATGATAAATTTATTTAGTGTACATCAGGAGCAGTTATCTATCTACTACTCCGTGCTTCAAGAAAATAAATGTATGGAATATTTTCATTATTACTCTGCCTCTCTGAAGTATAATATTGTTTATGATTTCAAATTTAGGTTTATTGCTTGGTCTTTTAACTTTATAAAATAATCTCCCTTTTTCCCTATCCTCAACCCTCTCAGACCATCCTGGCTACCCCCACCCTATCTTCTGGCCGCATCAAATCTGAAATGTTCACTGCTAAGATCTGGCTAGGTGATATACATCAAAATTTCATTCTCAGTATTGTTGAGGGTGTGGTCAAAGGTTACAAATCTGGTAATAGGACCCAGTAATTACAAATCAAGAACCAAGAATAATGATCCTTAGTCCTTTGCTTTCATTAAAAGAAAATTCAAGTAACAGTCTGCCTGTCATAAATCAGTATGAACATTAACAGTGTCATATAAGCAGAGCACTGCTTAGTTGAGAAGTTAGAAAAAATCAAATACTCTGCTGTCAAGCCATATCCCTTTTCTTATTGTTATTAAGTTTGTATCCATATGTGTCTATATGATAGCATCTGAACCACAACAGAATAAAAAGTTGGTTGAGTCTAGTGCCCAGGTTTTGGGTGCAGTATGGCTGACCTGGTGTCAGTGTTTGTCTAATCATACATTGCAGAAGCCATGGAGACCAGTACTTGAAGTTGACCACTTACCATATGGCTTGACCCAAATAGAATATAAACTCCTTGAGGGAAGGAATTTTTTTTTTTGATCTTTGTATCCTCAGGGCCTAGTTTAGTGCCTGAGGAGCTCACTACTTGCTTGTTAATTTATTGGCCCCATAATCTATTTTGTCTGTTCACTTTCTATGGAATTTCACTAATGTTCTTATGAAACACACCTGCTTATCTTCACCTGTTTATTACAAGGCATATCCAGTATCAAAAATTATTCTACGGTAGTCTTTGGATTTGATTATTTTTATGAGCCCTTATAACTCTTCTGAGTCATGAACAACACTTGATTTGCATATGTTCTTACTCTTAAATTGGTAAACAAGAACATATTAAGTGCCCACTCTGTGTTCAGGAGGCTGCTTAATGAATGGCTCCCAGACATCAAAGCAAGGAAATGGGGGTTAGTTTGGTGTATATACATGAAGAAGTCACTGATTTCCCCATTTACCTGATATTTATCTATTCTATACTTGAAGCACAGAATTCATCTTCAGAAGTAAAGAAGTCTGATTAAGGTTCATTGTCTAAGCCTCAGAGTTCATTTACTTTTGTATCTAAAGAGAAAGAAAAGATAAGCTACTTTTACTTAGGAACCAAGACTTCTTTGTGTCTTGTGTTGGGAATGTAGGGGGAGAAGCCAAACAGTTCGTGGGAAGATTTTTCAGTTTTTAGCAGGTTTTTTCTGTCTTTAGCAGTTTTCATTTTTCCTTTCCTTCTGTTCTAGTCATGTTTTGGACTATAGTACTAATAAATCCTAAATCAGAGTTAAGAATAAATAAGATTTGTCAACTGCATTGTTTATTACAGCCAATGCTTATGGTTCAGACCCTTACTATGATTTATCTGTACAGTTTCTGAACTATAGCCCATTTACCCTTTCTAACCGTTCTGGATTTTGTGATTAAAGGTCTTAGAAATTAATATTTTCATCAGTGAAGGACACATTTTTTTTCCACCCATGCTTATGATAGCTGGAGAAATTCCACTATGTATTTTCCGTTCCAACTAAAAAACAAAACACAAAAAATAGAATATAGGAGTTCATCTGACTTAAGTCCTGAGAAAAGGGTACTCACTGATCCTGAGTGAAGTTTATTTTAAAACCAATGTTATAAGCAGGTTTAGAAAGTGAACAAAATAAAGAAGAGAGTTTAGGTTTCACTAGTTAGTGATTCCTTCCTCCATTTGTGAATTTAGTGTTCATCAAGAGGTGGCCATGTCCAATGTGTCTAGCTTTTTTCACTGATGCTATCAGTACATTTCTTTTTCAATATATTCAACTTCCCCAAAGGACTTTTGGACTTGGAGTAACTCTCACT
This sequence comes from Vombatus ursinus, assembly GCF_900497805.2. Classification (NCBI taxonomy): domain Eukaryota; kingdom Metazoa; phylum Chordata; class Mammalia; order Diprotodontia; family Vombatidae; genus Vombatus; species Vombatus ursinus. The sequence continues at coordinate 6,113,422 of NW_020946557.1, read as the reverse complement.
AAAAGAATGGCATTGTAAAAACAGGAGTCAGGATATTGGGGATAAATAAGGCAAGTTATTTTAAACCTAGGCCGAAGCTGACAGATTTTTTATCACCTTGTAAACAACTTGGGATCACTAAGAAATAACCTGCGGCAGTCACTGACACATTTGTTATGGATTCAGATCTTTTTAGACCTGACCTTTATACTAGTTTTCAAGGAATACTAAGTGAAGATAAATTCAAAGCAAAACCAAAGGCCAAATACTCCTTTAAAATATGGGAGGATCACATTCACAAGTAGCTAGATGCTAAAGGAAAATATTTTCTTTAATACTTTTTCCCTGAATATAATTTAAACTCTTTTGGACCAAATCCATGAATTTGAATTTGCAGGCCAAAAGAACAATTTAAGTCAGCTGAAAACAGGTTTAGATTCCAGGAGATTAATTACTAACATTTATTATTAAAATAAGGCATTACTTAAAGAGCTATGAAACATCACTATATACACATACTGCTTATTATCATTAAGTGTTATTTAGCCTGAAATGGAAATGACAATTGTCACAAATGCCTGAGGTGATTCTGAATTATTTTTTATCAAAAAAGCCCATCCCCACAATGAATTATGCCATTGTGATAGATCCATAGTTTTTGTACACTGCATCTCTCTGTTTTTGACATTAAATTTAGTAAAGTGAAATTATGGTTAAGACTTGTTGTCATCATTTATTAAGCAATAATTATAATTAACTGCCTAACAGATAGGAACGCTGAAATTAAGTTTCATTAAAATAATGACAAGTTATAAAAATGATGAGTGGAGGGACCATTTGAAACTTATTTAAATGATACAGATACAAAAGTTCAGAGTTTAATTAAAGGTAGATTAATAATTGTTTAAAATTTGATTGTCTGTATCTCAGATTGTGAGCTATCTCAATACATGACCTGAAATGAAACCATGTAGTTAGTACATGGTAGTTACAAATGGTCATTTTTAACCCATTCCAGGAACAAGTATATAATACAACATATTACTGATAATGGTTGAATTGCAGTGTGCCATCTTCTCTCCAGCAAAGGCTGCACTGTTGATCAATTACTTTCTGTTAAGTGATCATCAGAAAATGAACAATGAAGGGAAAATCACTGCCTCTCAAAATAAACCAAAATAGAGCATAAGGGCTGCAGATTACCCTAAAAGAAGGTTATGTACTTTGTCAAACTATTTAACTCAGCAAATCAGCCTCCCAATTCAGTCAAATATTTGGTCTTCATTTTATTTTCCTTCCCACATGAAGGTTCTGTTTTTAGAAATGTCAAAACAATTGAAAAGTGAAAACTTCAGTCAAACAAATTATTTGGTGTTAGGTAACCCAAAGAGGCTCAACATGAATAAATTCATCCTTTCCTCCCCTAATTTTACTGAATTCAGGTTGGTTTGTCTGTATTGATTTTTTATTCGCCTGAACTGACCAAATTAATTGGTTTTGTATTCACTGAGACAGCATGAGTATTATTCTGATTAAAGGTGATTAAAAAATCTTACACAACTTCAAATGTCCCAGAAGAAGCAATCTATCACATGAAGACTGAAAGAAGATGGAGGTCTTGATACAAAATTCTAATTTTTGTCATTCCTTCAATACATACACACATACATATGTGTATGTGTATATATATACATGTATATTTTCATAAATACATACATATATGTTATATATTTGTTCTCAGAACTCCTTTACATTCTTAAAACTTATTGAGAACCCCAAAGAGCTTTTGTTTATGTGGGTTTTTATCTGTTAATATTTAGCTATATTAGAAATTAAAATGGATAAATTTTGAAAATATTTATTAATTCATTAAAATAATAATAAACCCATCACACTTAGCATAAATAATATATTTTGATGAAAAATAACTATATTTTCCAAAACAAAAAAATTAGTGAAAAGAATGGCATTTTTTTTTTACATTTTTGAAAATCTTTTTAATGTCTTGCTTAATATAAGACAGCTGGATTCTAATACCACTTCTGCATTCAATCTGTTGCAATATAGTGTTTTGGTTGAAAAAAAAAACACCTGGCCTTACATAGTTATGTAATTGGAATATTTTAGTAAACAAAGAGTGTCTTAGTATTATTATGAAAATAGTTTTGACCTTGTGGACCTCCTAAAAGGGCATTGGGCAGTTCTGGGTTTCTTGGGCACTTTTTGAGAACCACTGATCTATTCAAACTTTTCCTTGAATGGGGATGCTTTTTTAATAAATTTTACTTTTAATTTTCAGTTCTAAATTCTTTTTCTCACCTGTTCAGAAGGTAGGACATATTTTTTAAAAAAGCAAGAAAAATGAAGAAAGAAAAAAATGGTGTCTCAATCGGTACTGAGTCCATCAGTTCTCTACCTGGAGGTGGATAACACATTTTATGTCATAAGTCCTTTGGAGTTGTGGTGCATCATTGTACTTATCAGTGTAATATATGTTTGGGGGCAGCTTGGTGGCACAGTGGACAGAGCTCAAGCTCTGGAATCCGGAGGACCTGAGTTCAAATCCAGATTTAGGCATTTACTAGCTATGTGACCCTGGGCAAGTCACTTAACTCTGATTGCCTTAAAAAAACTATAACTGTTATGGATGACAACTTTTTTTAAAAAGTGCTATTTCATGATCATCAGTTGATAAGGTAATCAACAAACATTAAGCACCCAGCATATGCCACTTAATGTCCTAGGTTCTGGGCTTCCGAAGACAAAAATAAAATAATCCCTGAATTCAAGGTAGACATGATGTCTATCTATCTATCTATCTATCTATCTATAATCTATCCGTCTATCTGTCTGTCTGTCTGTCTGTCTGTCTATCTATCTATCTCAATCGACCGGTCTATCATCTGTCTATGTATGTATCCATATATGTGCAAATACATTTATCTATGTGTATATATATATATATATATATGCACACATAAATACTTACAAAATATACAGAAATGAATATAAGGTAATGGGTGAAGGAAGCATCTGAGGGGTATTTGGACAGGTTTGAAGAAGGGTTGAAGGAAACTTGAGATTCTAAGTGGCAGAGGTAGAAAAGAGTGTGTTCTAGGTATGGAGAACAACTCCAACTGAGGGATAGGGATGGTGATGGAGTATTGATTGTAAGGAAAAACAAGAAGACTAGTTTGACTGGATTAAAAAGTATGTGAAAAAGAATAATGTATAATAAGGCTGGAGAAAGGTAGTTTGGTGACAAATTGTGAAGTATGAATGGTATGATTTTATGGGTTTATCTCCCACATTACTGATAACATTTGTATACTGGAGATAACATTGTCAGGGCAGTACACCAATAAATATGTTTATGTAAAATGGGTATCATAAACTGCTATAAATGAGGAAGAGAAATCACAAAAAAGCAATCAAGTCTGAGCATTATTATGCTTGTTAGGTCAGAAGGCCTGCCTCACCCATTTTGCCAGTGGGTTGGTTGGGAGATTTGTGGTTGATTGTGTGCCAATAAACTTTAGTTTTAGTTTAGTTTTTTAAACAGCAGTGAGATAGCCTGTTCTACCTGTGGAGCCTTTCCCCTGTGGCCTGATGTGCGGGGTTAGATAGGTGGCCCTAATTGCAGCCACTGAGTGCATTTACACCCTCAGGACCAAGGATTCTTTCCATCTAAATGTTTGGTAAGACAAATAAACATTGCAGACCAATTAGCAGGCACCTAGAAAACTGTCCTGAGCTACCTCCCACATCTAGACAGAGAGCACTGAATGGTTGGGTTGGAAGACTTTGTCTTTAAAAAAATCATAATTATTGATATCTTTTGTTTTTACATTGCCTAAATTTTCCCCAGTATCCTTCCCTCTCTCTCATCCCAGATTACCATTCCCTATAATGCAGATTTTTTTAAAGAAAGAAAAAGAGGGAGGAACTATAAACAAGCCTGATCAAAACAATCTTATAATATGTGCAATATTCTATACCGGTGGACTCCCACCTTGACAAAGGAGTGAGGGGAGGTGTAAAGACTTTTATTTTAACGAAAGGTGGTGTCTTTCTCAGTACCTCTTCTAGAGCTCTGAACCTAGCAGGTGTTTAATAAATATTTGTTGAATTTGTTGAAAGCTAAAGCTACAGCTAAAGCACAGAACAATCCCAGCATTTCCCTTATAAAAAATGGAATCTCATACCCAGGTGCAAATTCTAAAATGCATTTAAATGCTTTATGTATGTCAGTTTTAAAAATCATATGGAAGCTTCCCAAAGCATGGCAATTACCAGTCTGAAGTAAAAGAATTATCAGCCTGAGCTTTTAAAATGACAGCAAAACAAAGTGCAATCTATAAAGTTCATTTCATAGAATCAGGTCCCAACTGGCATTTTTTTTTTTTTTGGTATACCTTAATTTAAATCTTAGGGCTCACCATAGACCATTTCAACTTCTGACAGTAAATATTTTTCAACTTACTCACTCTGAAAGCTGGTATCTTTACTGAATGCAAATTATTTTTTCTATGTTGAGATCTAGAAAAATTACCAAGCAAGTAATTGTTTACTTGATTAGGACTGTTACTAATTATCTGCTAATGTCTCTGAGGTATATTCTAATTCCCATATGTTAATAGTTTTCTGCTATCCAACTAGAATCACTCAGGTCAATTTCCCTGTAGAGAGTAGCTATGTAGATTAATATACACTTTCTTATTTCTGTCCTCTCTGGGGACAGCTTGCTGAATCCTATACCTCTAGCCCTTGGTTTATGTCGTTGTCTCTTTAGAGATTAATAGCACGCTGAGATTTTGCTAGGATACATTAATTCATCTACTAAGCATGTGATCTTCCTTACCTTGTGCATTGTTTATTTGACTAAAATTAAATATTGAGGCACTGTCTTACACCTGGGTGCCATCTCTTTTATCACCTAGTCACCTGTCACCACTTGTCTGAAATTAGTTGCTTCTGGAGTACAAAAGAGGGAAATTGTAATACTATCAGGACTAGTGTTAATGCCAAATTTTCTTAAACCTTCTTCTGTTGCTGTTCATTCTCCATGTGTCAGAAATGATTTGGAGTTAGAAAGAACCTCAGATGGCATCTAGTTCAACCCCCTCATTGTAAAGAGATTTACCCAATGTCCCTCAGTGACAGAGACAAGATTTGAACCTAGGTCCTATTTATTACTCCAAAAGCATTGATATTGCCACCGTGTGATTCAGGTGGAAATTGTTTTGGGAGGGGTTTTGTTTTGTTTTTGCATGTCCTTTTTCTAATGCAGATTTTTTTGAGAGGGGATTGAAAATTCTTACTTTTTTTTCTTTTAGCACCACAGGGACCATGGTATTCATCATCCATGCTATCACCACAATAATTTTTTAATATTATAGTAGAGATATATTTTGAGGGGCTTTAGAGTTTACATTGAAAATGAATATATTCTTCTTTACTCAAAGATCACAGTCAATCAAAAAGAATTATTAAGTACTTACTGCCAGACAACTTTACTAAGCCATGTGGATAATAAGAAAGGCAAAAACATGGTCCCTGTCCTCAAGGAGCCCATTCTAATGAGGGAGACAACAAGCCAACAACTATGTAGAAACAAGATTGTTGTTCGTCCTTTTTTGAAGAGGACAGTTGACATCACAGAGTGATGTCTTGACTTGCACATGGATTGGGACTCACCATAGACTATTTCAACTTCTTCTGATAGTAAATATTTTCCAACTTACTCACTCTGAAAGCTGGGATCTTTACTGAATGCAAATTATTTTTCTATGTTGAGATCAAGCAGAATTACCAAGCAAATAATTGTTTTTGATTAGGACTGTTACTAATTATCTGCTAATGTCTCTGAGGTATACTCTGATTCCCATTTGTTAATAGTTCTCTTCTATCCAACTAGAACAGGGGTGGGGAACCTGTGGCCTGGAGGCCACATTGGCCTTCTAGGTTCTTAAGTGAGGCCCTTTGACTGAATCCGAACTTTGCAGAACAAATCCCCTAAATAAAAGGATTTGTTATGTAAAACTTGGACTTAGGCAAAAGGTCGCACCCAAGGACTTAGAAGGTCAGGGGCTGCAGGTTCCCCACTCCTGAACTAGATCAGTTTTCCTGTGGAGAACAGTTATGTAGATTAATAGAGACCTTACTCTTATTTCAGTTGTCTCTGGGGACAGCTTGCTGAATCTTACACCTTTAGCCCTTGGTTTACCCAAGGGTTTCTCACCACTCTCTGTACCTTATCACCATTGTGCCCCCTCTCTACCAGGGTGGTATATTGGAAAGAGGGATGAATTTGAAATCATGGCATATGAATTAGAATCCCATTTCTTCCACTTGCAGAGTGAACTTGGGGCAGTCACTTGTTTTCCTCAGGCCTCAGTTTCCTCATCTGTAAAAAGTAGTAGTTGAGCTAGATGACATCTCAGGCCCTTTCTTACCCTAAGTCACTATTCTGATGACCTGCCTTTCCTGAGCTCTCTGTTAACATTCCCTTGATTTAAACTTTTCCCCCTTAAATATTTTGTAATTACTACCCATTTCCTCCAACTCATTGACTTTACCACTTCTTTGGGAACCTTTGGGTTTTCTGGAGATTTCAGGGAATACACACAAGTAATTTAAGTGTTAGTTCTAGGGCTAGATGAGGTAAGCAGTCACCTGGAGTACAACATGCAATGAAATGCAACAAAATACTCTTTTTAAAAATGGCTTTTTTTGTATATTTGCATATTTTAAATTCTAGAAAATTCCTCCCTCCATAGTATATTTATGTTGTGTTAGTTTTCAGTGAATAGAGATAGCATGAGGCCTCCTCCAATGAAAGGTAAACTCACAGGGGCACACTTTTCAAATCCTGCTTAGGGCACACAAGGTGTTGTCTTGACTTTGTCCTTCTTTCATTTTCATACAAGAAATGCTCATTACTCATTTATTTCTTTTGACATTGAGTCTCCTTATCTTGCCTAGGTGGTAAGTGCAGCAACCACTCACAGGCCTGTTCCTACCACTGATCGTATGGCAGTAGTTTTGACCTGCTCCATTTCTGACCTGGGCCTATTCGCCTCTCCTTAAGCAAGCTGGTACCCTTCCCTCCCTCCTCCCCCCACCTCTGAACATATTGCTGTCAGACTTAGTGTGGATTCTCAGTTATATTAGCCCACAGCAGCTCAAATGTTCCACCAGCCTCACCACTAAGGATTTTAGTGATGTGCCTCTATAGCTGGTAATCATTTATTTCTTTAGTCACTTCTAGATTCTGTGAGAGAGTTCACTATCACAGTGTACTCATAGACCCCAACCTGGCATCTAGATGGCAAAAAACAGACGATCAAATAATCCTAGATTTACAGTTGGAAGAGAATTTATAGATCATCTAATCCAAACTTCTTAAGTTATAAATCAGGACACTGAGGCCTGGAGAGTTTGAGTTCTCACAGATAGTAAATAATTGGACCAAGATTTGAACTCAGGCTCTCAGATTCCAAATACTATTTCCATTTCACTGTTATCTCCCTAAAGATACAGATGGGTAGACATGACATGAAATGTACCCACACTTCAATGGGAATTTAAAAAGAGAAGAATCTAAAAGAAAAAGTTGAAGTATGAATAATGAGGAGAAAATAGAGAAGGAAATAGTTTAGGATTAGCTTCATGGAAAGGGAAAATTTTATGAGAAAAAGGAAAAATGATATCCAAGAAAAAGTAATGGAAAATTAGATAAAGTGGGTAAGGAAAACAAAGTGAATGTATAGGAGAGATCATGAGCTGTAAGGAAATGAGCTGAAGATAAATCAGGTAGAATATATGTGAGTTTGTAGTTAGGAGAGATTAGTTGATTCCCTATTGCCTTCTTCAGTGATTCCCTATTGCCTCTTGAACAAAGTTCAGATTCCTTTTCCTGGCCTTCGAGGCCATCCTTATTCTGGGACCTTACCTTTCCAACTGTATTTCAGATTATGCCCCTACACACACTCTACACTCTAGTTAAATTATGCTACTCTCTGTTACTTAAGCATGTTATAGGCTCTACCATCTGTATTTCCTTTGCTCAGATTGACTCTTCTAATTGGAAAGGTTCTCCCTACCCCTTTGGCCTGCTGAATGCCTGTGTATGATTTAAAGCTCATTTAAAAATCCACTTCCACTATGAGGACTTCTTTGAGACCATCATCCTCTCTAATGCATTATCTATGCAGCTATCTATGTCTCTGTTATATTAGGTTATCACCTCTCTGGGAGGGCTGGGAACCAAGCCTTATCTCAACTTTGTATCACCCTCTAGCTATTGTAAAGTGCTTTGTACACAATGTGTTCCTAATTAATGTTTGTTGGACAAAGGAATGAAGTCATAGGTGAAAGGACATGGTGATAAGGTGGTGAGTGGGCAATAAGAGAACATGAGAGATTAGAAAAGATAGATTCTGGAGTGAGAAATACTTTTGTTATTCTGTTTTTATTTATATCATTAACTTTTGTGCTTGATATTATATGTGACTTTATTTTTTTAGCTAGGCAATGGGGTTAAGTGACTTGCCCAGGGTCACACAGCTAGTAAGTGTTATGTGTCTGAGGCTGGTTTGAACTCAGGTCCTCCTGAATCCAGGGCTGGTGCTCTATCCATTTCACCACCTAGCTGCCCCTATATGTGACTTTAAAGACTCATTTTGTACTGTTAAGTCTGTATTGAGTTATCAGCATTGATATCTTGCTATCTCCCTTCTTGCACAAGCCATTCATTCTTTGGCCCAACTCTTCCACTAATCCCATGGGAACTTTGACCTACTCCATTTCTGATCTGGACCAATTAGTTTCTCCTTAGTCAGCTTAGTGGCATAATTTGAGTATTTTTTCATAACTAAAAGATAAAAATAAAACTTTATAATAAATACATTACATTTATAATGATATCTATATTTATAACATATATTTATATAATGCAATATACATAGATTTATTTGTGTATTTATAATATTTCTAATTTATACATTATACTTAAAATATTTATAATAAAAACTGACTTTATTGTGTTGAATTGAGTCATTGATGTTAGGAATGCAGAAATGAATGATTCATCTAGAATAAGTTTGACCCAAACTGGCTGAACGCAGTTTATAGGTGTGATTTAGATGTTTTCAAGACTTATTAATGGTATAAACAATAAGGTCAGGCCTCAAGGATCAGGAAATGATTTCATAGATTCAGTTCATCCTGACTTAGTCATAGTAACTTCTGCCAATTTTTATTTAGTGCTTTAAGATTTGTAAAATGGTTTGCATACTTTACCTAATTTATACTCACCACAACCCTATGAGATAAATGCTACATGCATTTTTGTCATTTTAAAGATTAGGAACTTGAGGCTCAAGGTGGTTAGGTGAATTTCTCATAGTCACCCAAGTAGTAAATTTCAGAGGCTAGATTTGGAACTTAGGTTTCCCTTGACCCATGTCCACCACTCTACTATATCACCCTGATTCAGAATTGCAGTAGCTCAAAAGAAATGTGACATGTGGAAATTTAGAGACATTTCCACTCCAAATATCCATTTGGGCTATTTGTGCCTGACTTGTGGTGGAGGCTTCCTAGCTTGTATCGGTCTGATCACCCACAGTTTGGCACACTGTACCTTGATCCCCACATAGTGATACCATTTTGTTCCTCTTTGAGCACAAAGGACAACAATCAACCAACCATACCATGCTGATTCTCCATAAATTCTTAGATTTAGAGCTCGAAGGAGGGTCTTAGAGATAATCCAGTCCAACTCCCCTCCTCATTTTATAGATGAGGAAGCTGAAGACTCAGAGTTAAGTGACTAGCCCAAGGACATATAGGCAGTACACAGAAGAATTGGGATTTGGACAAGACTTCTGGTACCATAATTCAAAAAGATTCTATTTGTTTTAATTGCAGATAAATCAGTAACACTTTTGGGTACACCCAACTCATTCTATGAGAATAAACTAGAAATGATAAATATTAGTTGATTCAATGATCAAAGAAATTATGGTTTTCATCATAAGTATATACCTATACCCACATATCCATAATAGCCCTCATAAGGAGTTAAAAATATAAATAGATGTAGATGCAAAGAGAGAAAACAGAGAAATAAGCTTCTGCATACTTCAAATGCTTAATTTTCTTTGAGAGGACAAGGCATACTAATATGAACAACTTATCTGTGAATCTTAATTTCTAGTTAGGCGATTTGATATTTATCTCACAAAGCCATCTCTTACTTACCCAATGAAAAAAAGAGACTGTCTTGCTCTCCCCTAAGAATATTATTTGCTTATTAGCTTATTTATAAGCTTATTACTTTATTAGCAAATCAAGTTATTTGACAGAAGTTAATTCATTAATGTAAAGAAAACATTTTCCTACCACTTTGGTCACAAATTTACCTCCCAGCAGGTTTCTAATTCAATCAAATGTTGATAGAAAAGACAAGCAGTAATCAGATTGTAGTGTAGAAGGTAAGGAGTATGTGTGTGGGGGTGGGGTGGGGTTTGGGGGTAGGGAAACTTTCAATCTCCAACCCATAAAGAGAGGTAGCTGGGGTGTGTGGGGGTGTGTGTGTGTGTGTGTAAAGGGGGGTACCCATTTAAAAGTTCTGTCCTTTTGGTCAAAACAATCTAGCAATATACTAAAGTGCATTTCAAAGACTACTTACATAGGTAGTATTTCTATTACACATACAAGGGTTTGGTGACCTCAGGATTAAAGATATAATTATCCCAATTTATTTGAAAGGAGAGGTATTGTGGCATATTGAATAAAGAGCCCTCCTTATAGTCAGGATAAACCTAGGTTTAAGGACATCCCTGAAACATTCTGGCCATGTGATCCTAGGGAAATTACTTAACCTCTTAGTATCCCTGGTAAATTTCCAAGATTTAGAAATTGTAGAGCAGGTGCCTGAGTTCAAATTCAGCCTCTGATCTTTGTTTGTTGTATGGGCAAGTCACTTAACTTCTATCTGTCTCTTTTCCCTCAACTGTAAAATGAGAATAATGACAGTGCCTACCTAGGGTTGTTGTGAGGATCAAATGAGATATTTGTAAAGAACTTAGCATAGTGCCTGACACACAGCAAGCACTTCATAAATGCTTGTTTCCTCCCCTCTATCTTTATCTTCCTTATGAGAAGGTAAGTTTCTCATTGAGAATTCCTCATACAAATGAAATCACAGGTTGACTTCCCCCGCCCTTCCCATGCCTTTAGTGAATAGACTCTTGTTAATTTCTATAACTATAGGAAATAAATGCTTTTGGCTTGGAAACTAGGAGTGCCGTTTAAAAACACAAACCAGCTTTAACAACAATATTGAAAGGAACAGTAAATGCCCTAATTAATGCAGGAGGATGGTAAGAATGTACTGACTAACTAGATCCCTTTTCCTTATTTCCTAAAGCATGGGGTGAGGGAAGGGAGGGAGGAAGGGAAAGAGAGAGAGAGACAGATAGGCAGACACAGAGATGGGGAGGGAGAGAGGGACAGAGACAGAGATAGAAAGAAATAGAGAGGGAGGGAGGGAGAGAGAGCGGAAAAGAAATGGAGGGAGGGAGAAACAGGGAGGAAGGAAGGGAGGGAGGGGGAGAGAGAGAGAGAGAGAGAGAGAGACAGACAGACAGAGACAGAGAGACAGAGACAGAGAGAGACAGAGAGAAACAGAGAAAGAGACAGAGAGAGACTAAATCGGAGAAGACATTTGCATAAGCAAAATCCTTACTGGGTTGCTGATCTATTAAAAAACAACATTTAAACATATAATCCATATTAAATAATATCAACCAACTTTTTCTACTTCTTTGCCCTAACACACTTCTAGAAAGGTAAACTGAAACAGAATTTAGTTAAGAGTGTTGAGCTTAAAGGAAAGGCATAGAGAGGATGATGGGGTGCTGGGATAAAGGCCAGAAGCAAAGGTTACTGTAATAAATTTGTACCTGATAGGAAAGGTATACATTTCTAGGAAAATTTATTATTAAGAATCCTTGTTGATGATTATTCTATACTTTAACCATAAACCTGCTTTATATTTATTTTTCACTAGTTGTTAGAACATAAAAATTCAAGACTGGTTAGCTTAGCTACACCATCTGAAAGCCAGTAAACCAGGGCCAAAGGAAGTGGCTTGATAACAAACTTGTTAAAGAGGCTGAGTTGGAAAGTTGCCACTTAAAGTACATTCATTTATGAACTACATGATGTCATTTTCTGCCTTTGCCTTTTTTGGATTTGGGATCTTTTTGCATTTTGTCCAGAATTTGATAGCAATTAAATATGGTATAATAGAGGGAGTAAATAGTTCTTTTTTGTTGTTATTCAGTAGTTTCAGTTGTGTCTGACTCTTTGTGACCCCATTTTGGGTTTTCTTGGCAAAGATACTGGATTGGTTGACCATTTCCTACTCCAGCTCATTTTACAGGTGAGAAACTGAAGCAAACAGGGTTAAATGACTTGCCCAGGGTTCACCTAGCTAGTCAGTGTCTGAGGCCAGATTTGAACTCAGGAAGATGAGTCTTCCTGACTTTAGTCTTGGCACGCTATCCACTGCACCACCTAGTTGCTCCAAGGGATTCTTTAGGGTAGATAACAAATTACAGTATCTAAAGAAGATTTGTGATTAATATTATTAGATAGATTGTTTCTAACACCACACTTTGCATGGGTAATTTATATCTTTTGGTAGGTAGTAGTAGAGAACAGTTACAGTTATTATTATTAGAAAATAGAAAAAAAGACAAATCTGGGATATTCTTAAAGTTTATTATCTTCTATGGATTGAACTGAACTTGAATCTATTAGAATTGCTTTCTGGACAAAAGAATAAATGTATCTCTTTCTCTTTCATATGCATCAGCAACATTTTAAATACTGGTTGGTAAGAAACAAATAATTTCAAAACATATAGCATCAAAGGTAAATAGAGCAAGCTTACTTGTTGAACAGCAGCCAGATTACATAGCAAATAACAAAACAAAAAAATCTTAACTACAAACCCCTATATATTATTGTTCTAGTAGTTCCAGCATATAAGAGTCCAATGAAAGACAGATCTTATCTCCCAAGATTTATATTAAAAACACTCTTAATTGGTTAGGTTAAATTTCTCTGAAAACTCCCCACATGGGAAATTGCAGTAGTTAAAGCTTGGAACTAGGAAGACCAAGATCACTTCCCATTTCTGACACATACTGGCTGTTGTGACCCTGCGCAAGTCACTTTACCTTTCAGTGCTTTAGGGAACTCTCTAAGATTCTAAGTTATAAAGTAGGTAAGGAGCTGTATTTATAAGGAGTTCCCTATATTAATGAAGTCATTGATCCAAGCCAATATATTTAATTTCTTTTAGTGGCAGAAAGAATATGTATGTAGGTAGGTATGTGTTTGTGTGTGTGTGTGTGTATGCACACACACATATATACAAATAATATATGCATATATTATATGTACCCACATATATACACATATAAATATATGCAAGATATCATTATTACCATCATTATGCATGTACATATGACATAGAAAGGTATTCTATATAGTGAATATATGCATATATATGTGCACATAAACACGTGTGTGTGTAATATGTGTATTACATCCATCTATACATTTATCCATTCAGAATGTTCCAAAAGTCTTAGTAGTTTTAGGCTTTAATAGCTTAAAACTACAAATAGCTTGAAGCTTAAATAGCTTTAAAGTTTTAAAGTATTAAAGTGATACTTGAATCATGGTGTTTGACTAGGAAATGCTAGTTTTGATTAGTGGTTTCTTCTTATCTCTTTAACTGAGGATTTCTAGTTAGCATTAATAGCTTAAAAGTGTACTAAGTCTTTTGGATTACCATACATGTTATCCATCTATAAATATATCTTATAGGAATGGTTATTGAAAATAGCAAATTTTACAGTGTCAGTTTTTTGGAAGAATTATTATTGCCATTTGAGCATAATAATAATAATAATGGAAAAGTAACTTTTTAATTAGCTTCTGCTGATTTTTTTGTTGGGTTAAGAATTGTGGGCTGACTCATTAATGACTTTTTAAAAAATTTTCTTAATTTTTTAATGGCTAGGCAATGGGGTTAAGTGACTTGTCCAGGGTCACACAGCTAGTAAGTGTTATGTGTTTGAGGTTGGATTTGAACTCAGGTCCTCCTGAATCCAGGATTGGTGTTCTATCCACTGCACCATCTAGCTGCCCCTTGACTCATTAATGAGATTCCTTATATAGTCATGTTTTGAGTTTTGAGGACCGGCAAGGTCTTCTACAGGAATATGAAGGGTTGGAAAAGAAATCAGCTCTTTTTGATTGCTTTGATTTATTTTTAGTTTGATTATAGGATTAGGCTCCCTTCTTTAGGAAAGCTAGCCCTAAACTAAACCAGACTGAATAGATAGTCTCTTAAATCTAGGTTACCCATAGATTTAGTGAATAGATAGATTGAAAAGACTTTATCATTTAGTAGCAGATAATTTAGAAGAATAAAAGTAATCCCAAGATTATAAGGCTTTTCAAAAGGCTGTCCCCCTTTCTAACAGGAAGGGGGGTTGACCAAAGGCTAAACAGAAAGCAGGATTGACCAGAGGCCAAGTTCCCCTTTCTGACAGCTGGAGAAAGGTTAGCCAGAAGTTAAATTAAGCCCCCTTTTCTTTTTCTTTAGCTAGAGTCTAAGTTGAGTAGTGGACTCTACTAAGGAAGATGGGGGTAACTGCTAACCACTGCCCACAAGTTCCTCTTTCCCTGTACACTTTCTGGTTAAAAAAGGTACCACCTGGAGGAAAGGATGTCTGGCCTAGAATGATGAAAGTCTGGGAGAAGGTAACTAGTCAGATGATCTGCCTTGTCCAATTGAATTATCTTCAAAACAAGTTTCTATCATTTTTCCAATTCCTCTTTTTTTTTTTTTGTTATAAAAATCATCTTTGTAAATCGTTCCTAGTCTCTAACCTTTGAGGAGACAGGTGACCTGATTTGGTATGCAAATGATAGCTTTGCAAGTTAAATCATAGATGGCTTGGTAACTTTGTCCTCAGTTTCCTTTTTATTTCAGATAGTCAATTTTAGTAGGGTTCAAGTGGGGAAGGCTGCATGAGTTCAATATGATATTTTTTGGCACTTTCCACAAAAAAATGAGATATTAAGTCACCAGGTTCCTAGTATATTTTCTTGTGATCCTACACATATCATAGGGAATGGTGATCTAAAAGAGGTCATTTTGCATTTTTACCTGTAAGATTCTTCTTTCCTTCTCTTGTACATTTAGTTAAGAAGTTAATGTCATATAATGTAATTTAACATGTGAATAGAATAGCTAAGTACCTAAAAATAACATGGAAAAAGAATAACTATGAAAAAACAACCTAAAAATGTGTAACACCAATTCTCCATACATCTCCACCTCAGCTTTTCCACACAAAATTGCTTCTGTCCTAGTAGTTTTCTTTCTACCCCCAAAAGAAATCAAATGTTACCTCAACAACAAATGATTGTGTAGTTGATCTATTTGCTGTTTGACATTTTAGATGTAATTAACAGGACTCTTAGAAGAGACAATACTAATTAATGCTTTTAAAGTGCTTTGAGCACGCATTGCAATACAAATGCTAAATGTTGTTATATCTATATCTCTATCAAAGCAGCTCATGCTTATTGTTTTTTTTTACCCTTCAAATGTTGCAATACATTTTTAGGTTCCTATTTTATTTGATTTAAAAATTTAACATCCATCTTTAAAAATTTGAGATCTAAATTTTTTTCTTCTCTCTAGCCCCTTTTTCATTACTGAGAAGGCAAGCAATATAAAACACATTTTACAAGCAAAATTATGCAAAACATTTCTGTAATAACTATGTTGCAAAAAAGGCAAGAAAAATTAAGTAAAAAAAATATGCCTTAATCTGCCTTCAGAAATCATCAGTTCTCTCTCTGGAGATGGATAACATCTTTTTTTTTTTTTATCATGAGTCTTTTGGTATTGTTCTGGATCATTGTCTTGATCAGAATAGCTAAGTCTTTCATAGTTGATTATTATTACAGTATTGCTCATACTGTCTATAATATTCTCCTGATTCTGTTCGTTTCACTTTGCATCAGTTCATATAAATCTTCCCAAGTTTTTCTGAAATCATTCCCTTTGTCATTTCTTATAGCACAATAGTGTTCCATCACACTCATATACCACAACTTGTTTAGCCATTCCTCAATTGATGGACATCTCTTCAGTTTCCAATTCTTTGCCACCACAAAAAGAGCTACTGTAAATATTTTTGTACATATGGGTCCTTGTCCTTTTTCTTTTATCTCTTTGGGATACAGATCCAAGAGTGGTATTTCTTGGTCAAGGAATGTGCAAAGTTCCAAATTGTTGTACCTATTTTCCCCTCCTCCCCTTAAGTATTTGTCATTTTCCTTTTCTGTCATATTAACCAATCTGATAAACATGAGGTAGTATCTCAGAGTTGTTTTAATTCACATTTCTCTAATCAATAATTATTTAGAACATCTTTTTCGTATGACTATTGATAGCTTTGATTTTTTTTCTGCTGAAAACTGCCTATTCATATCCTTTGACCATTTTTTAATTGGGAAATGGCTCTTATTTTTTTTTTTTTTAGAAATTTGGCTCAGTTCTTTATATATTTAAGAAATGAGAACCTTATCAGAGAAACTTGCTGTAATATTTTTTTCTAGTTTCTGGCTTTACTTTTAAGTTTGTTTGCATTGGTTTTGTTTGTACAGTGAAATACATTATTAACAGATGTGCTTTGAGCTCAAAATTTTCAAATTATCCATTATGCCAACTTACAGCTTTTAGTCATTCTTTAGAGTTATCTTTTACTAGGGTATGGTTCCATTTCCAAAATAGCCACTAGGTAATTTAGTAAGTCAGAGTACATATTACTTAAATGTTTCTTACTGAAATATGGTTTGAATTTGATTGAAGGTACAGTTCTATTGGTGACTATATACCTTTTTGGGAGTAATTCTTGGTTTTTCAAACATTTGTTGAGTACCTCTTCTGTGCTCAGCACTGTGCATGGATAGGCATTACAGTAATAATAAAATTAAAATAAAACAAAACAAAACCATAAAGCATTTTTCTACCCTAAAAGAGTTTACTTTTTAACTGAAGATTTGGAAGGGACTCAATTTTTTCTTTCACTCATCATATCCAATTGCTTAGCAAGTCCTTTAGGATTCATAGATACATTCTCTCTTACAGGTTTTCCAGATGAACTACAGTATACCATAGAATTTAGAGCTGAGATCATCCAGCCTAACTCAATTTTATGTTGGATGAATTGAGGACCAAAGAGGGAAAGTGACTTGTCCAAGGCCACGCAGGTGGCAAATAGCACAAGCTATCTTTTTTATTTATTGTTACATAATAGAGGAATGACCTGGATCAGAGGACCTAGATTTGAATGCTATCTGTGTTTCTCACTACCTAAGTGATTTGGACAATCATAGAATAGAATTTCAGAGCTGCAAGAGGGTCTATTTAACTCAATTCATGACTAAGAATTTTTTCCACAAAATATTCAATAACTGATCATCCAGCCTTCATCTGAACACCTCCAGTGAGGGGAACTTTCTGAGACCTTCCAAGGTGGCCTATTTGACTTTTGGATGTCCCTGTTAGGAAGTTTTTCCTTATATCGTGCTTGAATTTTTCTCATTGCAACTTCTATCCATTGCTCCCACTCTCAGTAAGAGTTGTCCTGATAGGTAAGTAGAAGCAAACTCACATAGCCTATAAGCTATCTAGCTGGCTCTAGATCAGACCCTCCAGATCATGCCTCACCTTCCAGCCATCCAGCCATCCTGGTCATCCTCTTGCCATCAGTCCTACCACTTTATCCACCAGACTAAGAAACTTCTGGAGATCATGTCCTGGGACATTTAATCCACTTAGTTTAGGAACTCCCTCACTGGGGTCACTCGATCCTGATTAGTGAGTATAAATTTACATAGTTTACTATAGCTAGCCAGGCCTAGACTATTCCCTCTAGACCAGGGGTGGGGAACCTGTGGCCTTGAGGCCACATGTGGCCCTTTAGGTCCTCAAGTGTGGCCCTTTGACTAAGTCCAAATTTCATAGAACAAATCCCCTTAATAAAAAGATTTGTTCTATAAAACCTGGATTCGGTCAAAAGGCTGCATCCAAGGACCCAGAAGGCCCCATGTGGCCTTGAGGCTGGTTCCCCACCCCTGTTCTATACCATGTTGTACATCCCATCTAACTATCCAGCCTGATTATATTCTTCGTATCTGTCCTGTAAACCCCCTCCCTCCTACACCCATACCTCTTGTCATAGGAACACAAGCACATTTGGAGGCACATATATATTCAGACTCAATAAATACTGCCATTCCTTCTGGAAGGTATCAGTTGGTCAATTTTCCTATGGCTCCATTCACCATCCCTATGACTCACCAAACCAAAACATCCTCACCTGGCCATCACTACCCTATATGTGCTGAATCCCCTGCTTGCAGTTTTTTTCTTTGACCTGGAAGCTCTGGATTTCAGCACTGACATTCCAGGTAGTTTTCATTTTGGGATTTTTTTCTAGAGATGGTAGTGGATTTTTTTTTCTATTTTTACTTTGTTCTCTGGTTCTAATAAATCTGAACAGTTATCTTTCATGATTTCTTGGAATTGATTCATACTCCCTAGCTTTTAAGAACCAAGGATCTCATCCATGACAAAATAAGGAGTAGCAAGGGAATTTTTTGAGGTACACACAGTCAGAATATGGATTCATAACTTCTAAGTATTGGACTGCAAAATAGCACTCCTGCATCCCATGCCATCTAACATGCACATAGTAATATACATTTATTTTAGAGACCTTAGTGGTTGATACCTCATGTAGACAGGGTGGATAATCACTTGTATAGTGCCTACTACATACAAGGCACTGCATTTTATGAATATTTTTTCATATGATCCTCAAGATAACCCTGAGAGGTAAGTGCTATTATTATCCCCATCTTATAGTTGAAGAAACTGAGGCAAAAAAAAAAGTTGAGTGACTTGCTCACAGTCACACAGCTAATAAGTGTCTATTAAGTGTCTAATAAGTAGCTATTTTGGCAGAAGATTGTATTTAGTAAAATACATGGTGCTTTTGATGATCCCAAGCTGCTCCTTGTTGCAAAAGGTCATCTTTTCAATATAATTCTTATTGTGATCCTAGTGAAGAACCTAGGTGGTACAGTTGAGAGGGCTGAGCCACGAGCCAGGAAGACCTGAATTCAAATCCTTAATGACCCTTAAACTTAAACTATGTTTGCTTCCATTTTCTCATCTCTAAAATGGAGATAATAGTATCTTCCTCCTAGGTTTGTTTTAAGGATTAAATGAGATGATATTTATGGGATCACACAACTAGTAAGTGTTTGAGGCCTGATTTGAACTCAGGAAGATGAGTCTTCCTGATTCCAGGTCTGGCACTCTAACCACTGTGCTATCTAGCTGTCCCTGCTATATATTGAAGATGCAGAAATAAAACCTCAAAAGTCCCTGCCATTTGATATCTGTTTCAGGATCTAGTAAGTCAATCAGTCAACACTTATTTACCACGTGCCAAACACTGTGCTACAAGGAAAGGCAAAAACATGGTCCCTACTCCCAAGGAACTTACAGTCTATTGGTTGAGATAACATGGAAAAATTATACATATAAATATAAATAGTGTTTTTGAAAGGAAGGCACTGGGGAGGGGAGGGGCTCATAAGTTGTCATTTTAAGAGTACAGACATGCAGAAGCTATGATCAAGAGTAGGAGGTAGAGGGCAGCTAGAGGCAGCTGATGGGTCCAGGGGTTAGAATGTTGGACCTGGAATCAGAAAGACTTAATTTCAAATCCAGCCTCAGTCACTTACTATGTGCCCCTGGACAAATCATTTAACCTCTGATTGCCTCAGTTTCTTCAGATATAAAAAGGAGATAGTAATATCAACCTACCTCAAAGAGTTGTTTCAAGGATAAAATGAGATAATATTTGTAAAAGTGCTTAGCACAATGCCAGGAATATAAGTGCTACAGACATGCTTATTTCCTTCCTTTCTCTTCCAGAACAGAGGACTTGTATTCAAATCTTACCTCTGATGATTACCTGTGTGACCTTGGCCAAATCCTTTAACTTCTTGGGCTTTTGTTTCCTCATTTGTAAAATGAGGGGGCTGAAATACATGGCTTCTGATATTCCTTCTAGTTCTAGATCCTATAATCCTAAGAACAATGAGAAAACAATTTGAGATAATTTTGTAATCGAACCCTATGTGGTGAGGTATTAACTAAAGGTCCTGTAGGAGTTAAGCTAGGAGGATATACCACGCCCTACTAAACAAACCTCTTTGATGGTAAATATTGGGACTGACACGGTTCACTTGCAGTTTGAAATGTTGAGAGAATTTGGAGAAGGAGTTATTATTTTGTTACCAGATTACTTATGGAAAAAGATGACAGAAGATAAGGGGAAAATACCTTGCTGGGCAATGACACCACAAGGTTTGCATTGCCAAGATCTACTCATGTTACCTTGGGTCTTTCATCATTCTGAACTTTTAAATGTTTTAAACCACCCGTAGCCTTGAAACCTTGTTTCTAAAGAGGGCTTTCTTTAAAAAAAAAAAAAAAAAAAGAGTTTACATTCTGTGCTCAAGCTTATCATGCTCACTCACACATAGATTGACCTCTTTTGGGAAGCAAGTTAAGGAGGTCACTAAATGGTTCAGTTTATTTTAACCAAAAGTCATAAAACATTGTCAGTTATATGCAAAGCACTGGAGATACAATGACATAGACAATATGGTCTAAGTGAAAAGTAATGAGGGTTTGATCTATGGGATAGGTATAAGGGATATTATGAAAGTAAAATCTTGAAGATCTGCTTGCCTTTAAGTATAATACATATTATATAATATATATAATATAAATATAACACATATGAATACATACATGTATATATATGTGTATGTGTGTGTGTGTATTTAGAGAGAGAGGGAGAAGAGGTGAGAGAGAGGGAAAGAGAGAGGAGAGAGAGAGAAAGAGCAAGCATGTGTTGGAGACTCAACTCTAATGTAACTGTCCTCATAGTTCAGGCTTGACTTTGGGATGAAATGAGCCTCAAGTCATTGAACATTTAACAAAGGGGTTTTACTTTACTCTAACATAACAAAGGTAAGCCATAAGGATATAGTGGCAATTAGCTTCTCTGGATATTCTCCACTTGTCTCCATCTGGAAACCGTTTGGTTAATAGGTCATTGGGGTGTGGTGATTGTAATGGTTTTAGGCATTCACCAAATTTGAGAGGCACAGATTCCATGTGGCTGGGGATTTTTATACCCCTGGGTAATCAGGAAGCTTTGTCAAGGAAGCTGGGGATAATCAGGTCTTAGGGAAAGCTTTGTTCTGAGCCTACTCCATGTTGTTATTTTGTGTGTGTGTGTGTGTGTGTGTGTGTGTGTGTGTGTGTGTGTGCATGTGGGAAGTGAAAGCTGAATCAGGAAAGCTGAGGCCAATGTGAGGGGGAGGGTAACTTTGTCATTTTCAAGGTAAAGCTACTCTATTTTGTGGGCAGAAGGAAAAAAGTTGTATCAGGGCTGGTCGTAGTATAGCAAGCACATTCATTCATTGAAAGGATCAGAGATTAAGAGCTAGAAAGGTGCCTTTCAAAAATCGTTTAGTCTCATGATTCTCAAATTTTTTTGGCCTTGAGACCCCTTTACACTCTTAAAAATTATTGAGAAGCCTCTCTGAAGAGCTTTTACTTATGTGGATTTATTGACATTTAATATATTGGAAATTATAATGTCTTAATATTATAAGTAAAAGAGTTTTGACCTCCTGGATGCACTGAACCACACTTCGAGAACTGCTGATCTTGTCTAATGCCTTCACCTTAACAGATAAAGAAATCTGGGTTCATAGAGTAAAGGTTATATAACTTAAGGTCATTGCTCTGGAGCTAGGAGAGATCTCTAGAGTCATTCAGTCCAACACCCATATTTTATAGATGAGGACACTGAAAAGTTATATTTCCTGCTCTAGGTCACACAGGCTGAGTGGCAGGGTGGGGATTCAAAGCAGGTCCTCTGACTTCTAGTTTCATGCTCTTTTCATTATGCCATGTTGCTTCTTCCTTTAACAGTATCCCTTTCTCTCCTCCCTCGTGTAAAATCCTTCCATTATTTCTCCTCAAAACGTTTGTTGAGCACCTACTGTATGTAAAATACTATACTGTGTTCTTAGAACTGTTTCATTCTTCCCTTTACAATTCCTGCCACATAGTGGGCACTTAATAAATGCTTATTCCTGATGCTCGTCTCAGCAGCATTCAATAAGCACAGTGTAGAACAAAATATAATAAATGCATAAATAATATGTGCATTAATAAGAAGGAGAGATACTTTTCAACTAGAGTTAATTAGTGGAGGCTTCCAGGATGATCTGACATTTGTGCTGTATCTTTTAAGCATGTTTAACACTTCAGAAGTTGAAGATAAGGGGGGAGGGCATTCTAGGCATTAAAAGTGATATAAAATGTACATAATACTAACAATAATCATTAGCATGATATAACACTCTAAGCTTTGAGGGATACTTTACAAATAATATTTCATTTTATGCTCTCAATAATCCTGAAAGTTAAGTGCTGCTATTATTTACATATGAAGAAACTGAGGCTAACATAGTTTAAGTGACTTGTCCAGGGTTATACAACTAGTAATTGTCTGAGGCAGGATTTGAACATCAGGGTTCCAGTTCCAGAGGCAGCGAGGTGGTGCAGTGGATGGAGTGCTAGACCTGGAGTCAGGAAGACTCCTCTTCCTGAGTTCAAATCTGGCCTCAGGTATTTACTAGGTGTGTGACCCTGGGCAAGTCACAACCCTCTTTACCTCAGTTTCCTCATCTGTAAAATGAGCTGGAGAAGGAAATGGCAAATCCCTCCAGTATCTTTGCCAAGGAAACACCAAATGGGGTCATGAAGAGCGAGACATGAGTGGAAGTGACTGAACAAAAATGCTCTACCATACCACCTAGCTGCGTTACTCACAAAAATACACTCACATGCCCATGATTGATAAGGGAAAACAAGACAATATATTTTGAATAATTCCTAAGTCTTTTTCCTTTTTCGGCATTTGGGGTTAAGAGACTTGCCCAGGGGTCACACAGCTAGTGTCAAGTGTTTGGTCTGAGGCCCAATTTGAACTCGGGTCCTCCTGACCTCAGGGCCGGTGCTCTATCCACCGCACCACCTACCTGCCCCTCACCACCTAGCTGCCCTAGTTCCTAAGTCTTAATGCTTCCTTTATGAATAATAGCACTTTAAAAATAATTGCATTGTGAAATTCTAAGTTAGGTATGCTTTTGGCAAGGTCAAGGGGTGAAATGCTACTGACTTAACATAACTCTTCTTGCAAGTAAGTAAATGCTTCACATGGAATATTTCCTGAAGTTAATGTTCTGCTTTTACTTGGTCTCAGACTAAAGTAGAATCATGTTTGCAGACAGACAGCTTGGATCTGGCATTTCATATCTTCTCCTCTGTGGCTGCACTTTTTGGTTGTTGTTGTTCTCTGTAAATTTTGAACAGGGATTGCTATGCACATAGACAAAGTTGGTAGTGGCCAACTTGTTGCAATCATAGGGTTCCAAATCTATCTACCTGTCTCAAAATTGATCACCCAATGGGCTACCCTGGGGTCTGAAAAGAATCCATTTGGGAATTTGAAATCAGAAAACCTGAATTTGATTCCCTGTTCTTCTATTTACTAGCTGTGTGACCTTGAGTAAGTCACAACTTCTCTGGGGCTCAGTTTTATCTTCTGTGAAATGGGGGATTAGGCTATATCCTAACTGGGGATAGATTTCAAGGGAATCTGTGATTCTATATGGGAAAAATGAATCTTTATTTTCACTTACTTCCAACTGAAATTTATAATTTTCCTTAATTATGAATGTAGGCAACAAACTCTTCTGGGTCCCTTTCAGCTCTAAATTTGTGATCCTTTTGAAATGACAATTAGTGAATTTTTTTTTGGTCAGAGATGGAGGGTTTGGAAGGGAGGTGGTTAATGTATTATCTCTGGAAGATTACTTTAATACGTAAATCTCTTCAGAAAGAGCAACACATTCACATGCAGAGGTAGTCATAAATCAGTGCAGATTAATTCATCAGTTTCTTAACAAAGAGTACGTTCCCATTGGGATGGAAAATGAGACAGCTTTATTTTTATGAGGTTAGAATGAGGAAAAAGTTTTGAGCATAAGACAACCAGAGCTTGGAGTGTCTAGAAAAAAGAGGCAGGGAGGGACAGGCTAGGGCAAACTCTTTTTTTCCTTCACAGCTGCTCTGATGGTCAATCCTGATTAGGATTGCTGAATTTTGAAAAGGAAATGTGGGTGATCACACTGACTGGCATTATGTAGTTGAAAAAAAATTAGACACTTTAAATTAGGCCACTGCTTAATAAATTAACATTGAACATATTCTGACAACCCACTTATTCTTTATCACCAAGGGATTTGCTAAGTGACATGTACACAGTGTTGAAGATTCAATTTCAGTTAATTGCATATGCTGAGTATGAAGATTATAAAATGCATATAGAAATTATGAAGAAGAAAAATCTCCCCATCTGTCAGACCAACCTTCTATAAATAATACTTTAACTACTTTTTAAAAAGACAGAAATAATAGTAGCAAATTTGAGAAAATTGCAACCAATGAATATCTTTCTTTCTAGACTCTCTGCCATACATTGTACCATGAGTGCCAAACTTTGCTTTAGGCTCAGAAGTTATACATAAATACAACATAAACCATATAGATAAATTATGAAATATTTTCTAATGATCCATTTCTTTTAAAATATAGTTCTCCACTTGACCCAGAAATGAATATTTGGGTGATTAGACATCTGGTTTACAAAAAATCAATAACTTGCAGCATATTTTCTTGAAAATGACTAGTTCTAGTTCTTAGGAAGAATCCATTTCTAAGTAGGAATTGATCTTAAGGATCTCATTCAAAAGTAAAATGCTTGAATGAAACCATTGAAGTGGTATTACTATTTTTATTCAGTCCAATTATCTAATCTGAATATTGAAAGTTATACTATCATATCCTCATGGTTGGAAGCCCAAAGTGATGGGAAATCTATCTTGGGGAATCCTCAATTACATTCAAGGATTGGTTTAAGTGCCACTCCCTACAAGACTTTTCCTGATACCCTGATTCTCCAGTAGTTAACACTTCATCCCTTAGTTACTTTGCATTTTTTGTTCGGTGGTTTCAGTTGTGCCTGTCTCTTTGTGACCCAATTTGGATTTTTTTTTTGGCAAAGATACTGGAGTAGTTTGCCATTTCTTTCTCCAGCTCATTTTACAGATGAGGAAACTGAGGCACATGGGATTAAGTGACTTGCCCAAGGTCATATAGCTAGTAAGTGTCAGAGGTTAGATTTGAACTTGGGAAAATGAGTCTTCTTGATTCCAAGTCCAGTGCTCTACCAGTGCATGTAATTGGTATGTATTTTGCCTTTACTTCTCTCTGTGGTATTTTCCCCTGTAGAATATTAGGGCAATTATTTTGTCTTTTTCTTTGTTTCCTTAATGTCTGGCCTCCAGCACTTGTTGAACTGAATTGAATAATATATATTCTTCTTTTATATTAAAAGAATTGAAAAGGGAGAGAAACAACACCCCAAGCTAACTTAATTTAATTAACAGTTAATTAACAGGTGTGTCTATTAAGTGCCCATTTTGTGCCCAACTTTCACTGGTCTTATTAGGTCATGGTGTGGAAGTGACTGACTTTCTTAAGGCCATCTGAGTTGTATACTAACTCTAGATATAGAATTCAGGAATATCCATTTTGGGGATGGACATCCTGGATATCCTCAGAGATAGTAACCTTACTATTAAGGGTTTTGCCTACAAATTGTCTACTTCTTTATTTATCATGGATCTTTCTTCCATGAGTTTACCTAATTATTTTCTGAACCTATTTCTGTTTTTGGTCTATATTGCATTTCAGTACTCTCCAAATTTTCTCCCTGTTCTATAAATTAGAGCTTCCTTTTTTATTTATGCCAAATTTACCTCTTTCAAGTTCAAGGGAATGTTGCCTACTTCTAATATATCTGAATTCAGTGAACAAAAGTCCATGTTCACCCTTTCCCTTAATTGATTTCAAGACTTTAATCATATATTCCAGTTTGAAGAAGGGACTATAACCTTGGTTTCTAAATGGTTTGCACTGGTAGAAGCATTCACATTTCTTAAAAGTCTGGTGGAACCCTGGTAGCAAAATATTAAAAATTATTGTAATATCTCTAGTTAATGGTACCAAGGAGCCCAGGGCTTATTTTTGAAAATCTTATATTATCATATCAATGTTATTGTATACCTAACATTACAAACAGATTTCTTAGTGAGAAGGATGTGATTATTTGCTATCAGTAACTATTTTAATTTGCAGCAATCTTTGCTGCTGTAGCTTACAAGTGAATTGTAAACTCAATATTTTTCAGCAATGGGATGTGGGGGATAAAAAGGCTAATTGGAATATTAGGCTAATTATAAAAGGCTAATTGGAATGTTGGAATATTAAAAGATGCATAGTATCCACACAGAGAGGCTTAATAGTCCCAGTGAACTCTGCCTTGGGCAAGTCAAAAAGCTTAAATGCTTACTATGTGTCAGATACCATGAAAAGTATTGAGAATACAAGTACAGGCAAAAATAAATCTGGTTCCTGTTCTCAAGGAGTTTACAGTCCAATTGTGGAAGCATTACATAAAATAGAATTGAAAAGATAGGAGATGATGGGGGAAAAAGGTACCCACACCCTAACCACTATGGTGCTTCATTATAATGTGACAGTGAAATCTATGGAGTCAGGAGCAGAGACAGGAGAGAAGTGAAGGAAGACATATTTCTGAGCATGTCTAGAACAATGTGTTCATTTCTAGGCATCACATTTAAGGGAGGACATTGATCATTTGGAGAATGGCCAAACGGGAGCAACTAGGATAGACAGTGACCGTGAAAACATGTCATACAGGGGTTGGTGGAGGGAACCAGGGATATCCGACCTGGAGAAGGGAGGTCTCAGGGGAACCATGATAACTATTTTCAAGCATTTTAAAGGCTGTCATGTAGAAGAGGGATTAGACTCAGTGGGGCTTAACAAGGAAGAACTAAGAGTACTGGGTTTAAAGTATCAAAATAACAGATTTAAGATTGATGCAGAGTTTTTAAATTTCCTTAAATTTATCCAAAAGTGAGATGGGCTGCCTGGGTTCATTCTCACTAGGTATAGGAAAACCAACAAAGGCTAGATGGCAACTTGGCCAGGGTGTTATGGAGAGGATGCTTGCTCAAGTCTTGTTCTTGTTATGCAGTTGTTTCTGACTCTTCATGACCCCATTTGGGGTTTTCTTGGCAGAGATACTGCAGTGGTTTGCCATTTCCTTCTCCAGGTCAAAGGCAAACAGAATGAAGTAAATTGCCCAGGGTCACATAGCTAGTAAGTGTCAGAGACCAGATTTGAACTCATGAAGATGAGTCTTCCTGACTCCGGGCTTGGCGCTCTATCTATTGTACCACCTTGCTGTCGTGCTCAGGAGTAGCTTGGACGAGATGACTTGTGCTGAGATTCCTTCTAACTTTCATGTTCTGGGATTCTGTGGAGATGTTTCACAACAATTTTCATTCTCCTATTTATTTGTTTGATTATTTTTTTAAGGAGAATCTCTAGTTCCTTTTTAAAAATGATTTATTTATTTTAACGTTAATTTAAAAACTGTTTGAGTTCTAAATTCTCTCCCTTCTAACCCTTCCCCACCCATTGTAAAGGCAAGAAATTTGTTATCAGCTATATGTATGAACTCATGTAAAACATATTTCCATATTAACTATATTACAAAAGAAGCAAGAAAAATAAGCTTTAAAAATTATGCTTCAATCTGCATTCAGACCCTATAAATTCTTTCTGTGGAGATGAATAGCATTTTTCACCATAAATCCTTTGGAAATGTCTTGGATCATTGTATTAATCAGAATAGCTAAGTAATTCATAGTTGATCATCATATAATATTACTGTTTCTGTGTACAGTGTTCTCTTAGTTCTGTTCATTTCACTTGTATCAGTTCACAAATGTCTTCCCACTTTTTTTCTGAAGCCATCTTGCTCATTATTTCTTATGGAACAATAGTATTCCATCACAATCATATACTACCACTTGTTCAACCATATCCCAGTTGATAGGCATCCACTCAATTTCCAATTCTTTGACACTATAAAAAGAGCTGCTATAAATATTTTTGTAAGCATAAGTCCTTTTCCTGAACTCTTTGGGATACAAATGTAGTAGTGGTATTTCTGGGTCAAAGGGTATAGATAGTTTTAAAGCTCTTTGGACATAGGTCCAAATTGTTCTCCAGAATGTTTGGATTAGTTCATAATTCCACCAACAGTGAATTATTGTTCCACATCCCTTCCAGCACTTGTCATTTTCCTTTTCTGTCATATTAGCCAATCTGATAGGTGTGGGATGTTGTCTAAGAGTTGTTTTAATCTGCATTTCTCTAATTAATAGTAATTTAGAGCATTTATTCACACAACTATAGATAGCTTTGATTTCTTCTTCTGAAAACTACCTGTTCATATCCTTTGACCATTTATCAATTGGGGAATGACTTATATTCTTATAAATTTGACTCAGTTCTCTATGTATTTGAGAAATGAGGCCTTTAACAGAGACACTTGCTGTAAAATCCCCCTTCCCCCAGTTTCCTGCTTTCCTTCTAATTTTGGCTGCATTGGTTTTGTTTGTGCAAAACCTTTTTGATTTAATGTAATCAAAATTATCCATTTTACCTCTCTGTTTCTTGTCTAATCATAAATTCTTTCCTTCTCCATAGATCTGACAGGTACCTATTTATTTATAAACTTCATTTCAATAAATGTTTAATAAGTTCCTACTATGAACAAGACATGATGATTGGCAGCAGTGATATAAAGAGGAAAAAAATAAAGTTCTTTCTTTTAAGAAGCTTATAATCCAGTAGGGGTGATATGACAGGTAGCCAAAGAAGAATGAAAAAAATAATCATGATACAAATATGAATAAAACATAGGTAAAGGAGGGAATCTGAAAAAAAAAAGCATTCTAATACAAATTAAGGAAAAAAGATCACTGTCTTCTGGGGGCAGTGGTAAAGGCTTTATAGAGGAGGTAGCACCTGTGCTAGGTCTTGGTGAGAAAGAAAGATTTCAGTAGGTGGAGAGAAAGAGACATTTCAGATTTGGGGAATGGCCTGTGAGCCTGCATTGAGGGAAGAGAATGTAGGAGGAGATGAGAGAATAGCAGGTAATTGAAATATAGCATTGTGAATATGAACTAAAACTGAAAGGGTGGATCAGAGCCAGAATGTGGAAGGCCTTAAATTCAGGCTGAGAACTTTGTTTTATACTACAGGCAACTGGAATCCTAAATATTCTTAAACCAGAGAATGAATCATATGCTAAAACCGATGCATCAAGAAACCTATTTTGGTAATTTTGTGAAGGATGGATTGGAGAGGGAGACTGAAAATGGGGGCATCAGGTAGGAAGCTATAGAGGTCTGAATAACCTGAATGGGGGTGGTTTTATTTTGAGTTAAGAGGAGAATGTGAAAAATATTATGGAAGTTGCTTCAGCAGGGCTGAACAATGCGTTGGATGTAGTGAGTGAGGGAGAAGGAAGTCAGAGGTGCTCCCAAGATTTTAAGCTTTGCTTACTAGGATGATATTAATGCCTTCAATAGAAATCCAGAAACTAGGAGGAAGGGCAGGTTTTGGTGAATGAGTTTAGTTCAGTTTTGGGCATTTGGAGTTAAAAGTGGTGGCAGGATATCTACCTGGAGATGTCCAGCAGACAACTGGAAATGAGGGAATGGAGCTCAAGAAAGAGATTGGAAATGATGTATAGACTGGGAGACCATATACATAAAGATGGTCACTGAAATAACAGAGGTAGAAGAGATTGCCTTGGGGGCAGAATGTAGAGGGAGAAGGGAAAAATGCTGAAGAGAAAACTTTGAGGAACACTTATGTTTAGTGGTTTTGAGGAGAATGATGAACAAGCAAAGAGCATGGAGGAAAAGTAGTAAAGCAAGTGGAGTAACCTGAAAGAAGAAAGCAGAGTTGGAAGCAAAAGGAGGAGAAATTATTCAGAAAGAGGGAGAGGCCAATAGTGTCAGTTGCTTCTTAAAGGCCAAGGAAGATGAGGACTGTGAGAAGTCAGGACTGGCAATTAATAAGTCACTACTGATGTTAGAGGGATTCGTTTTAGTGGAGGAATAGGGGCAGAAGTCCATTTACAAAGGCTAATGGAGTAAGTGGGTAGTGGGGATGTTGAAGCAGTTGAATGTAGACTACTCTTTACTCATTTTGCAATGAAAGGAAAGAATAATATAGCATATAGGATGATAGAATGGTAAGCTTCCTGAGGAGAAGTGGATTACTTCCTTTTTATCTCTGTAGCTCTAGCTCCTAGCACACTGCTTGGTACCTAGTAAGTACTTAATAGGTGTTTACTGAATTGAATTGAACTAATAATAGCTTGAGGAAATGACAGGGGCAAGAGAAGAGTCTGGGTTTTCTTCTTGAACAAGGAAACCTGGATATGTTTTAGGCAAAGTAGAAGGACCCAGTAGATAGTGAGAAATTGCAGTAGAAGCAGTGATCAGAACAAGTTCCTTAAGGGTTCAGGAAAGGATAGGATCGAAGACACAAGTGGAAGGGTTAGGTTAGCTTTAACAAGGAGAACCAACTCTTTCTTAAAGTGAAAGATGATGGGTGATAATGAAGTGGTTTTGCATCATGAGGGAGGAAAGTATTTTGGGTAATTACTTCATATCATGACATTTTTGCTTAAAAATTAAAGTGGTAAAATTTGATTTTTGGGGGGATATAAGCTTCTTTTAAATTTTATATAAACCATGCACCTGTCTTTAAAACAATCTGATGACATAACACAGTGTTTTAGAATCAATTGAAGTCAAACTATAGTATTTATTTCAGATTTGGTAACATGAACTACCTGGATATTTATTTCATTGTTAGAGTTTAAGCTATTAAGTTTTTTTGGTTTCTTTTCTTTGAACTTCCTGATTTTACTCATTTATCTGTAATGAACATTGTGAAAGCATTCATAGTCAAAACAACTAAAACTATGAATGGATAATTATTTTACACATACTCTTCCATATGATTTGATAATACTTGAGTCATTGTTTACTCTACTTACTGAACAAACTCAGTGACTTATTGTCAGTCAACTGGAAACCAGTTTTCAATGATATGGCCTGTTATGTCAATCTTAGGGTGTTTTCTGCATTGGCTTAATGTAAACATTGTATGTGACTGATGGATAATAATATGGAAGGATGTGTTGTATGTATCTCCTCTCTTACAATTTTATTTCTTTGTTGAAGCCCTCTGGACTGTCTTGGTGAGCTCCAGCATTCCATGGAAAAGTTTATTTTTTTCCCATTCCATGGAACCCCAACAACCCTCCCCCACTAGACTAGAAGCACAATGCCAGGAACATAGTAAATATTTGATAAACGCTTATTGATCGATAAACTAGAACAGCAGTTCTCAGCCGGTTCTTTTAAATGTTCCATTAGTTTAAAACTATTTTCATAGTAATAATAAGATTTTAAATTTCCAATAGATTATCAATAGATGTAATCCAAAACAAAAGCTCTTTTGGGAGTTGACAATATTTGTCAAGAGTATTTCAAAACTGCTGATTAGAAGATCTCTTCTAGATTTAACATTCTATAACTCAAATAAACTTTTTTTGGCATCCTAAAGTTTCTTAAATGATCTCTTTACGTGTGACATGTTAATGATAAATAATTTATCAGATCTGGCCTTGGCCTTGCCCCCCCCCCCATCCTTCCCACCCTCCCAATCTCTATCCCATGTTGAAAGTGTAATAAGGTTGACTGCTGGTAGGCCTGATCCCCTTCCTGACAGCAGAATTCAGACTGGGCTGGTTTGCCCCTCATTAAAAAGCCTAGTGTTTCCTCCTGCTTTCTTCTTCATCATATTAATGCTATAATTTGTGTACACCAATCAGCTTTAGCCCTAAAGCAGCTCTGTATTCCTGAGCTCAAATGATCCATTAGCCTCAGCTTCTCCCCATAACTGTTATTTCTGACTTATATACAATCACATCGCCTGTAGGAATCCTATATTCTTAAAGACTAGAGTTAAAGAGTACAGGTTCTGATAGGGTCAAACAATGTAATATAGTAGGAAAGATAATGAATTTTGAGTCTAAGGACCTGGGTTCACATGCTGGCTTAGTACCCGATTAGCTTTGTGACTTTGGTCAAATCACTTACACTTTTCCATGCCACAATTTTTTCATCTATAAACTAGAGGACTTGTAAGGTTCCTTTTGCCTCTAAATCTCTGATCCTATGAGCCTATGATGATGATGTCCTATGAACAAGCTATGTGTGTGGCAAGTAAGGATCAACCTGAGTAAGTTCAGAGAAACTTATCAGTAGAAGATTGGCCTCTAGGAGGCTAGGTTTTTGTTTTTGTTTTTACCACAACAACCCATGAAAACTATTTATTAAGTCAGAGAGGAGTTATTGTAATCTGCATTAATGGAAGGAGTATTGGAATTAGAGGTCTTTTGAAGTTCTGACATAATCATGAAAACAGATCTTATTAAAAGAGTCTGACCAAACCATTACTTGAAAGTTATGGAATAGCATTTTTTCAAAACATTCTAAAAATTAGAGATAGGGACCAGACATGTGATTTCATTAGTAAACGAGAACTCCCAGGTAGAGAAGCACCCTCTATCAATGCAGGTGGGTACATTCTTTTCTAAGAGTCTTGGAGGATGTCCTAGATCAGAGGTGTCAAACGTGCAGCCTACAACATTCCCAAGTATGACTTGAACCAGATTAACATGTATTTGGGAAATATTTAACAAAATTAGTAAAATCAGAATAAGATAAAATAATGTTAACATGTGATTTTCTAAGTCAATATGCAGCCCACAGGGATCTGTATGCATGGCTTAGTAGCCCTGATTATATTTGAATTTGATACCACTGGCCCAGGCATTGAGCAGCTGTGACTTGTCCAGGGTCACACAGCTGGTTTGTGCCAGAGTAGAATGTGAGCCAGGACTTCCTGGGTTATAGGCCGATTTTCTGCTCACTACACTTCTCTTTCTCTTGGATTAAAAGTTGTGTTTTTTTCCCTCTCTTTAACCTTACTGGACTATGCCCTAATTAGCAGGAATTGGTGAAATTTTGTTGTATTTGCAATATACTTTTCTCATGGTTCATCTAAGCAAAAACAATAAGCAAAAAACAAATTTGTAGGGCTCAAAAAAAGTCCTAGTAGAGTTCTGGGGTGGAGCTTTCTCCTTGTTTTCTGACAAATAGCATGTTGTCACTGAAAACAAAATGTGTGCTTTCTGTCTCTACTTGCATGCAGAAGGCTGGCTGTGGATTAATGCCTTTGATCCCTATGATAGAGCTAAACAATTGCAGGGGAATCATTCTCTATGCATATTGTCAGTTACTGAGCATGTGGTCAAAGGACATCCATCCTTCCATCTTGGAATTCAGGTTTGGGTACTTCTAAGCAAAATTCAATTATTATAAGCAAGATTATCTGATTAATTGATCTTGATAAAAAGCAATTGCATTAATTGTCCTGGTGTACACAATACTATAGGAATCATAGTACAGGGGAAAAGACCTTATCCTTTTCCTTTATGGACCATGCAGTCTGTCTTTGTTTATCTGACCACCGCAAATGGTCTCTGAGACTATAAAATCCAATCAGCTTGAGTCACCCAAGCTAGGCAAATTTTGCAGGAGAACACTAAATAAGACTAAGCATATTTTATGGTTCTCATTTATTTTGCTGTTGCTATACAGACAAGACTAGTCAATTAATAACAGAAAATTCAGATAGAGCACATTGTAATGAAATGTTTTTGTCTGAAGTTAAAGACAATCAGGTTTAAACCCTCTAACATATAAAGATTTAAAATATGTGTGAAAAAAGCTGCTACCTTCATTATATTTTTAAACACACAATTGGGGAACATTTTCACTCTTATGTACAGTTACAACTCTTCCCGCCCCCTTTCTTTCTTTTTTTTTTTTTTTAAATTTATTTTCAATTCATGGAACAAAGCAAGAATTTCTAAAACACAGTACAATAAAAAAAGATGATTGCACATGAAACTGCAAATCTACTACGTCCAACTTGCTATTCCCTCCAAATATACAAGAGTTATGTAAATTTCTTTTTTTCCTTTTTTTTCCTCCTCCCTGCCCTAGACGTAAGACATCAGACATAAATTGGCACATATATGTATATGTATATACCTATATATGTAAAATTATTCTATGCAATACTGTAATTTATCAGTTCTTTCTCTGAATGCAGATAGTGTCTTTCCTCATGTCCTTTATTTTTAATTTATGTATTTATAATAGTCAACATGACTTAGTTGCTCAGCTGTTTTTAAAACAGTATTGCTGTTACTGTATACAATGTTTTCTTGCTTCTGCTCACTTCATTCTTCATCATTTCATACAAGTCTTTCCATGCCTTTTTAAGATCATTGAGCTCATTATTTCATATAGCATGATAGTATTGCATCACAACCATACACCACAACTTGTTCAGATGTTCCCCAATTGATGCTTATCCCTGCAATTTCCAGTTTTTTGCCACCACAAAGAGAGCCACCATAGACATCCCATTCACCTTCAATTATAATTATTGTTTGTGAATTTCCCTCCATTTTATTTTTACTCACTGTTTTCTTTCTCAGTCTCTTTTTTTACCCTATTCCTGTTACCTTATCTTTTTCCCCCACCCTCCCATCCCCAACTTCACCCACCCCTCCAAGAGTACCCCCATCCCCTCCCCTACCCCCAATCTCAATCCACACATCCTTCCAAAAGTCGTCCCCATCTGCTCCTCCACCTTCCCAAACCCCAATGCACACACCCATCTAAAAGTTCCTTCCCCCCACCATCTCCCAGTTTTCTCACCTCTCTACATATTCAGAAGACTTCTACACCCTTCCAGATGTACATAGATGAGAGTAAGGTTCCAATATTGCCAGCCTTTCACCCCATCTGCTTCCTTTGTATTTGTTCTTCCTTTTACTCCCTATTTTTATAATAAAATTATTTCCTTTTACCTTTTCCTATCCAATTGTGTTTTTTAGAATCACCCTATCATACCCAATTCAGCCCCAACCTTTCTTTCAAACTATCTTAGTGATGATGATAATTTTAAGAATGTTGATATCATTTTTACATATATAATAAGTAAACAGTTTGACCTTAATGAGTGCCTTATAATTAGCCATTAATGTTTTCTTTATATTTCTTCTGGATCTTTATCAAATTTTCCATTGAGTTCTGGTCTTTTTGTTACAAATACCTGAAAATCTTTCAGTTCATCAGATTTCTATTTTTTTTTTTTGCATTCAGGATTATACTCAACTTGGCTGGGTAAGTTATTCTTAGATGCAACCCCATATCTTTTGCTCTTCAAAATATAATGTTCCAAGACCTAAACTTTTAGAGTAGAAACTTCTAGGTGTTGTGAAATTCTGACTGTATTTTCACAGTATTTAAATTTTTTTTTCTTGTTGTTTGCAATATTTTCTTTTTAACCTGGGCATTTTTAAACTGGGCTGTGACATTCCTATAAGTTATCCTTCTGGGATGTCTTTTAGGTGGTGGATGGTAGATTACTTTTCTATTTCTACTTTACCTACTGTCCCCTTTTTAAAAAATTACTCAGCACTGCCCCCCTCCTGGAAATCTACTTTAACTTCTTTTTTTAAATTTGCATGATTTAAAAAATATATATAAATTTTTAAAATGACACATATTAAATTTAATAAGTTATTATACATTTGTGGTTTTTCCTGCATTGAAATTTTGATGATGCAATATTGCCTCACATAACCATATAGCATTATATTGTAAACAAGTCATTACATGCGCATATTCTGACCAATGCAGGCTGGACTTCCTGACAACGTGACACACTTGCCTGCCAATAGTTACTTGTTAAGACCTGTAGGTGAACTTGACCACTGATTGGTTATAACTTGCATTTTGTGTGTTTATTTAGAAAATAATGTAATCACTACTACTTTAATTCTGTTACATAACAGATGAAACATGTACAAACGGTTTTTCAAAATTTTCTTCTTTTCTCTTCTTTCCTTATGCTTCCACCCTTGCCCCCTTATTTTTATTAAAGGCCCCCAGTTGCACCTGAGGCTACTGCTACTACCCCCAATCATTACAGCATGGAGGGGGGAGCAGGGGACAGTATCATCCACTTTGGGAACCTATGTTCTAGAACTTCAGGGGAATTTTCCTTAACAATTTCTTGTACTATTGTATTCAGATTCTTTTTTTGATTATAACTTTCAGGAAGTCCAGTTTCTTATATCGTCCCTCCTTAATCTGTTCTTTGGATCAGTTGTTTTTCCAATGAGATGTTTCAGATTCTTTTCTATTTTTTCTAGTTTTATTATTTCATGATGTCTTACAATATCACTCAATTCCTCTTGCCCAATTCTAGTTTTCAAGGAGTTATTTTCTTCCTTAAGATTATGGACCTCTTTTTCCAATTGGTTAACTTTCTTTTCATAATTTTCTTGGATTGCTGGTATTTTTTCTTCTTTTTTTCATTGTGGAGAAGGAGCCCACTTGCTTTGTTAACAACCAATAATAACTGCTGACTAACTGCCATCAACAGGCATATAGACACAGGAGTTCCGAGAGCGTCAGCATCCCCATAACTACTGGTCCTGCTTCTAGTCCAGTCTTTACAGTCATCATCTGGGGAGGTGATTCTTGTGGAGGAGGGGCCAGCCGTTCCCAAAGGCCAACCACCTACCACATACATGTTGGCAACCTAGTCAAATCAACATGACCACCTCTCTCCACATTTCCCCTCAGACCTTAATGGAGACAGCTCAGGAG
This sequence comes from Vombatus ursinus, assembly GCF_900497805.2. Lineage (NCBI taxonomy): Eukaryota > Metazoa > Chordata > Mammalia > Diprotodontia > Vombatidae > Vombatus > Vombatus ursinus. Next base: position 6,076,321 of record NW_020946557.1, on the reverse strand, counting down.
CCCAAACCCAAAAGACTTTGGAATAACAGTAGTGTCCATAGCTATTATCTTGGGAAGCATCCATATGAAGATTCAACTTGGCAATTATTCCTACACATGTTATAGCTTAATCTTCTGAAGATCTCTGAGAAGAAAAGTTATTGTCATCAAGGTCCTTGGCACTTTCAAATGGTTCAACATCAGAAATTGATATGATTTTATCAGTGGAAATGACATTAAAGAAGAGGCATTATCATTTGTTTTTCCCCTATTAGAAAGTAAGTTTCTTGAGAGCAGGGACTGTTTTACTTTTGTGTTTGCATCCTTAGTGCTTAGTATAATATTTTGCATATAATAAGCATTTAATAAATTCTTTATCCATTCATTCATCTATATATCCATCTATCCATCCATTCATTCACTCATTCATTTTATCTTGTAAAATGGCACCAGGGTACATCTTTGTGGATGGGTGTGATAATCCTGCTTGCCATCAGTCTCTAAAGGTTGTGTACATCATAGAACATCCTAGTTTCCCTTAATGCTTTATGGATCACTACCAAACCCTTAATTCAATAAAAGAAGAGGGGATGGATGCCATCCTTAGATTTCATCAACAACATTGGATAACTAATTAGATATGATAGGTGAGAAAGAGCCTTGATTTTCTCATCTGGATCATGGGAATAATAGTACTTGTTCCTCCTACCTCATCAGAATGTTCACAGTTAGTGCTCAGGGAATACTGATGAGTGATGGTTTCCAAAAATATGTTACATGAGAGCTATAGTGTCAGAAAGATTTAGTGATCATTTCACAATGTGCTCAGTACATTGTTAAATTTTAGGACATTTCCAAAAAGTGTGAGGTATGATCCTTTGTTTCCAAGGCATTTGAAGTCTCACTGAATAGAAAAGATAGGTGAACAGTGAGGTGATGGTACAAGATGGCATCTTATTAAGCAATGACATGAATGGCACAAGCAAAAAAAATGATTAAAAAACATCTTCCTTCTTCTGGAAGACCAGGTAGAAGGTAGAAGATAGAAAAAAAAATCTCTGATAGCTATGTAAGTATAGTCATAATACCATTGACTTACTCTTAGGACACGGGCTTAGGATAATAGTGTCACAAAACTAATGTGGTTTGTGATGGACTTGAAGCTTTGGTGCCATTTTTTTTCCTTTTATAAATATTTGTTAATGCCTTCAGGAAATTGCAGAACTACTTTAATGATCCCTATGATTTCCTGGAAGCAGAGTCACAGCTTTTAATACCAGTATATTACCAGGAATGCAAAAGTGTCATCAGAGAAGTCTGATAGGAAGAGAAAATAGGTGAGTCTTGTGGTAAAGGAGAGGGATGTTATGTGAACAATTCAAGTGCTCCACTGATATCCTTGTAAAATTCAGAGAGAGTAAGGAAGGCTTTCTAGTACCTTGCGTGTACCTCTTTGTGACAAACTTATGAGAAGATATGGCTAAGAATCCCACAGGCTGGGAAGGCATGGGTGGGTTGTAATCTGTCTCACTGGTAATGTTCAGATAGATGAGATCACACATGCATTTAAGTATTGACACCTTTTTTTTTTAAAACAAGACTAATTTCCCAACATATCCTCTCCCACAAAATTCTCCTTTGTAATAAAGAAAAGCAACTCAGCAAAACCCAATGGACAGCAACCATGTCTGATTACATTCCTAGTTGGTCTCCCTGCCACAAGTCTCTCCCCACTATAATCCATCCTCCATACAACTATCAAAATGATTTTTCTAAAGTTCAGGTTCAAGTCTATACTCATTAAACTTAAGTAGCTCTTTATTACCCCCAGGATGAAATACAAAATTCTCAGTTTTTAAAAAATAACTTCTCCCACCCTCACCCCATTTCCAGTCTTCTTATATCCTATAGCCCATTACTTTGTGATCTAGTGATACTGTCCTCTTTGCTGTTCCTTGAAGAAGGAACTATTTTTCAATTCTAGGCATTTTCACTGGCTGTCCCCCATTCCTAGAATACTCTCTCCCATCACTGTCTCCTGGTTTCCCTGGCTTCCTTCTCATCCCAGCTAAAATCCCACTTTCTACAAGAAACTTTCCCCAATTTCCCTAAATTTTGGCAACTCCCCTTTATTGATTATTTACAATTTATCTTGTATATATCTTTATTGTACACAGTTCTTTGCATGTTGTCTTCCCTGTTAGACTGTGAGTTCCTTGAGAATTTGTCTTTTTTTTTTTTTGTATCCCCAGTACTTAGCACAATGTCTAGCACAGCAGGCACTAAATAAATGTGTTGGCTGACTGACTGGCAGTCATTACGTACAGGATGCTCCAACATTATTAGTCCAATTTTATGCTTTGGTAGCTTAAGTCAGTAGAGTTTTAAGCTCTAGTAGCTCCACTGGCTTCAGTTGCTTAAAACTACACCGACTTTTGGAACACCTTGTATATTGGTCTCCAGGTTCTGCTTTCTTTCTTTTTCATCAGTTCATACAGGTTTTCCTCTGTTTCTCTGAATTATTCCTATTCATTCTTACTTACAGTGCAGTGATATTTAATCACATTCATATGCCATACTTTGTTCATTCCCTTTCCATCAGTTGTTTTTCCATGTTGTTTGTTACCTGAAAAGGAACTACTATGAATGTTATTTTTGCACATGAGAGGCATTTCTTTCTCTCTTTGATCTTCTGGCTAGATACTCAGGAATAAAGTTGATGGATTCTAAGGTATGAACAGTTTAGTAACTTTCCCCACATAATCAGAAATTGGTTCCCAGAAAGGCTGCCTTTATTAATAACTTTACCAAGAGAGTATTAGCATTCCTACTTTCTCCAACATTGATTATTTTCCATGTCTTATCATCTCTGCCAATTTGCTGAATATGAGAAGAAACTTCAAGACTATTTTTGACTTACATTTTTCTTATTTTAATGATGTGAAGCATTTTCCATGTGGTTATTGGCACCAATTGAGGAATGATTCAGTACATCTGAGAAATTACAATTTTGTCTATGACATTTTTTGCAAAGATTTTTTCCTCATGTGAGTTTTTCTTATTAGAGTTTCACTGATTTTTTTTAAAGTGAAAAGCTTTCACATTTTTAACAGTCAAATTGTCTATTCTGTCTTTGTGAATTTCTCTACTTCTTTCTTAGCTATAAATTCTCATTGTAGCTATAGTTCTTAAAGGTATCTCCTGTTCTTTAAAAAATGATGTAACTTTTTATGTTTAAGTCACATGAATTCAGAGCTTATTATATTATATGTTGTAAATGATGGTCTAACCTATTTTCTACCAAATTGCTTTCCAGTTTTCCTAGTAGTTCTTGTTGAATGTATTAAATAAGGAATTATCTCTTCCTTCACCAGTAGTGATAGTTTGTTGAATACCAGGTTACTGAATTAGTTTGCTTCTGGGTCTTACTTATCTACTTTGTTTCACTCACCTTCCTTTCTATTTTTTTAGCCAGTGCCAAATAACTTTGATGATTGTTTTTAGGAGGGTTAGATGGTATGGGATCCATATCTGTGATTTCAAAAGTATAGGGAATTCACTATGAAAACTTCTTCCACTAATGTAGATCAGCAACTTATCTATTATTTTTCCAGAAACCTCTACTTTGTAGATGAGTGTTTCTTTACTTTTCTTCTTATAAAATAATTTTAGCCTCTCTATTTGTTATCCCATTTCTTGTTCTTTTGAAGTCTTGAGGGTGAAAATTAGGCTGGGAAGCAATTTCTCATTTTATCATCTTGCCAGAATTTTGCCATTATTTCTTAAAATTAAAGAACAGACATTATTCTTCATATTTTTAAGATGGTTCAGTGGCTTAAATAAAAATGCATGGAACAGTTTCATTCACCAGAAATATTGGAAATTAACATTATAAAATTAATTGAATTACTAAAATTCATTAGTTGCATGATCAGAATTAAAGTTATATGTGACAGAGGAGATAACAACATTTCCCTTTATATAGGAAACTTTGGTTGTATATCTTAAACTCTGAAATTGCTGCTGCAATGATAACATGATAAATGGTAAGAAAAAAGTATTAAGCTCCTAAAGTTTAATCACAAAAGAGATTGAAAAGCATATTTTAAAATATATTGTGATCTAATTCATTTGTACAGGCAGTATAGGAGTAATTGCATTTTATCTCTTTGAATGCACCGATGGCAGAAATGAATGTATTTTCCTTTAGCTTTTGGGATATACATTTGATACTGAGTCAGTCTCATTTTACTCACTCCCTCTACCATTCATATATTTTTATTTAATTTAGGTAAAATGTTCAGAGTATTTTGCAAACCTTAGATTGCTATGTGAATGTAGAGAATGGTGATTGATTGATTATCTCATGTGATTCTTGTTCACAACTGTCATAGAAGATTGACCTAATGTTCTTCAAGTCTCTTCCTCTGTGTTTTTTTTTTTTTTTTAACAGCAGAATGTAAGGTTGTAATGGCAGGGACTATTCCATTCTGCCTTTGTGTCCCAAGTGTCTTGTGCTATACATTGCACATGACAATGTGGAAGGAATTTAATAAATATTTGTGGGATTGAGTGGAATTTTAATATTCCATGGTTCCTTAGGCTGTCCATTTTTAATCTCTCATACTATATCACCTATGTATTTCCTTTTCTGGTCATAGATGTTCTTCATGTGGATCTATTAATTTTCTTGTTATGAGAACAAACCTCATAGTTTTGATTTTCATTTGTCTTGCTTTAATGGTTGGAGCATTATGTGGCTATTGATAGTTTGCATTTGTGGTTTCAGAAAATTTTTTTCATATCATTTGAGCACTTTTCAATTGGGGAACTATCAAATCTATATTGTTTTTGTTCTTTTCTTTTTACATGCTATTTTTTTGAAGATTATCATTGGTAACAGCCTATTTACACTCACTATTCAGTGTCCTTCCATTGCTCTTTGGATGACCTCCAATTTTTATTCTTCTGAGATTATGGCATGCCATGACACAAAATACCCACATAATATCATCAGGAGAATATTGTGTGTGTGTGTGTGTGTGTGTGTGTGCTTTAATGGGCTTTTGTGGGAGCTAGCAGCATGGCATCATTGGAAATGCTGTTTACTTTACTAAATGTAATCTCAACTGGATCTCCTCTTCTTGTATAGTTCTTAGCATAGCTTGTTGACTGTCTGCCCATTGCAGTGTTTTCCAAGATATACATACTGGTGTGTTGTTTTTCAGTTGTGTCTGACTTTTTGTGACACCATTTGGGGTTTTCTTGACAAAGATACTGGAGTGGTTTGCCATTTCCTTCCCCAGCTCTTTTTATAGATGAGGAAACTGAGGCAAACAGGGTTAAGTGATTTACCCAGGGTCACATAGCTAGTGTCTGAGGTCAAGAGGGCTGTTGTGAAGAATAAATGAGATAATGTTTTTAAAATGCTTTGCAAACCTTAAAATGCTATGTAAGTATTATAAGGCAGTACAATTCTAGTTTTGTTTTTTCTTTTCTGTCATATATGTTCTTTCAATGGGCCTGCCCATCAAAACAAATGCTATAATCTTGACTCTATGTGTTTTTACAATAATAGTAGCTGAATCTAAATAGTGTTTTTAATTTTTGCAGAGAACTCTACTCTTGTTCCTCACTATAACCATGTAAGGTGGCTTATACAGGTAAATTATTCCCATATAAGAATACTTGAGGCTCAGTGAAATTAACTGACTTAACCATGGACATATAGGTTGTAAGGGTTAGAGGTAAGATTAAAACCTTTTCTTAATATTAAGTACCATGTTTTCCCATTGTCCCTCTTTTTCATTCACTCTGTTTTTACAGTATAGATCATTATGCTTGTCCCTTTTGAATGATTATAGCCACTATGACATACTTTTTATTCAAAACAAAAACAGATGTAAATGAGAATTTGAAACTGTGTTTGTGAATGGGAGAAAACACTACAAATGGAAATAGTATGTTTTGGTGTACTGGTGGTTTGTCTGACACATTTCCTTGCTCCAACGTAACATTCCTTTGTGGTAGTAGCGTGCTCACTATATAGGCACTTATCCTTTACTGTATTACTGTGATTATGTTTGGTCATGCTTATAATGATGGTTCTTCATTTCACTTTGGTATGGAATTGGACATCTTCTGTCTCAGTAGATCTTGAGTCCATGGCTTGATAGGGCTGAGCTGGTGAAAGGCTTCTACCACCTCTAGGAATACAAATGATGCAACTGTTCCCATGCCATCTCCTTGGACCTGTTATTGTTTTAGTCTCCTCCTCCTCCTCTCGTCTCTTCTTTCTTCCCCCCTCACTAACCCAGTGAGATAAAGCTTATAGGAATTATTATTTCCATTTTACATATGAGAAAAGTGAGTCCCAGAGAGGTTAAGAACTTTCAGTTTTATTTGATAGGCAACAGGGAGCCAGTGAAGAGTGTTGAACAGAAGAGTGACATGGTCAAACCTATTAATTAACTTTCCATTATCCAGGCAGGTTAATATTAACTTCTACCTTAATAGCTTTATAAGTTAATGCAGAGTGGATTGTAAAAGAAAGAATGATTCGTTAGTTAACTTGGAACTGATATCTATAACAGGATAAATTCTTAGTTACATTTTTGAGAGCAATTGCATTCATAAGGAAGTAGGTTCAGGTAAAATCCCAACCCTCACTAATCTTTTATGAATGTGTACCTCCCATGATAGAAGGAAAGATAACATGCATTTCTTTATCTTGTATCTAATAAAGCACGGCTACAAAGTTTGCCACTTCTACTTAGGTATTTGCCTTCTAAGCTAACTATAAATGATGAAAAGGAAACTTTATTAAATGACCAAACCATGTCTCTCCCTGGCTTAAGTACAGCATCACTACCTGTCACGCTTCCAACACTTGAGGTGATCATTTAATAATGTCACATTATAAAAAACCATCAATAGGTTTCCAGAAATGCTAAGTTTTTACTTTGAAGTAAAGAAAAGCAAATTTGATTTTTTCCCTCCCTATTCATATGACTATAGTCATATTAGATATGGAAAGCAATCAAATTGGAGTTTGTTGGTCTAGGTTGAAAATTGATCAATCTATCTGTAGCCAGAGAAAAAACTGATAAATAAAAGCATGTATAGAATAATTTTACATATATATGTATTTGTCTGTGTGTGTGTGTGTGTGTGTATCTATATATTCCTATTTGTGTCTAATGGTAGCCATCTCTATGCTGGGGTTGGGGGAGGAGGAGGGAAGAAAAAAATGAAAAACAATTCACATGATAACTTTATTATATATTTAAAAGGAATAGTAAGTTGTACATAATAAATTTTCAGTTTCATATGCAATCATCTTTTTTTAAAAAAATTAAACTATGTTATGGAAATGCTTGTTTTATTCCATAAATTAAAAATAAAATAAAGGAAAAAAATCAATCAATCAATCAATTAATCAGCAACCAGTTATTACACTGGAAGAATTAGGTACATAAATCGACTCAAAATATTACAATTTTACTTTGAAATAAACGTAATTCTTTTTATTTTTTCATTTTTTTTGTCTTATGGATAAAAAAGGTACTGCATGAATTGACACACCTTGGCTCTTCAAAGTATTCTTAAATTCTGGTTCTTCTAGTGCTGGATGCTTACTATTTTCCATGTACCATGCTAGGTGCTGGGGTATAAATACAAAGAATGGAACAAACTCTGCTCTCAAAAATTCTAACCATGGATACAAGGACATATATGAGTATATACAGAGTAAATATGAGAATAAATACAAATAAATACAAAATAGTTAAGTACAGTATAGTTTGGAAGAGAGGCCACTAGCAGTTTTGTGGGGATTAAGGAAAGCTTTATGGTAGAAGATGGTACCTTAGCTTTATCTCAAATAAAGAGATTCTTAAGGAAAAGTAAGAGGGAGTGAATTCCAATCATGGGACATGGAATTGAGAAGTTAGGGTATGTGAGAGAATCAACATGTTGAAGTCTCCCTAGCATGAGGGCAGGAGTTGGGAAGGACAAAAAATTGCAAGCCAAGTATCGAAGTCATTGAGGGAGGATGTGAAGTGACCAGGGGATCTGCAGACAACTACTACCAGGATTTTGATTAGGTGGTAGATATGAATAGCATGAGCGAAGGAGGAAGGGGAAGAACCTGGAAATGGCAGTGGGGTTCCAGGAATATTCCAACTCCTCTGCTTTAACCAGTGAGCTGAGGAGAAAGAGTGAAGGTGAGCCAGTACTGGAAAGGGTGACCAGGGAGGCTATGTCATCAGGCGACAGCTAGGTTTCAATAAGAGCTAGTAGATGGGAGGAGAGGGGGATAGGAAAGAGGAATTGTGTGGTAGAGGGTGTTGAGTGGGATTTCAGGCCTAGATGATCTACAGTTCAGAATGTTCATCAGTGAGTGAAAGGCATCACTATTCAATGCTCAAAGGGCAGGAGCAGGAGGAAATAAAAGGTCTGAAGTTGAAGGGAGGGTTTTTCTTCTTTGCAATGAAGGTTCTCCATGTACTGTTTGGGATATTGGGCCGGCAGCCGGAGTTGGAAAATGCCTTCTGCTAGACAGATGGAAGCGATTGCTTTGGGGCAGATGGAAGATGCCTGTCCTGGCCCACATCATCTTTCCTTAGGAAGCATGTTGCACTGAGCAGGAGATGGAAGGCTCAGGGCTCTAGTGCAGTAGCCATAGTGTAGGCCTGAGTCATTTCTTGAGTTCTGCACTCTCTCGAGTACTATATCAAGCATTATAGAACAGCCTGAGTTGTCAAGAGAGGTCTGTATTCCTCATTTACAATTCACCAATCAGTTCTTCCTTGTTGGTTAGTCAAGTCCATAATAGTGTTTTTCCTTCCTCACACTAAGCTTATCTCTTTTATAACAAACATTTTCCCAGTAGACATCTTCCAACTTTAGGTCCATTATTTTACGTCTCTTGCAATTATATCCAAGCTAGACAAAAGAACAAGACAAAAGCCAGTATTATCACCTACATTTACTCATGTTTCTTACTGTGTAAAGTACTTCCCTTTGCTTGCCCTGAAGGTATTTCCTTGAAACTATATTGACTGACTTTTCTTCCTCCTCTTGTACCTTAACTGTGGGTATTCCCTAAGGCTCAATCCCTGACTCTATGTTCTTTTTTCTCAGTATTTTATCACTCATTGATGAGATCATCCACTTTCTTGACCTATACTATTACCTTTAAGTAGATGAAGCCCAAATCTTTATCTCTAGCTTTGATCTCTTTGAAACAGCAATTTTACGTATTCAACTGTGTACCAGAATGTCATGAAGCCACTTTAAATCTGTTTCATCTGTTTCAAAGTCTTGCTGGTATGTGTGTGTGTGTGTGTGTGTGTGTGTGTGTGTGTGTAGAGTTCTAATAGAGATAAAAGATCATGGTGAGGCAGGGGAATGCTCTTCTGGATTTCATTCTAACTAATCAGGTGGAACTGACTGGTGAGTTGGAATGAAGAAAGTGGCACTCTCTTGCAAGGTCAAGCTGTGGTGTTTTCAGGGATTCTAAAGGAGTTACTAGGGAGACACAAAGAGAAAAATTATATGTAACTTATAGCAACACCTAGCCAGTAACTATGGCAGGAATATACCTGCTGGAAAGGGAATAGTTAATTTTTTTTTAGAGTGGAGTGGAAAGTTACTTTTAGCTGAACAATATGAATCAGTGCAGCTTTTATATTCTGAAAAGCAGCAGTTCTCAAAGTATGACCCAGGGACTCTTGGGCATCACTGACACCCATTCAGGGGATCTGTGAGGTCAAAAATATTTTCATAATAATACTTAAATGTTTGCCTATTAAAGTGCTTCTCTTTTTTCCCAACTACATATCTGTGTGATACTGGATTTTCTTTATATGCTCCAACCAAAACAACAAATCCCAACAAATTGAATGCAGAAGTAGATATGAAAATCCAGTTGTCTTCTAAGTCAGACATTAAGGAAATTTGCAAAAATATGTATAGCAATGCCATACTCTCACAATTTGTTTGTTTTTGAAAATTTAGTTATTTTTCATAAATGTTATGTTAATATTTAATTGGTTTATTATTTTTTAAATAAATTCTGACATAATCAGTGTGGAGAGATTGCTTATGCAGGTGTTGGAGGGAAGCTACTGTCACCTAAAGATAAATAACCAAAATATTTTTTGATGTTAAACTGGTCATATGGCTGTGCATTTTGGGAAGCATTTGAATAGAAAGAGTAGGATTCAAGGTAAATTAGAGAGAGATATTCTAATCAAGTCTGGGGAATATGATCCATTCTAGATTAAGCATTTTTAGCAATAAGGGATTAGTGAGAAAGGTATTAAATGGTTGTACCTTGTTATTTATTACTCTAAAAGCTTACTTTATACATTTAGTATTTAAACTTATTGTTTGGTCATAAATAGCTGGCATTTATGTAGGCTTTAGAAGCACATCATATATGTTATCTCATTTAATCCTTACCCTTTGATAATTTGAGTTTATAATTGTTTATGGTTTTGTATTTACATTAATGTTTTAATAAAGAGAGTTTTTTTATGAAAAATACTAACCCTAAATCTCTAGCTCAGTTAATCATGCCTATGGCATAAGCCTTATAATTTTAATTATATAACCAAGATCAAAGTACCCATTGCCACTTGGGGAAGCATACTCTAATTGGAAAACTAAAAAAGTTCCTAAGGTGAGAAAATGCTCTTTTGAGTGATGGACATTCAAAAAGAAATTGAAAATATTTAAAGTCATGTGCACATTTCTACCTGGATGTCTGCAAATCAAACCAGGCTTATCATCTTCTCCCCAAACCAGCTACCCTTCCTGATATCTCTATTTTTGACAATGGTGCTATTGTTCTTGAAATCTTAGAATCATCTTTCATACTTTTTTCCCTCTCACTACCAAGATCTAATCAATCACCAAGTTCTGCCAATTATTTCTTTGCAAATTATCTTAAAGTATCCCTTCCTTTCAATTCCCACAGCTATTACTTTAGGTCAGATGCTTATTACGTTATGCTCAGTTCTCTTCATTAGCTTACCAACTGATCTTCCTATCTCTAGCCTCTTTCTTTCTTAGTCCAACTTTAGTCTACCATTTCCAGGTCAATCTTTCTAACATAGTTTCTAACATAGTACTTGTACATGTGTCTCCCTTCTTCAGATACTTTGACTTGGTCCCCATGACTTAGAGAGGAAAGTTCAGCTCTTTGTTTCCTGAAATCCAAAATCTATCTTTCCAACCTCACCTCTCACTCTTATTCAACACAAACTGTTTACCAAATAGGTCTTGCCCATTTGTGCTTTTGCTTATACTTTTCCCCACACCTGAAATATCCTTTGTTCTGCTCTCCGCCTCTCCAAATCCCAAATATTTAAATATTTATGTCTTCTGTGGATCCTAGTTTGTTTGTGACTGTCCAGTTTGTTCTCCCCCCTCTTTCTTCTTATTTTTTTTTGTTTTAAGTTGTTTCACAGTTGTGTCCAATTCTTTGTGACCCTATTGGGGGTTTTCTTGGCAAAAATACTGGAGTGGTTTGCCATTTCCTTCTCTAGCTCGTTTTATAGATAAAGAAACAGAGGCAAACAGGGTTTGCTTAGGGTCCATGCCACTTATTTTATATTCCATCATGTACTTTCCATTGTTATTTAGAGCTGCTTTGCCGTGGGATATAATGAAGGTGATAGTGGTGTAAGCTTTCCAGCTGAAAAAACTGGAGGATAGTGCTGGTTTCATACAATTTGACATCAAACCACTCATAAGTCTATTAGAACAACTCAGTAAAGCATAATTCAGAGAATTTTTTGTCAAACTTGGCACCTAGTGAGTAACTGACCCCAGGCCTTACCTTAGTATCCCCTTTAGACTTCCTCATGATCCTTGTTTTTGCCCTGGTTTCTGCTTCAGATATCACTTAACTGCCTTTGGTCCTACAGATCTTTCTTCCCAACTCCAACCTATGTAATCCTCATTCCCCAAATGGGACAGTACCAATCAGCTATAGTCTGACAAGTTCAAACCATAGACCCATTCAGGATTAGGACTGGGGGCAACCTTTATTAAGCACTTACAATGTGCCAGGTGCTGTGCCTAGTCACATTTGTACATTTCTTATGATTCCCACTATACTTTTGGATAAAAGTAACCACATCATTGATGTTTTGCTTCCCATGTCATGAATGTTGCTGTGCACATTAGAGAAGCTCAATATATAAATTTTTTAAATGAATGCGACTTCGTGGAGCGCTCATAATGCTTATAATAGTGAGGGGAAAATTTATCACCCATTCCTTCTTGATTTTACAGACTTAATTCATTTCCCCTTTTCACCTTGCTTTTATAGATTCGAATTCTAATTATTTTTGTCTTGTCCTCATAGATTTGCAGCAACTCCATCACTCTCAATATTTTTGAAACCTTTCTTTGTTTTCTATAATATCAGTCTCCAATTTACTACATGCTTTTCTCAAATAACTGTGAGAATTATTTTTGTTAAGTATAAATAGGGTCATGTCTCCAGTGTGTATGTGTGTGGCCATGTCATGAAGCTGGATAATTGATTGATATTTAGGTGACAGATCCCAGTTGCTCTCAGTGGTCTCTTGTCAAATCTAAATTTCTCCTCATGTGTTTCAAGGCTGTAAACTAATTAGTCCCTATCACCTGCACACCTTTGCTTCTAAGTATAATGTGGTTCATATACTTTGCATTATAATCATTCTAACTTGCTGATTGCACATAAACAATATGAAATTGAAGGTAGAGAAAAACTAAGGCAGCAGAGAGACTAGCCCAGTGTTTGCCAATCAAAACTAGGGTAGCTCCTGAAAAAAAAAAGAGGTTGGACTGCTTGTGAATGAAAGAGGTTGAATTGAAAATAGTTGCAGCTTTGCAAATAGCTGAAGTTCCATGTAAAAATGATTTTTTTCACGTTTATAATGTGGAATATTTTTCTCCTATTAGTCCCTTCAATCACACACACTCATAAAAATACCAATGAACCACAGTTGCGTCATCTGTGAAAGTGAAGGACAAAGATATAATGCTAAATTATCCATAAAAATATCTGGAACTTTTTTCTTCTTGTTTTGTTTCTTCCTGTTGGAAACTTAGCCAAGTGAATTCCAAGGTGACAAGTGAACTTATGACACTGTCCAACAGCTATGACCTTTTCATTAATATTATCGATTTAAACAGGTGGGCCTTTGTTTAAGAAAAGTCATTATGTACAAAAATCTGAAGTTAAAAAATAGAGCAATTATATGTAGAGATGAAAGGTAGTGATAGAAGAGATCATTTACATTAGAAAAGAAGTCTTTGTTATATAATGCAATTCCTTATTCCTTTAAATTGCCCTATTTCTGGGTGCCAATACATTTGTTCTTACAGAATTGTTCTAAATATTTGCTACCCTCAAATATAGTTCCTACCCCTAACATGAGAGGTCTTTAAATAGTAGCCGTACACTGATTATTGTCTTATATTTATTATATATCCTTAAATTAAAATAAAGATTTTTATTACTTTTTTAGTGCCACTGTTGCTATCACCATCATTTTTCACTGCCATTTTCAAACTAAAAGAGCAATTATAGTCTACTTAGATTTCATAGGAGCTAAATTTGGAGAGAAAAAATGCAGCCTGCATTTAGACCAGTATTTTACTTGAATTATAAAGATTCAACTTATACAAACATTGTGGTGGTCTACATTGGGTACAGTGGGGTATACTTTGACACACACTTGTGGGACAACCCTCTTGATAATATTAAAAATAGAAACATGTAGTTTTTGTAAGTAAAATTGTGACTTTCAATGAATGGGTATTTATTTTTGTGTGCCTTGAGAGATAAATAATATAAAAATTTATCTAATAATCTTTTAGTGGGGTGGGGCAGTGCTACATATGCAACAGAAAATGACTGTAAAATTATTGAATCTCAGAGCTGAAACCACTTAGTCCAACCTGTACCTGAGCAAGTCTCCTTTTTAATAACATCCACACAGGTAGCCATAAAGTCTCTGTTTGAAAACCTCCAGTGACAGAGAACTCACTGCCTCCATAGTAATAAACTGTTAGGAAGCACTGTTACAAAGTATTCATCTCAGTGTCTAGAATAGTTTAGAAACCCAAAGTAGCAATCTACAGTAAAGACTTGCTGAATTGAAGTCATCGGGCCAACATTTTCCTGAAGGATTGAACTGAACAAGAGAAGGGGAGAAGTGGAGATGTTCACTTACAAACACCTAATGAGTCTCTGCCCTTCCCTTTTCTACAGTACCATGTAAATTATTTTAGTGGGAGTCCCATGCTTCTCCAGTTCTGCTGGTCTTCTTTGCTCATTCAAATTCCTATGGCTATTGCAGCAGTTAGTAGTCCAGGATCCTGGAGCTGGAGGTCTGTAACAATGCTCCTGGTGTTCCTCACAGTGGTCCTTGGTGTCCTACGGCTTGGAGGTCACACATAGTTTTTCCCAAGGCATGACTGCATCAAGGAAGTTGCTATGTTCTATGAACAAAGCAGAATTGCAGTAGCTCAAAAGAAACATGAGATGCACAAATTTAGAGATATCTCCACTTCAAATGTTCATTTGGACTATTTGTGCTTGACCCTCGGTAGAGCCTTCTGAGCTTGTATTGATCTGATTGGCCACAGTTGGATGTACTTTGACCCCAACATAGTGATGTCATTTCTGTCATCTTTGAGAACAATGGACAACAACCAACCAGTCAACCAATATGTGATCAACTCTAGATGTTCCTTGACATCCTGAAATTAGGCTTAGTGGTATAATGACTAGAGTGCTGGATTGAAAGTCAAGGAAACCTGTGTAAAAATCCTACTTCCTATACTTAACAATAACAAAAACAACTAGCATTTATATAGTGCTTTAAGGTTTGCAAAGTGCTTACAAGTATAATTCAATTTTATCCACACAATCCTGGGAGATAGGTGCTATCATTATCCCCATTTTACAGATGAGGAAACTGAGGCAGACAGAGACTAAGTGATTTTTCCAAGATTATACAGCTCACTGGTCACACAGTAAGTGTATGAGGCTGGATTTGAACTCGTCTTCCTGACTACAGGTCCAGTATTATAGCCACTCAATGTAGGGTAGGAGGCAGAGATGGATATAGAATCAAGAAAACATGTATTTAAGCTCTGTTTCTGAAATAGACTGTATGTGACTGGACCCTCTCTTACCCTCTTAACACCTCTAGGTAACTCTATAGGATAATAATAAGTTTCAGACAAATTGTTTATCTGCATTAGTAGAGGGAGTTTCCTTACTGGGAGTTCCCTACAACAATAAAACCACAGGTCTATACCAAATAAAGGTGAGTATGCCATACTTAAGTCAATTATTCTCCAACTTCTTCATTCAAATAGCCTTTCTTGAGGCATACCTTACCCTACATTACCCTTTCACTCCAAATTAAAAGTATCCATAGGTTTAGGCTAGAGAAGAGAGGACTTGGGGAGTGGGGTGAGGCATGATATTTATCTTCAGATATGTGAAGGGCCATCACAAGGAAGGAGGATTAGCCTCATTCTGCTTGGACCTAGTGGCCAAAAGTAGGAGAAATGGGAAGAAGTTACAGAGAGACAGATGTACAGAATCACAGAGTGTCAGAGCAAGAAGGAGTCTCAGTAATCATCTAGTCCAATTCCTGTATGAACAAGAACTCATTATACAACAAATTCAATAAGTATTAATCTATAGTCTATTCTTGAAGATTTCCATTTAGGGGGAATCCACCACTTTCCATGGCATTCCATCCCCCTTTTAAATAGCTTTAATTGTTAGGAAGATTTTTCCTTATTCTACTGAAATTCTGGAATAAATCTGCTATCCTAGTCATGTGGTTATGCCCTTCAATGATGCATATTGCAGTCCATTCATGCCTGTCATCTTCTGTGACTCTTGAATATGTAGTCCCATAAATTTGATGCAGAGGTCCAACCCAACTTTCTGGGAGCCTTTCTTTGTTTCTTTTGGCATCTCAAGGATACTAGGGTATCACTTAGGACATTAATTGGTTATTCCTTGGTTTTGCCACCATAGTTAGCCCATCTTTTTATTCATATGTTTCTCTGCTTATGTCTCTCACTGTATTTCTCTCATAACTTCTCATTTGCAATATTTACTGATTGTGAGCCTACTCATACCTACTACATGCCTTTTTATCCTTCTTTAGGTGGTTCTCATTTTTAATTCTTTAACACTAAGACTAGTATTCCATGACTCTTAGTTCTATGAAAACATTAAGAGAATTTTCCTTATATCAAACCTAAATCCGTCTCTCTACAACTTCTACCCATTTCTTCTACTTCTTCTCTTGGACCAAGCAGAACAGATCTATTTCTGCTTCCATGCATGGTTCTTCAGAAAGCTCTCATAAACAACCCCCCTCCCTGAGTATCCTCTTTCCTAGATTAAATATCCCAGTTCTTGTACCTTATCTTCACATAGTAAGGATTCTTGAAGCCCTTATTCTGGACACCCTATTGTCCTTCCTTAAATATAGTGCCAAGAACTTAATACAGGATTCCAGATGTGGTTTCAACAGGGCAAAGTACAGTGGTGTTCTTACCTCCTTAATGCATTAGTCTAGGTTGTCATATCTCACTCACACTAAGCTTGTAGTATACTCAAATTTCCAGTTTGTTTTTAAGATTGACTGTTTTCTAGCTATGAAAGTCCTTAAGCCAGTCATAAAACATTTATTTAGGCATGTTTCCTCTGCCTTGTTCTTGTGAAGTTGATTTTATGGAAGAGAAATATAAGACTTTTCATTTAACATGATTGAATTTCACTCTTTGATTTGTTTCAATGGTCTAGTCCTTCAAGTCATTTTTGAACCCCATATCTGCCACCTAGTTTGTTAGCTATTCCTCTCAGCTTTTTGTCATTTGTAAATCTGATAAGTATGTCCTCAATATATTTATCTAAATCATGGATAAATATTAAATAGCACAGGGCCAAATACAGATCATGGAGGCTTTTACTGCAGAATCCCTTCCAAGGTCATAGTGAGCCAAGTTCATATAATATTCGTATTAAGGATCGACTCTTCTTTGGGTCTAGTCATTTGGCCAATTCTGAACCCACTTAATTCCCCTTTCTTGTAGCCTATATTGCCATCTTTTCCTTAAGAATAGCATGAAAGACTTTAACACATGCTTTGCTTCAGCTTTCTCCTAACCTACTAATTTAACAACCCTGTCAAAAAAGGAAATATAATCAGTCTGATATGAGCCATTCTTTTTTATAAATTAAATTTTTAAAATTAACATTTATATTTAAATTTTGAGTTAAAAAAATTCTTTCCCTCCCACAAGTCCCTCCCTCACTCATTGAGATAGCACGGCTTGTTCTTGATGAAGCTGTTGTGGCCCTTTGTGAACAGTCCTTCCTTTTTCAAATATTCAATAACCATCCTTTTAATAATATATTCTTGAATTTTGTCAAGAATTAAAAAAATAAGCCCACTACCCTATAGTTTATAGATTACATTTCCTTTATAGTTTTGAAAATGGGAGCATTTGCCATTCTTTAGTTCTGTGTCCTTGTTCCTCCTCCATTCAGAGATTGCTTTTTTTGTGCAGTTGTATCAGTCATGTGCCACTGTTCCTGATGCCATCTGGAGTTTTCTTGGCAAAGATACTGGAGTGGTTTGCCATTTCCTTCTCCAACTCATTTTGCAGATGAGGAAACTGGGGCAAACAGGGTTAAGTGACTTGCTTAGGCTCACACAGCTAGTAGATGTCTGAGGCCAGAATTGAACTCAGGAAGAGGAGTCTTCCTGACTCCAGGCCCAGCACTCTATCCACTACATCACTTGGCTGTCCAAAGATTGTTGACAGCACAGCTCAATGATCATGTTTGCCAACTCTTTCAAAGATTAAGACATAATTCATTTGGGCCTGATAATTCAAATTCTTCAATGACACCTGCTATCTTATTCTTTCTATACTTACTTTGAATATCAGCTCTCTATGTAATGGAAAAGATTCTGGTTTTGGAATCAAAGGACCTTGGTTCAAATTCTAGCTTGACTACTTTTTACTTATGTGAACTCGTCAAGTCACTATGTTCTCTAAGCTACAATTTCCTTATCTCTAAAGTGAAGAAGTTGGACTAAATGACCTCTAACTTCTCTTCCTGTTCCCAAATCTATAATCATGCAAAATTTATCTACTTTTCTGTCTTTCCCAGGCCAAAGATTTTTTTTGATGGAGAAAACAGAAAGAGAATTAGAGGTGAACCGCTAAGCTTTATCTTTGTTGTTGGCTAGCATCTATAATCAGCAATGGTCCTATTCTTTCTTTGATCCTTTTCTTTCCCCTCAAAACCAAAACAAGCCCTTTTCATCAATCTAAGAGTTAGAATGGATTTAAGGGAAATCTTCCTAATAATTACAACTAAACCCTAACCCTCACTCTAACTAAAGAGTAAAAACCTAAAGAATTTTAGCCAGGAGAAAATATTGTTTCTTACTATTTTTGGTTGACCTAAAATGAGGTTTTAAATATGCTTCCAGACTTAGAATAGATGGTGAGAAAGAATATAAGGAGGAGAAATAAGGGAATGAACTGAATAGGACAGAGAGAAAGAAAGTAGAGAACATTATGATGTGAGGAGAATTACGTATATTTAGCATTGTCTTGTAACTCACAGTATTAGAGAGGGATCTTAGGAATCAGCTCATGCAGGACAAAGGCATTAGGGAAGGAATCCTCTTTTACCTAAATTTTTGTATTTCCCTCAAGACCCAATACTCTCCTATGTACTCTATAGATTTTTAATCAAAGTTTGTTGTTGTTGAATTTAATGATAATGATTGCATATATTTTTATTGCTCTTAAAAAGTTTTGAGTCAGAAGCAGAACAAAAGTTGAACTGCTTAGTCCCCTTATACATAATTCCTTTCAATACTGGTGACACTTTCTATAACATAGGAAGTACTAGTATATTTTCAATGGAGGGAACTCTAGGTTTCCAGACTCTAAGTTCAATCCTTTCATTTTTTTTTCATTGAGGCAATTGGGGTTAAGTGACTTGCTCAGGGTCACACAGTTTGTAAATGAGACAGGGTTTGAACTCAGATCCTCCTGACTTCAGACCCCATGCTCTATCCACTGTACCACTTAGCTGCTCTAGTTCAATGTTTTTTCTACCAAACTGCTCTTTAGAACACCAAAGCTTGGTGGCCTCCTTTTGTAATAAGAACTAATATCTATATGGAGCTGTAAGATTTGCAAATCACTGCATATATTATCTCATTTTATCTTCATAACAATTTTAAGTATGATTATCTCAGTTTTACAGCTGGGGAGCCTGAGGCTCAGAGATGTGAGGTGACATATTTAGTCAGTATCATAGGCAGGGCTCATATCCAAGTCTCCTGAAACCAAATTCAAACTTTTTTTGGTGAAGTGCTTTGCAAATTTTAAGGAACTATATAAATGATAGCTATTCTTATTATTCTTATATAACACCATTATATTATTATTATAGTAATATTATATTATTATAGTATTAATACTTAATACTATTATTAGTTCATTAGTATTACATAATACTGCTATAGTTCATGGGTCCATATATCATCTGCTAATTTATGCTCAGACTACATATGTATTGCATAACAATGGCTTCAGTTTAAACATTCTTGCCTAGTAAACTCTATAAGCCAGTGACAATATTTTCTTTGTGGTTATATCTCACTGTGTGGCACCCTGAAAATATAGTAGGTATTCAGTATGTTGAATCGAATCAAACTACTCAGAATTTCCCTTTACTACCTCTGGGTCATGTTCTGAATTTGAGAAATAATAATCAGAAAAGCCCAAATTTCATGGGGCTTGATTTGAAAAGTCTGCCACTGTTAATTAGTTGGTATTAATAATTGCTGAAACAGCAGAGTACCTAGCACAGACAGCTAGTGGACAACATGTACCAGGCAAATCAAATCGATACCACCACTTTCACCTTCAGACCCCAGTGGAGACATCTCAGTTCTCTGAACCTAAGACCACTGGTAATAGCAGTGTCCTCCAGACTACTGGACCTACTTCCAGCCTGGGACCCATAGGCCTTACTGAGGAGAGGAATCCCTGGGGAGAAGGGCTCCAAATTCCTTAACTCCCCCCAATAACAAATGATAACCAATTGCTACTGATGGCAGGTAGACCTGCAGACCACCAGTCCTGCTTCCAATCCAGCTCTGGAAGTCATCATTCTGAGAAACTACCCTTGTGGAAACGTAGCCTGCAAGTATGTCCGCATTTATTGTGTCCCCTTCATCAGCCATAACTACTAGACTCCAGGAAGGAAGTTCTTTGGACCAAAGTCCTTAGCATTATCAAATGATTCAATATAAAAAAAATGTATGTGATTTTATCTGTGACAATGTCATTAGATACGATGCATTGCCATATGACTTGTAGCTAAAACCTATGTTTGCCATTTCCTCTATTAGAATGTGAGCTCCTTGAAACCCGGGACTATCTTACTTATCTATTTATATCCCCTGTGCTTGGCATAATTCTTTGCCAATAGTAAGTGCTTAATAATGCTTTGTGATTCATTCATCTTAAGCTCTAGGTCTCGGTTTTCTCATTTAGAAAAAAGGATTTGATTCCTAAGGTCTCTTCCAAATTTAATATGGCTAGACAAATTTGTGAAACCAAAGTTTCTTTGAAAATTTTGACATAATTTATTTGAAATTATACTTGGAGCTGAGAAAGCCAAGAAAAATATTATATTATGCAACACATGATGTTTACTATGCAATACTAGGTAAAACACAATATCTAGTTAAACTTTTAATCTATTATACAAAATATATCAATAGAATATTGAACTTGGATAGTCTATTTTATTACTGCCTCAATATAAAAGGAATTAGGGATGAAAGCATGCACAAGAGACCTTTTGTAACAAGATTCAGGCAAGGAAAATCCAAGTCTGAATTCATTGATATGTGTTCTTCCTTTCTTCACAATCACTTTCAGCCTTTACATAAAAAA